>NC_056523.1:162973710-163100159 GCF_019175285.1 Sceloporus undulatus
AAACATACAATGGAGTGTATGATTCTAAACTTTTTGTGTTTGGTTGGTATATCTTTGTCATGTTAGAATCTTTTCTAGTTCTTTCATACCCAACCATCCCCATTCCATACCTGCTACTGATTTTCTGGTGGCAATCCTGTTTCCTATAAATGTTTTTATGCCAGGTATAAGAACTTTTAACTATTTCCATTTCTTCATTGTCTTGTTGAATTTACATAGATTCTCTGTGGTCATTGCTTTGTTTTCTTTATGTTCAACAATAAGCCTGCTCTTGCATTTTCTCCTTGATCTTGCTTATTATTGTTTCCAAGGCTGGGAGGTTTTCTGCTAGTATTATGGTGTCTCTGTGTATCTAGATTGTTGATATTGTTTCTCCTATTTTCACTCCTCTTTTTTTCTGTGTCCAAGCTGGCTTTTCTTACAATACATCTGCATACAAGTGGAACAGGTAGGGAGAAAAGATGAAGCCTGGGAGTTATTCAAACAGTGAAAATAATCCAAATAAATTTGGGTGAATCCCTGTTGTTCACTGCACCCCAAATGTATCTGATTATGTTGCTTTGGGTGGGGCTGCCAAAAACCCTAACTTGCCCAGGAAATCAAATTGGGGGTATTTCCAAGTTTTTAAAAAGATTTGCTTGTCGGCAGTGTGAAAAAACTGAGGTGAATAACCCCAGTAACTCAGGTTAAAACCTGAATGTCTGAATATGTTTCAAAATACATTGCATCATTGACATTCCTGAAGCTGAAAAAGCACGCCCCTTCCCCAGAGGAACAGCCACCACCAGAGAGAGAGAGGGAAAGAGATAGGAAATGGGAGAGAAAAGAGATGCCACCCTCTGAAGTGGTGGGAGAGAATATCCTTTGCCCAGCTGAGGGTGCCGTTGTGTGTGTGAACCTGAAGCTGCCCATGTTGAGCAACTAACTCTATGATATGGTTTGCAAAGAGATTGTGTCCCATAGTGGTGAAAAACAATCCAAATGCATCGGGATATCCCATCATTCCCCTAAAAAACCCAAAAAACGTCTGAATGACACCCCTTGTTTGACCCAGTTTGGAACCATTACATTTCTCCCTTGTTTCTGTTCTACAGTACTCTTGTGCTGATACAGATTCCTCATCAGGACTATCAGATGTGTTTGGTCACATCTTTCACATTGAACCTTTCCATAGATTTCCATAGCTTCATGATCTATGCAACTGAAGGCTTTTCTATAGTCCTAAAAAACATGCTGATTTCTTTCTTTTGGAATTTCCTGTGCATCCATTAGCTACTGTATGTTTTGCAGTGTCGGACTTCCCTCGTGTTCTCTTCCTTTCATTCACGAACCCACTTGGACTCTGGTATTTTTCTCTCCAAGTATAATACTCCTCATACTGTAATAACAAGGAAATTATAATTCTACACCTTAGCTAAATCTAGTGCTTTCTGCCTTTTATGGAGTAACTCATGAGTTGTACAAGAAATTTAAAATATGAAAAGGGATCAGCACTTTGAGACTAAGGGCCTATACAGACTTGCACTTTTGTGCCAGCCTGTGGCAAAGCCAGGGTGCAGTTGTTCTCACGCTGGACACCCTAAAAACCCACACTCCAAGGTGCGTTTTGGCACGTGCCCGTCCAACGGCATGTGGCATCATGATGCAGCGCCGAAGGAGCACCAATAAAGCTGTGCCACTGTGGCTATAGGTGCGTCTCTTGGAGGACGCAAAAGGAGATGCTTTTTGGAGCTCCTCTTTTGCACTCTCCAGAGGCCAATTGGGGCTAAAGTATGAGTTGCTGGGCCCCAATCCAGCCAGTAAAAGGAGAGCGGCTGCAGACCACCCATTTGGGCGGTCTGTAACCCCCTAACTGTAGCATAAACTTTCACAGACTTAGTCTACTACCTTAGAAGCACTTAAATGCGTAAAGTTATTCTCTTTGCCAACTTCTGGCCAGTGTATGGTTTCATCACAGCTAAGTCTAGAGACTGGCAACTCAATGGTTTTTCTTTCAAACCATGCTATTTTTAGGAAGCTCTGAAAGCTAAAACAGAGATACATTCCAAAAATCAAGAGCATTTCAGATGGCACTTAAATTCAAGCATATGATTTCATAGTTATTGAGTTGCTAAACACCAAGCAGTTTCCAAATTATATTTTGAGAGTTAATGTTCACTAACACTGTTTGTATTCTCGCATTTACACCCTTTTCAGCCCCCGTTTGCAAAATTTAACAGATTTAGATGGTCATGATACAATATAGGTTTCACCAAATTATAGCTCCATAACATGTAAGACACACATCTATTTGAGGGATAGGTGTGCCGCCTTAAAGTCTGGACTAAAACCTGAGTGTTTTAACACACCTGAAATGGAAGCCACCAGCCATCACACGCCATTACTGGCTTCAGGCCCACCCACTGTTCAACATCTGGCCCAACAGAAGAGAATGGTCCAACACTGATAAGATAGAGTGGACAGTCTCTGGGAATTAAAGCACCTACAGTGAGCCCTCCACATTTGCAGTTTGGACTCCGACGGATTTGATTATTCTCAGATTTGATTAATATGTTGTCTCTAGAAATTCTCACATCATCCAGTGTGACGCTGCCAATGTCCACCAGAAGTTGCATAGGCAGACTAAAGATTTCTAGAGAGAATACTTTTCTAGGTATTTGTATAGGGTGGCCAATGCCCTCCTTCTCCAGGACATGTCCACACTTCAACTTTCTGTCCAGGGGAATTCCAAATATCCTTCATTTTGGGCATCGCTAAGAAGCTTACATTTGCACTCTTTAGCCTTTTAGCTTTTATTTTGTCATGTCCTACATTCTTCTTGAATGTTCTACACTTCTGCTCGCCTTGTCCTTCTTTGCAGTTAGGACATCTGGTCACCCGGCATTTGTAGGTCCTCCAGTGCAATTATGGTCAACATCAACCTTGGTAGATGTTGACCACAGAATTGTACTGGAGGACCTAGAAATTTCTAGATAGGTGTTCTCTCAGATAAAAAAAAAATAGTGTTTTCTTATTTGATGTTTCTCCACTTTCATGGTGGTCCGGGCCTCCTAATCCCAGCCAATGTGGTGGGCTGGCTGTATTTTCTCCTCAGGGACTAGCAGAAGCTCTACCTCATGCCCAAACATGAATGCTTCTACAACTCCAACATTTGGTTTCTACACACACAACCTCCTCTTGTTGGTAAAACAGAGCACACTGTGGTATGATTACTTTCATAGGAATCATCATTCCTGGAGGCTTCCAGGAGCAGCATCTTAGGGGAAAATATCCCAACGGGGAAGAAGAAGCCCAAGGTCCATAAAAAAGGTGATGCATACCTTCAACTCTCCTGATTTGATAGCTCTAATTAATACTATCATCTCACTTTTCAGTGCTTTTCAAATGTTCCTGTTTCCCTCTCCTTCTCCCGCTTTCTCCTTGCCTTACTTCAGTTAAACTAGATGTCCTAACTGCAAAGGAGGACAAGGCACTGCAAAATGTAGGACATTACAAAAGAAAAGCTGAAAACACTCAAGAAAATATAAGTTCCTGCTTCTTGTTCATGCTCAAACGGAGGACATTTTGAAATTCCTCCTGGACAGAAGGTTGAAATGTAGGGACTGTTGTGGAAGAGGAAAAGAGTTGCACTGTACTAATTCTGTAGGGGAAATGAGAGGTGGTCAGTTTGTTGTTCTGTGCCTTCAAGTCATTTCTGACTTTGGAAACCCCAAGAACCTATCACAGGGCCAGATTTGTCCAGAGGGGTTAGGTTCAGGCAAAACAAAATGCTCCTAGATTGTGTGTTCTTTCTCATTAATTCCATTTGCCATTCTTACCACACCTTGTTGTTCTGGCCACATGTGCCCTGGTTTTTAGGTGAAATGTTCAGGGTATACGGTCAGGAATCTCATAAATGTTGCCTGCCCCTGTGATAGACACACTGACAATGCTGAAGACAACCACTTGCAGCAGTAAAGACAGTGGCATCATGGGTCAGGGGTGCAGGAGGCGCAGAAAAACACCAGGTGACACCCAGAAGAGGGTTGCACAGGTTAGCCCCCTGCGGGTGCTCCTTGACCCTATGTGGGTGCTCCTCAGGGCTGCACGGTGCTGCTTGCGGCCTCAGGGGGTGGTCTCTCCCTGCTTGCCTGGTGGGTGGCGGTGGCCATTTCTGTGGCCCGCAGGGCCTTTTCCTCAGCCCTTGCAGCACTTTCCCCACCGCGCACACCATTTCTCCCCCGCCCCACATGGTCATGTTTCCCCACCAGGAAGTCCAACCAGAAATCCCCCCTGCACCAGGTAACACCTGGTGTGAGATCCCTCTGGTGCAAGAAAGAAGGCATTCCTGAATGCAGGAAAGCTATAGAAGCTTATTTATGTAGCCGGATTAGCAGCAGAACAGAAATGGCAGTGAAGTGTGAAAATTAGACAACACTGCAGTGCCAAACAGTTTCAATGGGTGTGGCCAAGCCTCAGCTAATTGTACATCTCTGTTGAAAAATTACGACTCTGAAGAAATGAAATCTTTGCATGAAAGATGAAACAAGATGTATCATCACCCATGGACAGAAAAACATGACTTAGGGTATCTTAAATGGTCAAGAAACCAACTCAACAATCTTAATAGTACATTATTTGAACATGAGTCTCATGGGGGTGGTGTGCTGTAATGAAGGCTAATAGACTTTGGGTGAGTCCACATTGGCCAGAATACTTTGGGAGGCAGCCCAGAGCATGTGGCCCCAAACTTGCCCCAAACTCCATTACTTAGGCACCCAAGTGATGCCAAACAGCTGCAACCAGCACAGTAGCATCACAAAAGTTAGCACACCCAGTGTGGTAACTCATGGTGAATCCTTCCCCAATGGACCCCATCCTACGTACCATACAGAATCCTTAGGAATGTTTTTTGTACTAATGTTACTCATAAATCATAATTCCCACATATCACTGAATGTAATGGTAATAGTTGTAACATAAACAACTAGCACAATTAAAATTATACCTGTAAATTACAATATCATCTTCATAGATCAAATGGTATTTACCTATAAATAGTTTCATGTTTTTAAGTGAAATTTGGTAAAATGTGATGTTTTAAAAGAAAATCTAAAAATACCCTTTAAAAATAAAATTTTAAAATTAAACAACTCGTGTAAAAATTTTTAAAAGAAGTCGGTTTCTTCCATAAGGCAGATATTTGAGGAGTACTGGTGTCACCTCCCCTTAGAGTGTCACTGGTGGTGGTCTGTACCCACAGCATCTCCCTGTGGCACCTCTGCGCCAGTACAAGTTCTTCCTCTGAGGCCAAAAACAAGGTGTCCAGCATCAATCTCACAGCTGGAACCCTCATTCTGACCTCAAAGGAGTGACCTGCACCGTGGCAGAGTGGAACGCTGTGTAAACATCCACCTGGTGTCACTCTGAAGCGCTCCAGATTTTTTGGGAAGATCCGTAGCAAATGATGAGTTTTAAAATGTGGTTTTCGGGAAGGATGGCCCAGATTGTTTGTAGAACTGGCCTCCTATGCAGCCGAATCAGGCCTTTGGCCCTGCATCATGAGACAGAGTGTGTGAGGGCAAAGGAAAACTGGGTCATTAGTCCATACAGACAAACCCTGGGGAGAGGAGGTTAAATCCAGCTTAAAGCCCATCTCATTCGGGATTTACTTTACTAAACACAAGGTGGCAGACAAGCCACTGTCCCTTCAGATTTATTGTGCTCCCACCCCCTCTTTAACTCTGTCTGTAAATGGAGGGATATCTACACTGCGGTTCAAAAATTATATGATAAACTTATGGGAAACACTTTCAACACTTGATGTGTGCTATGTGAAACTGTCAAGTATTGTTTGTATGGGAAGAAACCAGTATTTCCCACCCCCACCGCCATTTATTATTAAAATATTTATATCCCATTCATACCCAAAGATCTCAGGAGCCATGCATAAAATAAATTTGAAAAAATATTAACAATCATTTTAAAAGATTAAAATACAGTATGCTCACCCCCATAAGTGGGCTTGCCATCCACGGCTTTAAGCACATGGATGGCAAACCCCGTTTGTTAGAATGCATGTGTGCCCATGGTACCACGCGCGCCCACCACAAGAGCACGCAGGCACTGAAACAATAGACTTGAGGTCCCGTGTTTTTTGCCATACGCAGGGTGTGTGTGTGTGTGTCCCGAACAGATCCCCCTGCATAAAGAGGCCCACGGTACATAGTTATCACTCAGAAGCAGACTTTTTATAAAGTATTATATGCTACTTCTAGAGAGCCAGCACTGCATAGGTCCAAACACACTACAGAAATAATCCAGTTTGAGATGCTTTAACTGCCCTGGTTCAAATGCTAGGGATGCTGGGAACTGTAGTTTGGTGAGACATTTAGCTTTCTCTGTCAGAGAGTGTAAAGGGGCTTTCTAAACAGCCCTTTGGGACGTCCGGGACGTCCCATTTAAAAAAGGGGCGTCTCTTAAGACGCCCCTGTGCCTAGTACGGACTCCGTCTGTACCCCGCCATAGGTTGCATCTGCGCTGCAGAGATAATCCGAGATTGACATCAATTTAACTGCATGACTCAGTGCTATGAAACTGTGACAACATAGTTTTCTGTCAGAGAGCTCTGGTGCCAAAACAAACTACAGTACAGTTCACAGAATTTCATAGCATATGAAGTTAAAGTAGTGTCAAAGTGGATTATTTCTGCAGTGTGGATGCAGCCCATAGTACCCTGGGCCCTTAGTATCTCCTTGTGTGTGTTCCAGAACTCCATGGATACTTAAGTCCCACCGTGTCCACATAAAATACAGTTCCCAGGATTCCCTAGCACGGAGTCAAGTAGTTAAAAACAGTCTCAAACTGGATTATTTGGCAGTGTGTTTGGACCAGAATATTTTGAACATTCGACTATGATACCAGCGTTCGATTCTCAGCTTGGCAATGAAACCCACTGGTTGACCTTGGGCAAGTCACACTCTCTCAGAGGCAGGGAAGGCAATGACAAACCCTCCTCTGAATAAATCTTGCCAAAAAACTCAGTGATAGGATCGCCTTAGGGTCACCATAAGTCAGAAGTGACTTGAAGGCACACACAACAACAAGAACAAATACTATTTTTAAGATTTTCTTTCAAAGCCCTAGCTGTGTTAGTCTGGAAAAACAGAATGCAAAGGGATCTTGTAGAACCTTTAATTGAAAGAGAAAAGTTGCTAGCATGTTCTTTCGAAGACATGCACTGAGGAAGTAGGCACCAGTCTAGGAAAACTCATGCTATCAACTTTCTCTTCCATTTAGTCTGAAGGGGCTACAAGATCCCTTGCATATTAAGGACCTTATCACACTAGTGAAATCCCACTGAGAAAATGGGATTTAAGTAGATTTAAATAGAAAAAACCTGCAAATGTGGGAAGTTTATCAGATGGCATCCTGCAAACGTGAAATAACCGAGTTAAAAGTGAAGTCAAAGGGGACAAAAACGGCAGCTTTTGCTTTCGGACTTCCAAATGTAAAAGCTACTGTTTTCTCCGTTTTGCCTTTACTTAACTTTGTGTTATTTCACATTTGCAGGAATGTCATCTGATAAACTCCCACATTTGCAGGGTTTTGTTCTAATTTAAATCTAGTTAAATCCTGTTTCTCTCAGTGGGATTGTGTGATAAGGTCCAAATTTCTTTTATTACTTTTTAATTGCTTTATTTTAATTTACTTTTAAATAATTTTAACCCTTAGGAGACAGACAAGCCACCAGTCAAGAAATGAGGCCCTCGGGCTTTTGGAAATTAGCTCCGACTTAAAGAAGAGAAAAATACACATAAAAGGGAGGCCTTTCCAGGATGACTGCAAAGCCTTTATGATATTTCAGGTTGTGCCTAGTTGGCAATGCACAGCAGAGCAATCCAGCCAAGCAAGGGCTGCCTGGGGAACACGTGTCCCTTCTTCGCCATGGAACAGCAACCGACAGGCTACATGGCCATCGAATTCCCGTGGCTAGAGACAGGATAACTTGCTCCCCAGCAGGCCGCCTCATGGAGATAAGCGCAGGAGGATGGGTCCTTGCTGCAGTGGTGAATTCTTTTCCTGAGGGTGGTTAAGGGATGAAAACATGAGGCACGTGCCACAAGCAAGCTTCAGGAATAAAAGGCTTTCCTATACTGCCGCAGAAACCTACCATAAAAAATAATAAACCCAACCCTACAGACAACCCTCTATAGCAATGGATTTCTTATCCAATTCAAGCCTCCACGGTTGAAAATATCTTAAAATATATACATTTCAAACATCAAACCTTGGTTTTGGCCTCGTAAAAAAACATCGACTGTGCCATTAATGTCATGGGACCTGAACATCCCAGGGGGGTCCTGCAACCAAACCCCAGGGGATACCAAGGGCCTACGGTACTAGGGCTGCACTGCACGCAGAAATAATTCAGTTTGACACCACTTTAACTGCCCTGGCTCAATGCTATGGAGTTCTGGGAATTGTAGTTGTTTGTGGCACCAGAGCTCTCAGACAGAGGAGGCTAAATGCCTCACAAAAAGTACAGTTATCAGAATTCATAGCCTGAGCACTGAGAATGAAAGCGGTCTCAAACTGGATTATCTCTGCAGTGCAGTACAGCCTTAGAATTCTTCAAGAGAGAGCTTTGGTTCCACAACAAAGTACAGTTCCCAGGATTCCATACCGCAGACCCATGGTAATTTAAGTAGTGTCAAATTGGATGGTTTCTGCGGCGCACTTCTATTTTGGTCATTGATAGGGTGCCCAGATGTCCTCCTTTTCCAGGACATGTCTACATTTCAACCTTCTATCAGGAAGAATTTCAAAATGTCCTCCATTTTCAGCAGGATTAGAAGCATGAATTTATATTTATATTAGTGTTTCAGCCTTTATTTGGTCAGGTTCTCCATTCTTCTGACCAGGGTGACCAGGTGTCCTCCTTTTTCTAGGACATGTCTGACATTTTCAGGCCTCTGTCCAGGAGGAATTTTAAAATGTCCTCCATTTTGAGCATGGCTAAGAAGTATGAACTAGATGTATATGAATCCATAAAGCCGAAGGCCCCATACAGACAGGCCAAAATAAGCGTGCTTCCAGTCACTTTGGAGATATGCTGTTTAAATGACGCATGCATACTAAGATCTGGAAGTTGCACCAAAGCTGTGCTCCATTCCTTAGGCCTGGATGGTGGCTTTGGAGCGGCTTCTGGACCTTAGTATGCATGCATCATTTAAACAGCATACCTCCAAAGTGACCCGAAGCAGCTTTATTTTGGCCTTCGTATGGGGCCTATGTTTTTTTTCTTGAATGTCCCACATCTGTCCTCCTTTGCGGTTATGACATCTGGTCACCCTCCGTATCCAACCGATTCAACCATATGCAGCTGCAAAATAGCGTTTTAAAAAAACAGATTTGATATATATATATATATATATACGTTACAGTATATATATCTCCTCTTCTCCTAGGAGCATAGGAAATTGAAAGGCAAATAGATTATTTAATGTATTTTAAGCATTTTAATCTTTAAATTGGATTTTAGTATTCAATTGTTTTAATTATTGTAGAAATTTAATTCTTTTTTTAACAGACTAATTTTTATATTTTTTTAAAACTGTGTGGAGTTTGTTTTTGTTTTTTTAAATGTTGTAAGCCGCCTGAGTCCCCAGCCTTGGAGAAGGAGGGACTAAATAAATAAATAATAAATAAAAGGCAAAAAATAGAAATAAAACAAATCAAAATAACGGCAACTTGTCTAACACTTCTACTTGCCCGACCGCATGACGTCCGCGGACTTGCGTGACAGTGAACCCGGGAACAAGGTCCTGCTCCGCCCTTTGCTAGGCCGCCCTCAGCTGTGCTCCCCCGTTGAAGCGCTCCCTCCCTCGCTTCCATCCGGACTCAGGCGGAGGCGCTGACAGACGGGTCACGTGAGGGAGCGAAAGGGGGGGTGACCTACTTTGCGCCAATGGCGGAGCCGTCCAGCAGAGAGACCTCTCCGCCACGAGCGTCTAATCCTCTCCCCCCCCCCCCCCTCCCGGCGGACGGTCCTGAGAGTTGAAACACTGGGGTCGGTACTAAGAGAGATGGGAGATTCGAGGCGCGGGGGCGGGGCTTCACCGAGAAGGCGTGGAGGGGAGGGGATTGGAGGGAAAAGAGAGGCGGGGCGGAGCAAAGGGATGGGGTGCGAAAACAGAGGCGGCGGGCGGGAGGAGCGCGGAATTGTAGAGTGTGTGGTTAAGGGACAGGAAAGAGGCAGGAATGAGGCGGGGGCGGGCGGGTTTGGTGGAAGTTTCCTCAGAGGATGCAGTTTAGAAAGTCAAAGTTGATGGGTTTTTTTGGGTTACTTTGGAGGCCCAGGAAAGAGCAAACCTGCCAGCAGATTTTAGAAAAACATCCTGATTCTAGCAACAGTTGCTTGAAAGCAACACTCCTGTATCTAAACATATCCAGTGGTGGCAAGAATACAATAAAAATACAAATATAAAAAGAAAAATACAATTTAAAACCCCCCACAAAATTCACAACAGTGAAACCTTTTTGGGGCCAACCAACCCCAAGGCATAAAATACATTACGATTACATCTGCACTGCAGAAATAACCCAGTTTGGTACCACTTTAACCCGCCATGGCTCAATGCTATGGAATTCTGGGAGCTGGAGTTTAGTGAGCGTTTACCCTTCTCTGCCAGAGTGCTCTGGTGCCACAACAAACTCCGATTCGCAGAATGATTTTGTAGGCCACTGAGAAAATTAGCAGTGTTTTACCTGTAAAGATGTATATTTCTCAGGCGTTACCTTTTTCAACGATTAGAGCAGTAAATAGTACAGTTATTGGAGGAAAAAACAGATACTTTCTCTATTTGGTTTTTTTAAAATCATGTTTATTAATTTCAAATAAAAAGAGGAAAACAAAACTCACAACCACACCTAACATGCAGTCATAAAACACCCTAAACTCACACATAATTCTAATTATAATAATTATCATTATTCTTTTATCCAGTTCTTCCCTGTTCCACCTCTTTTCTTACATGAATCCTTGAACTGATCCTTTTCTATTTGTTGTCTAACTCTTTCTCTACTTTCCCTCCTTTCTTTCCCTCTCTCATCTCTAGATACTCCTTCACCTTTATCCTTCTTAAACCATTGTCCTATTTAATCTATTTGGAAGTAATGGACTACTTAAATTGTACACAAAAACTACTTTTTGGAACGTGATGAGAAATTTTATTATGTCATTTGTCTTGTCTGTCTACTGTCTAATTTTATTTTAATTTAATTTAAAATTTATAGTTGAGGTTTGGGAGAAGGAGGCTCCTTGGAGGAATAAAAAGAAACCTAGAATCTCCAGTGACAGAAAAACTTCTGTATCTGGAACTTCTGGATTGCTGGGACCCATCTCAAGTTGCATTGAAGGCTGCTTCCAATTGCAAATACTTCCCAGGAGGTTCAGGCAAAAGCAAGCCGCTGCATCTTCTCATAGCTTGAGTGTCCTTTCATATTAATACCTTTCTGCCATCTTGACCACACTCTGATGTTATTTGGTGACATGCGTCCCAGTTTACATCTATGAAATCTTGGAGGGTATCGCAGAAGGCAATGGCAAACCTCTGAACAAATCTTACCAAGAAAACCCCGTGGTCGCCGTATGTTTAAGGCACACAATAGCAGCAACAAATGAAGCTACACTGTGAAGATGTCAGTCCTGTAGAAGGGAAGGCAGCAGACTCTAGCAGGGTCACTTTTATATACACAGTTGTGCAAAAAGTTTGCACAGGTAGTTACTTTTGTTTATTTTCTGGTATTTTAGCCTAAATCACTAGTCTCAGCTAGAGTAGACACACTGAGTTTAATGGGGTTTACAGAAGTGTTGAATTTGCAACCCTATGAATGAGACATCTCCAAGACCCTGAGTCCACTGCTCTTCTTAATTCCTGGAGTCCCATACCTGTGACCTTAATAGAGTCCATCCATCTGGCATGTGGTCTTCCTCTCTTCCTACTTCCCTCCACCTTTTCCAGAATTATTGTCTTTTCAAATGAATCCTCCTTTCTCATGAGGTACAACAGCCTCAGTTTGGTCATCTTGGCTTCCAGGAAGGTTTCCAGCTTGATCTGCTCTAGGACCCATTTGATTGTCCTTTTGGCTGTCCATGGAATCCTCAGCACTCTTCTCCAGCACCACATCTCAAATGAATTGGTTTTATTCCTATCTTGTTTCTTAACTGTCCAGCTCTCACAGCCATACATGGTAATAGGGAATGCAATGGCTTGTATGTTCTGTGCTCAGCTGTATAACTTTGCATTTGAGAATCTTTTCTAATTCTTTCATAGCCACCCTTCCCATCTTCTTTAACATCATTTTTTTTACATCAAAGCAGAACTTAAAAACGTCGCCTACAACATCTCAGACTCATTTACGTGCTCATTCTTCAGTATGATATATTCCATCAGTAGTGCCCTTCCGCATTATGGATCAGTCCCCATGGGAAAAAATAAATGGGCAAAAATTTCACATCAGAAATGACAATATTCAGAAACCAGCATGAGAACACTTGCACCTCTCAGAAGTCTAAAAGTAGCTGTTATGGAGGAAAGAAACTTCAAAGAGGGATTAGAGCGATAGACTGCTGGGTGTTACATTCATCAGGAAAAATCCAGTCTATCGCCAGAGGTTTGAATCAGGATAATGGATTCCTATCCCACTACCCATGTTAATTGGCTCACCCAGTGCTAGGATGTTTGTGTTCTCAACAACAGTTTGGGGAAAGGCCAGTGGTAATAATATGATAATTGCTGCCAGTACTTTCTGCATTTAATTTCCTTTTGATTTCACGGTTTACAATTTCCCCTCTCCCACAACCATTTATAAATCCTGGATTGTGCTTGATCCATCTGAAAAAGCAGGCTATAGTCCAGGAAAGCTGTATTAAATTTGTGGATCTTTAAGGTGCAATGGAACTCTTTTTTGTTCTTTTATTGTGTTCTGGAGGATGTAGCCTTAATAGCTGGCTAGAGTGGTGCTACCCCAAAGTGGTGATCTGTGAACCAGTGTTGGTCTATGTGCTGTTGTTTGCCAATCTGTGGAGAGCTTCCAGGAAAGGAAGAAAACACATGGTAATAATGTGGCACAAATATGGTACTGGTTCCTGACACATGGGGATGGGAAATTGCTGGATCCCGCCCTGGAAATGGATTGGGAAATTGGGGTTTGGAAGTGGCAGAGAAGCTTAGGATGGAGTAATTTCAGACAGCAAAGACACACACGGTGGCTCCTCAAAACAAGGTGGAGATGGCTCCTTAAGACAAACCCTTTGTGCATAGGAGGGAGGGAGTGGAGGTGGGGATTTTCTCCATGGCATGACAAATCTCCAAACGAAAGAGTGTGCAGTGGGTTAAAGGAGTGTGGTAAGCATCTGCACACACCACTGGCTGCTGTGTGGAGGTGGCTTTTAGCTCCTACCCATGGGAATGGGCCATAAGAAGGTCAAATGCTTTGTGTGGACATGTTTGCTGTAGGCCAGGACAAGTCTTCTCCTATCCTGGATTTATTCTCAGGTATTACCCAAGTCTGAAATCCCTCAAATTCAATGGGAGGGTTAAGCATGTGCTCATCTCTTCCATTCCACAAATGTTAGTGGAATCTTACAAGTGTTTGCTTTTGCATACAAAAAGGACTTACTATGTCGTGTTGCTTTCTTTACATTAGACTGTATGAAATCTCAAAGAGTATAAGAAAAGAGAAAGAGTTGTAGGGGCAGCCTTTCTTTTCAGGGTTTTCTGTAAAATGGAAGAAGAGTGAATGGAGAACAAACTATCAGTGTTTCCCCCTCCAGTATAATAGTTCAGTGGTATAGAATTGTATACACAAGGTGCAGTGTACAATTAATTTGTGAGACTGGGAAAACTCTTGCCCCAAACTTTGGTGATTCATTGCCTGTCACTGTCAATAATGCTGGGCTAGATGGGTAAGGTAGATTATGAGGCAACTGCTTATTCCTTGCAGAATTTGGGAAAGGCTACTTTATGGACTATACCTCCCAGAATCCCCTAGTCAGCATGGTTGGGGAATACTGGAAGTTTTAGTGCAAATAAATCACTCTTCAAAGTTCTCATTCCTTGGTATCAGAAAAAAGGGTTATATGAAAAGGATAATATATAGTAGCGTGATGTAATGGTTTGAGCATTGGTCTAGGATTCTGGAGACCAGAGTTCAAATGCCAGTTCTGCCATGGAAACCCAGTGGGTGACCTAGGGGAACTCACATAATCTCAGCCTCAGAGGATGGCAATGGCAAACCCCCTCTGAAGAAATTTGCTAGGAAAACCCAATGACTGGTTCACCTTAGGATTGCAATAATCCGGAAATGACTTGAAGGTACACAATAACAAAAATACACAGAAGAATAATACATAGAATACAAGATCTTAGAGTGAACAAAGTGATACGAGTCTGATGAGACCGAGGGACATTAATGAAAAACCAGCCTGTTTTTCCATTTTCAGACAAACGTGAAACTGTTAATGAGATTTGAGACCCTGTGCCAAAAGTTTGCCTTGTAGGGAAGATGAAAGTAAGGTCCAGTAAAAAGAGCAACAAAAACAAGGGAGAGCTTCTCTGGAAAGTTTTTTCCACAAGTCTCTCACCTGCTGTGAAGCTGGCAGCTTTTATACAAGTGAGGGCAGGAAGTGCCGATTTATATTTTTATGTAAAAGGTAACACTGCCAAGGGAGGAAGAAACTTTTGCTGTGCTGGGTCTAATAATGTGTGGTGTACTTGGGCTGATATTGAAATGAGTGGGATTTGATGTTAAGAGACTATGGGAATCAAATGTCTGTGGTCAACTGTAGAGAAGCCAACAAATGACGATCTACTTCAACCTGACCCCATTTTTTAAGGTTTGAACCTCCAGTTATGTTAGTAAAGCCAGCCTGCTGCAGAACTACACAGATCTTTGGTGCAGAAACGGCAGCAGAACTTATGGATGGGCATGTTTTCGTAGATCTGCAAGGATCTAGGTTGTGTTCAGTGTTCAGGAGAGGTTGTATGGCAGGACTTTCTTAGTGTTGATACTTGAGAGACAAACCTGCCTATGAAGTGCCCCAGCTTTCTCTTTCTCATCTCACGAACCCAGTCATAGCACATCAAAACAGGATATGAGGCCCAGACAAGAAAACCAATAATCAGGTGATGAGATGTGTGGTGTGGGTCTCTCTCTCTCTCTCAGCACACAGGTGTATGTGTGTCGGGGGGGGGAGTTCTGCTTTTTGGAAATATGCATGGAAGTCATTTTGCATGGAAAGGGAACATTTTGATCAAACAACCAGATGAGCTCCAAACACATAGAGCACCTTGTGAAATGCATATCTTCATTGAGGTGTCACAAACTCTAGGTGCCTTGGGATTTCAGGTGGTGTGTTTCAGACACTTAAAGATACAGACATTTTATTAGCAGGAGAAAGATAAGATTGTAATGTACAAAACATCCTAAGATACAAAACAGTGATACCTTTATTCGCCAACCAAAATGGACAAAATACATGTTGCAAACATTTGAAGCTCCACTGGCTTCTTCATCAGGCAAAGGTGTTAAGAATCATACAGAAGAAAAAATATATAAAATGGCAATGTTAGTCATAGGCTTGCATTTTCTCAAGGTGTTACTGGTGTTGTTCTATGGAGGGATATCTATGCAAATAGGTCTCTCCTTCCTTTGGCCATGTGGCACTGGGAACAAAGCAGAAGATTGTGTTATTGCCATTTTCTAGCATTATGTTATGAATAGGCACTGTGCTTGTAGTGTATACAACTGAATTTAGCCCTTTTGCCCCCATTTACAATATTTGCTCTCTGTTTCTTAACATTTCCTTGCATCCAATGAAACACTTGAGAGCTTATTCCATAATGCATTGTCTAGCTTTTAAGGAGCAGGCATAGTCCTTGTGCACTCCTTCAGATGTTGTTGGACTGCATTCCCCAGCAGCCTTAGCCAGCAACCCAACAGTGAGAGACTGATTGATTGATTGATTATTGGACTTATATTCCACTTTTCTCCCAGGATGGGAACCAAGGGAGCTATAGTTCAACATCTGAAGGGCTGCACAATTCCCACTCCTCCTGTACTGTAAAATTCTTGCTGCTTTGGCTACAACAGGATAGGAAAGCTATGTCTCTTGATCTTGCTTGATTTATACATTTGAAGCACTGGTTCAAGTTACTGCAGTAATTTTATCACATTTGAAGTAAGGTTGCTCTGTGCCACAGTCCCTTGTGTAAAGCAGTCAATCACAGCTGCTTAAAATTATGTTGTCAGTGGGGATAGGCGATAATTTTATTTTGTTCCTTTCTAAAAGTAAATGTTCTGCAATTTAGAAATTTCTCTATATAGGTGACAAAATTCGAGTTTATTTTTAAAATAAACAGATTTACCCAGCCAGTCAAAGGCTTTAAAACATCCAGTATGAAAGCCTGTGTTTTTCAACTGTTTGTCATGTTTTCAGCCATTTTAAAAAGTGCCAGCCCCCCCCCCCCCGGAAGGCTGTGTAGGGGTTCTTCTTGAACACCAACATAGTAGGCATCTGCAACATGGGCCCCTGTGTGCTAAGAGTAAGGAGTATATCACACAGAGTGTTATCTGTTGAATTTGACCAGTGGAAGTGGTTGAAAATTTCACCTGGTTCACTGTTTTTATAAGGACTTACCTATGTTAAATTCTTCATACATAAGATAGAGAGGATTTGAAATGAAAAACAAACAAATGGGAGATGACAGATTCACCCATGTTTCATTTTACATAGTTTTTTTCCTGTCATAACCTTTCTGGCATTATTTTGGAGTATTTCTTTCTGAGCATCAGCAGAAGTCTAAAACTCAAGCAATGTAGGCATTTCTAGCGTTCATAGGTCATCTTCAAGATTTGTTTCCTTGAACCAATTTTCCAATAGAATTTTTAAAATAACTACATGTAAACAGTGCCTTGCTGATGTGGTGATTTGAAGTAATCTAACAGTTCTTCAGATTTGAGGTTGTCGTATGTACCTTCCTATCCATGTCAGGTGTAACATGTCATAGTGCTAAGGCTTTGTGGGATCTTTAAGATGCAAGAAGATTCTGTGTATGCATGTGTGTGTCTGTGTGTGTGTGTGTACATATGGCCATGCACATGTGTGTAAACACTTGATAATCGTGTAGAAGTGAAGTGAGAATCATGTGGTCCTCCAAATGTTGTTTGGAGGTCTGAGGAATGCTGGGACTTGGAATCTAACGCAATCTGGAGGGCTGCAAAGTTTCTACTCCTGCTGTACAGGCTCCCCATCCACAAGAAATAAACTGGGGTCCTTTGGAAAAGGTTCTCAAAAACTTTCAGACTGGCTGGCATGTAAATTAGTTCCTTCCCAATCTGCTCTTTAAAGCAGAAGCCCTAGCACTGTTAGCTGCAGCCTTGACTTGGGGAGTACAAACACTGTTATCAATGGCCTTGGATTGCTTTTGAATTGTTGGCTGTGCTTTTTCCCACTCAGCTTTTGGCAGAAGAAATAAAGAGGAGCTCTCATGAGAGGAGAGAGAAAATATATCCACTGAATGAAGTGTGCTCTTCTCCCTTCCTTCCAGAGCCTGCCGTGCACTGCCCTTCCTCTGTTTCAGAGCCAGTGAACATGAGAAAGGGAGACAGGCTTGCAACAGCTTTGGGGCTGTTGGCAAAATTGTCTCTCATACAACTGGGGTAGTTCCAACCAAGCTGTGTTTTATTTCTCGGGGGGGGGGGGGGATGTATTGTTAGTCATCACTTCAGGACTTTTGGGGTGAAAGATTAATGGGGTTTCCCTCCTTCCTTGCTTGCCAAAGTTTGCAGTTGGGCTTGAGATGGCAGAAAAAGGAGTACATGGGTGGGTGGCCTCATCTGAACTTAGCAAGAGTCTTCATGTGGGGCAACTCAGTTTTTAGAGTAGCTCTCTGGCAGTAGTCCATGGCAGGCAAGGTTCCCAAAGCTGTCTGCCGACAACCACCCTATTTGAGGAATGAAAGTAAAGACAATGACTAATCCTCAAAGTCCTCATCAGGGAAGAATTAGGTAAATATTACTAGATCTGTGAGGAAACTATGTGCATAGAGTCATAGTTCAGTATCCAGAGGTAGAAATGTCAAAGCTAAAGGCAGTTTTCCCTGATCAAGCAAGAGGGAGTTTCATTGTTTCTTCTGGCACCCCAATGGCCATTAGGTGCATCTGATGCATATGGCGAGGCCCACCCTCATTTGTGGTAGAACTTGGAAAAGTAACTTGGGGGCAACAACTCTCAGAATCTTCCCCTCAATATGGCCAGTGGCAGATCATCAGCCAGTGGCTATCCCAACTGGAGGACTCTGGGAGTTGGTCTCCAAAAAAGTTACGTTTCCAAGCTCTGGTTTGGCAGTTTTACAGAGCATGGCTTTGGGATTAGACTTGTTGCTTGCAAGTGCTAAAAGCAAACCCACTTCCATATAGATGTATAAGGTTACACTCCTGTCAGGACCTGCTGGATCCCAGGACTTGGGTTGGATAGTCCTTCTTCATGGAAGGAGAGAGAGCCACATGGTTTCCATCAGGGCTGAGCCAAGGTCAGCAGCTGAGAGTGAGAAAGTTATCTTGTTGGATTAAATTCCCCAAATCCTTCAGCCTTAAAATTTGGGGAGTTGTAGTCCAAAAAGAAATAGTTTAAACTCTGGTCTTAAGGTGAACTAAGAATATTGTTTCAAACAAAGACTAAAGAGCAAGTCAGGATTGAATGGCAAAGCAGAAGGCTGGACCAAAGAATGGGGATGTTCCCACTAGGTGAAACCCCGCGTTCTGAATCGAATCCAAGGAGTGGCGTTCCTATTAGGATCCGATTTAAACCTAGAACGGTTCTAGAGCAACCCGCAATCGTCCCCACTACAAATCGAATCATAGAGCGGAATAAAATTTTGAATCGAGTTTTCGTCATTTAACGCGTGTTAAAAAAATACTAGGGTCTGACCTATGTTTTTCCATTGATTCGAGTTAGGAACCGGAGCATTTAAATAGGAATGACAGCCTTTGAAATCGGGTTAGATGGATGGGAGGAGCGGAGTGCGATGGGGCTGGCCTTGGGGGAGTTGCCCTTTCTGTCCCCATCCGTCGTGGCTGTCGCCATTTTTGCTTCCACACCCCTTTGTTCGCTGTGGTCTTTCAATAAGAGATAAGGATTTTTTTTATTTTTTATTTTAATGGTTTACAGGCGCGTAATCTCTTCAGCGCTTTAAGCGCCTGAAGTCCCGGCTGCTCAAGTGCCTGCATCTGCCAAAGGACTACAAGGCTTCCCCCGGTGGATTGCAACCTCCCCTCTGTGTGGGGAGAGCCCATTTCTAACGGAGGAGAGGCAGGAAGGGAAGGCTCCTCGCGAGGAGGCATCTGATCTCGCCCAGGCAGGGGGGGGGGGTTATCGCCTTTGTGCCCAAATGGAATCTGCCTTCTCCTCCAACCCTGGAAAGAGAATCTTTGGGAAGAGTGCTCCCTCCCTGCTTTTCCAGCAGCCTCCTTCATTGATCTCTGTGCTCTCTGAAGGGATTCTCCCATAGTTCCTCTGGAAAGAGCTTGGGTTCCCAAAATTCGCTTTGCCAGAAGCCTCTCCCATTGATCTCTGTGCTCTCTGAAGGGATTCTCCCTGGCTGTCTTGGGAGACATGAAGAGGGGATTCTGTCCTGCAAAACCTATCCCATAGTTCCTCTGGAAAGAGCTTGGGTTCCCAAAATTCGCTTTGCCAGAAGCCTCTCCCATTGATCTCTGTGCTCTCTGAAGGGATTCTCCCTGGCTGTCTTGGGATGTCTCTTGCTCTTGCTTTATTTGGCTTTCACTCTCTCCTCTCTCTTAGGTCTGCAGCCTTTTGACGCTGGGATTGTTCTCTTTTCCCCTTTTCTGTCTTGTGTCTCTATCCCACTTAAACTGACTGCCTTCTCCTCCTTGATCCCATTTTCCAACCCTGTGTGTGTGTTTGCACACATGTATGTATATATATATATATATATATATATATATATGCATATGAGTGTGTGTGTGTGTGTGTGTGTGTGTGTATAAGGTAATTATAAAGTAACAACTTTTTGAATTTATGAAAAAACCCTCATCTGTAGTTTCAAACCCACTGTAGAAATAATACAGTTTGAGACCCCTTAACCTGCCCTGGCTCAGTACTAAGGAATTATGGGAACTGTTGTGTTTGTGAGACCTTTATCCTCCTCTGCCAGAGAGTGCTGGTGCCATAATAAACTACCATTCCCAGGATTCCCTAGCACTGAGTTATGGCAGTTAATATGGGGAGACGCAGAAGAGGACGTTTGAGCGATTAAGCGCCTTCATTGGTCCATTTGAAAAAAAAAAAACGCCAAAAATACATCAATTCACAAACAGTCAATGAAATGGAAACGATGCCAAAAGATAAATCGCTTCCAAATATTCCGGATTAACGTTACGTCATTCTGACGTACTATTGATTGACAGCTCCAAATAAGGTATGGAGGAGAAGAATCGCTTTATTTAAACACCGATTTCATGCCAAGTAGGAACGATTGCAGGTAAAAACTTCGATTTAAAAAACCAGATGGGAACGAAGAATAAAAGCGATTCGGAACGCGGGATAAGACCAGGGTTATTTTGAATCGGATCTATTAAAAACGTTGTATTTTAAATCGTTTCAAATCTTAAGTGGGAACATCCCCAATGACCAACTATAAAGAAAGGAACAGTTTAGCAAGGCACAATTATAACAGGAGGCCCTGTGCTACTCCTTCTTGCCCGAGAGGATCTAGTGGCTAGCATGGGCAAACAGAATCCATTCTCAGCCTGAGGTTTCTTCACAAAGAAACTTCCCCTTGCAATTCAGTGGTTTGTAATACAGAGCAGCTGCACATAGATGTCAATAGCTCTTGGATCTCATCCATGCTGGTACTATCGGTTCTCTGTATCCACAGACTCTACTTCCACAGATTCAACCATCCATGGCTTGAAAATATATTTTTTAAAATTACTAAAAGCAAGTCTTGATTTTGCCATTTTATATAAAGAACACCATTTTACTATGTCATTGTATATAATGGGACTTGAGCATCTATGGATTTTGGAATCCACAGGAGTCCTGGGACCAAATCCCAGCAGATACCAAGGGCTCACTGTACCCAGAGAAATTCATTTCCCCAAGTAAGAATCCAGGACATCCACTGTGAACCTCCCTTCACCCAATATGTCCTGTGTCTAAGCTCTTCCTGTGATGGTGGACCACTTCTTGGGCTGCGTCTGCACTGCAGAAATAATGCAGTTTGACACCACTTTAACTGGCATGGTTCAATGCCATGGAATCCTGGGAATTGAAGTTTGTGGTGTCACCAGAGCTCTCTGACAGAGAAGGCTAAATATCTCACAGAACTGAAAATCTCAGAATTCCATAGCATTAAGCCATGGCAGTTAAAGTGGTTTCAAGCTGTACTATTTCTGCAATACAGATGCACCCAAGGACTCCAAAAAGAAAGGTGATGGCAAACCCAGAAAGAAGCTGCTACTACTCAGCATTGCAGTGGGTCACACTGAGCTTTGTTCACTGGGATAAAATCCTGATTTCCTGAGCTTCCAGAATGGAATCCTCTATTGATAGTGTAAAAGAAAATGTGGTGTGTATGTATGCTCTTGCCCTCAGTTGCTGACCAGCACATTCTTGTGCAACAACACCTGCGCTGTCCATCTCCTTGTTCTTTTTCCCAGCTGCAACCTGAGAAGAGTTTCCTAGCTGTTGGCCATTTTGTCCCACCTCATGTGCTACATTTCCCTCCACATTAGAGATTACACCTCTCTTGTTTGGAAAGTTGTGATGTCCTGGTTCATCAGCTGCCATACTGAAAAGGGGAGGGCACTGTGGTTACATGGTAGGGATTATATATCCCCCTTGCACAAGGTTTGGAAAAAAGTTAATTTTGGGGACTACAACTCTCAGAATACCTCAGTGGTCGTTGTTAGTTTTTTTAAAAGTAGGAGACAAAACTAACTTTTCCTCACTTTGCTGTTGCACATGTTCAGAGACAGCCTTTTTTTTTACTGCTTCAGATGCCCCAGCTTCTTATCCAGAGCAACTAGGGCTGCCAGAATTTTATTATTTTTTAATGGCAAGGTCTGTTCTTTTGATTTTAACACCAAACTGACAGGCCTGAATGAAACAGCAAAGGCTTTTCTTGACCATAATTCCATGCCATTTAAATTGTCTTTGTTACCACATGTTTGCCGTATGATATATGACACAGGAGAGAGCCGTATGATATATGACACAGGAGAGAGCCAGTAAGAAGGAAGCAAGCCTAAAGGAAATTCTGGTATATCTATGCACCACTGCTTTCTTCTCTATAAATCCAGATTCTTCTCTTTTTTTTTTTTTTTTTATTCATGGAGGGTACCTCCAAAGGGAGCTTTAGAAACATCCGTGATTGAACCTGGAACCCTTTGCATTGAAAGCACATAATCTGCTACTGAGCAATATCCCTCCACGCTCTGCTTTGAGGGCAAGAGCATCATCCAGTCATTCATGATGCTGCATTCTGATGCATTCCTGCCCCTGCCCTTACTGGAGAGCTGTCAAGGCATCTCTGGATGAATCACTTCTCCTACACATCTGCTTGTGCTGGGTAATTCTGCTGCATTACTTCATCAGGTGCAACCAGATCATTCAGTCACTCCTGATATCAAGATGTAGAGGAATTAGCTTCTTTCAGAAGAGGCTGCCTGTCATGTCTTTAAATGAGTCACTGCTCTGAACCTGCCTTCTTCCAATCAGGTGTTGTGCTCCTGTCTGTGATTGCAATACTGAACAGTACAGAATGAATGAACAGCATTGACCAAAAGAAGCATTTGTTTTGGGAGGTTTAAGAAATCTCACTGTGGTTTCCCCTCCTCTTCCCCAGCCCTCTCTCTGCCATTTATGAATGCTGCTCCAAACCCATATCAAAGGCATAAATATAAGGCTTTTTAAGGTGGCTGCTTGCCAACATCACTAATCAGTATTTAATTAGTTTTTTTAAGAGAAAGATTTAATTCAATTCCAATTAACCATGTAGAAAGCAAACATACTGTGCCATAAAGAAAAATGATTATATATTCTCCTAATTATATAGAATTTACATGCATATCTCTTTCTTAGAGGAAATGTCAAATAGACGCTTGATATGCTGACTTTTAATTTACTCAGACATATTGCTTCATGTGCTGTAATGAACGAGCAAATGCCTTTAGCAACAGAGTTCCATTATTGTGGCTTTTTCTATACAGTAGTTTCCACATAAGAGAACACATGTTATTTCAGCATTTCCCAAGCTTCTGATGACAGAGAATACTTATTTCTCTTTCTCTCTTCAACACAACTAGAGGCAGTTGGACTCCTGGAGGCATTTTTTTAAAGTGTTTACAAAATTTAGCTGGTCTAAGAGCTGTTCACCCATCTGCACTTTTCCCAATGAGTCACTGTTCTGTGACTCCTGAATGGATGAAGGTAAGTCCAGAGCAACAACTCACCCAGAGAGACAATGGACAACTTTCCCCAACAGCAGGTGCTTGGGCCAGTGGTTTCCAAACTTTGGTCTTCAAGGTATTTTGGACTTCAACTCCCAGATGCTACCTTGGCCAACAGTCAGGAATTCTAGGAACTGAAGTCCAAAACACCTGGAAGACCAAAGTTTGGAAACCACTAGGCTAAAGCAATACAATGATCCAATTACACTACATCAAAGTTTGGAAGAGTTACATTTTTGGACTATAATCATCTGTGCAATGTGGGGTTTTCTGTTGAAGTCCAAAAAGTAATGTTCCCAGGCTTTGCACTTGATGCAAAGGTTTACCGACCCTTCAAAATCTTCCTGATGGGATCCCAAACATATCTGGTTGGGAAACAATGCTCAGATAGACACGGAATGGGAATTCTGTGACATTCTGGATCTCAGACTAGAGCTCTCATAATCCCTGCCCATTGACCAGATTCACCTGGGATAGACTGTTGGGTCTGATTTAGGCAGGATTTTCATAAGCTCAGTACTATAGAAGATCTCACAGTTCTCTTGGGGCACAGGAATGCAGCCCCAGCAAGCAGATGGGTTGAGAATTACTGATGTAGGAGGCAGATTGGTGCCATAAAACCATGCCCCAGAAACTGTAGACAGACAGAAAAACAGTAGTGGAAAGATCCTTAGTAATTCTTTTTCCAGTCTGGAAAGAGAAATCTGGGCATATTCTGCATTGGTCTCCATGCAAGTGTGACCTGCAGGAGTTTTCCACTGCTGGATATTTTCACATAATGTCCTGTTTTCCAGGTGCTGACCATGGTCCAGATGCTGCAGCATAGGCTGCAGAAGCACATTCCACTGCACATTATGTCTTGAAGCTCTCTGGTGCCTCCTCATCCAAGCAGATGATTACACATGTCAAGCTGCCCAGGATTCACTCTAGCCTGCTTGACACTTGGGATGCAAAGAATACTCACAGATTTTCTTCAGCTCAATAAAAAGTGTGTCTCTCAACACACTGAAGCAAAATTGTTGCAAATGCTGAAAAATGGTAAAGTACTGCCAGATTTATTTATTTATTTATTTGGCATTGGATAATGTGCTTTGCACCAAAACCTACCTCTCCACACAAAAATGTGGGGCTTTGTTTGCACAAATGAATTTCTCACAAAGAAGTCCTAAAATTGCAAGAAGGAAGGAAGGATATTTTGACATCACCAACTTGGAAGAAAACTTTGTACTTGTGTTCTTGTGTTCTACTCTTCATTGGGAGTGTGTGTCTGTGTAGGAGCATCTGTGGAGGTTTGCAGGAGCGCTAGCATTTTCTGCTCACATGTACACAACTCATGAGAGCAAGGCACAGATGAATGAGAGCAAGGCACAGATGAATGAGAGACCATCAGCCCAATGACTGGCAGTGGGCTGAAGAAACATGGGTGCTTCAGAGAAGTTCCTCTCTTCCTCCCATCCTCCCTTCCCACTTTTTTCTCTCTCCCTCTCTTTTTAAAGCATCATGTTCTTGCAAGATAAGCCAGGGTGTTGATGTTGTGTGAGATGCACACAATGAAAGACACAGAGTAGGCTGAGGTGACATTCTGCTAGCTCTCCTTGTTGGTGAGAAAATGTTTTGGTTATTGTTTTTAAAAGCAAGTGTTCATATGTTCATATGCTCAATCTCTCTCCCTACCCCCACCCCACAACAGACCATCTTTTGGGGAATGGAGTGGGAAGCTTTGGCACATGGTGGCAATGACTAAGCTTGCTGGTACTGTACAGTGTAGAGATACATTTAGCCAGGGAGAGGACATTTGGGGGAAAGGGAAACTGGCAGGTAACCATAGGCTCCTGAGGTGAAAATCATTGCGGAGCAGGCATAGGATCACAAGGAAGGTCAGAGCTATCCGAGGCTGTCTTATACAAAGGCAGTGTTTGGTCCATCTAGCGCAGTACTGGCTGCCCATACTGGCAGTGTTTCAGACAGGAGTCTGTCTTTCTCCAGCCATACTGGGAGATGCTGAGGGTTGACCCAGAGAACCAGCTCTCTTGATTGCCTTTTTGGGCAAAAACATAGGACATTAATTTAACAAATCGTTCATTCCATCCATCAGTTTTCCATGCAAAGCATATGATCTACTACTCAGCTACAGCCTTTGCCCAAATGAAGGCCGATCTTACTTTAAAGCTACAGTTAGAGGTCCAAAGGTCCAAAGGCTAGTTAGTTGTTGTGGTTTTTTTAAATGTAATTCTTTGTGTTTTTATTCTTCAACAGTAAACTGTTTTAGTTACTTCCTTTTAACATGATGGAATGCTACAGGGTTCCTGGCATCTGGTACAAAACATACCTAAGTAATCAGGCCACATTGATCCTGTAACTAAGGAGATTATTGCATGCCTCTTTTCACCCGATCCGAGCATGGGCTGGGCATGAGCTTAAATGGGTGAAAATGGATCCTATTGCATACCTCTGTGCCCAACTCGGCCACATCGCATATCTGATCCAGACTCCTGGTGTACTTTTCAAAGAATGATCAGGTACACAGTATGGCTGAGCTGGACACAGAGGCATGCGATAAGATCCGTTTAAGACTGTGCCCAGCCCATGCCCGGGTCGGGCAATAAGGGGCATGTGATAATCTCCTAAAGTGGTTAGCAGGTAGGCAAGAAAGGAAGAGATGTTCTTTGTCCTTCCTTTACAATCACGATGTTACTTAGTGGCTGGACAGACCTCCCCTAAGGGGCGGCCTGCAGCTGCCCCTTTTAGTGCCAGATTGGGGCCGTGTCAACCAAACACTGTGGCCCCGATTTTGCCTTTATGTGGTTCAAGAAGGAACTGCAAAAAGCGGCTCCTTTCTGTGCCGCAGAAAGGGCACCATAGCTGCTGCCTGCGCAGCTTTTCAGTGCTCCTTTGGTGCTTCGTCATTTAGACACAGTGCCAGAGGAGTGCTGTGACACCCTGCACCATGTGGTGTGATGCACGGCATCACGTTGGCTTGGCGGGTGGAGTCAGGGTGTGTGTCGTATGGCCTCAATGGCCAGTCTGTACAGCCTCATTGGTACACCTTAGTTACTGAAAAAAGAAGGCTCTGAAAGAAATTCAGTGTTTGTAGCCAGTTACTGGAGTGTAGGGTTGTTTGTTTTTAAAGTCAAACTCATTTAGTGAAAGATACAGTGTTAACCTGTTCTTCTGCTACTACACATTTCTTTAGTACTTGCAACAGGGTGCACCTACACCGTAGAAACAATGCAGTTTGACATCACTTTTACTGCCATGGCTTCAACCTACAGGATCCTGGGATTTGTAGTTTCATACATACAACATTCTTTGGCACAGAAGCTAAAGACCTTGTAAAACTACAAGTCCCAGGATTCCATAGGATGGAGCTATAGCATTTAAAGTTATGTCAAGCTGCATTATTAGTTTAAATGCACCCATATATCCTGCATGTTAATGGCACGGTCCAGGAAGAGGTAAGAGGACACAATTCCTATTAGTTTCATTGAAAAATACTATAGATATTTCAGTGTTTCCCTTTCTCACTGAGATAAATGGGAATTATAAATACTTAGGTTTTGGTGGACTACACCATGTTCTCTGCTTCTAACATGCATGGGGCATGTCTGGGCAAATGCATCTAGCAAACAAATTAGTCAAATGGCCTCAGGTTTTGAACTACTGGCAATGGAAACATTTAAACAAGACCAGCTCCCGTGCTGAGGAGGCCCTTGGCAAAATGCCATCTCTGTCGGGCCCTTTCTGCCTTCAATTTTACTGTTCCCCTTTATACCAGAAGCTTGACTGCTGGATATATGTAGGATATTTCCCATGATGCCTGACAGAAACTAGCTCCAGAGAGTGTGTGGGTAGTTTGCCTTCAAGTAATTTCCAAATCATGGTGAACCTAACGTGGTCCTATCACAGGGTTTTCTTGGCAAGTTTCTTCAAAGGCGATTTGACAATGCCATCCTCTGAAGCTGAGAGAGTGTGGCTTGACCAGGTCGCCTAGTAGGTTTCATGGCCGAGTGGGGATTCAAACTCTGATCTCCTGAGTCATAATCCAATGCTCAAATCACTACACCACACTGGCTCACATTTTCACTGTCTCCGATAGTTGGGAAGGTCTCAGACCACTAGTGAGCCCTACTTTTGTGGACAACAACTCCCAGAAACCCTTTGGCAGAGGGATTCTGGGAGTTGCGGTCTTAATAAGTACCATTTCTATGCCCTGGCTCTGTCAGGACACAGCCCTGGCAGCTGCCCAAAAGTCTATATTTGAACGTCCGTATTCCAATGTGTGCATTTCTTCCGATCTGTAAATATCTGAATTTGCTGTGCTTGTAAAAAGAGGCAAACCACAGGGCAAGCCCAGCCAGGATAATGTTGTGTTTTGTCTGGATGCTGCTTGGGTTGATTTGTATTAGAAATATTTGATTCCTGCCCCACCCCACCCCCACCCCTACATTTCTTTCTCAAAACAGAGAGAAAATGGAATTTGGGTAATTCAATCCAGATGTTCACTTCATGCATACCAGCTTCTCTGGGTTTATGGCATGGCTTGAAACCAGTTCTACTGTATGTTGTAACTCAACAGCTAGTGCCAGCATGTAGCATAGTGTTGTTGTTATTGTGTGCCTTCAAGTAATTTCCAACTTATGCCAAACCTATGTTGAACCTTTCTAGGGGTTTTCTGGGGACGTTATCACAAGGGGAAGGGATCACAACTAAGATTATCATATGACATCGCGATTAGAGAGGGCTTATCTGGGGGAATAACCATTGAAAAATAATTCATGGGAAATTCCCATGAATGTTTTGTTGCTGGTTATTCCTGGGATAAACCCTCTCTAATCATGATGTGCATGATAATCTTAGCTGCAATCACATAACTTTTCCTGGATAATGCCTTTTGAATCCCACGATTTCTCCCATGTGATCCCTGGGTCTGAGAGCATGAGACTTGGTCACCTAGTGGGTTTCCATGGCTGAGCAAGGAATCAATCTCTGGCCTCCAGAGTCCTAGTCCAACACACAAACCACTACAACATGCTGGCTCACAGAACAGTGACCACTGACCATTGTAGGAACCATTGTAGACTATCACAGAGAAATATGAATACAATTTGTAAGATTATAGGACTTGCACATGACTCTCTGCTGGTCTGTGGCATCTTCAGTCTTTTGGTGGGCAAGGTGGCAAGGAGCTATTAAATATCTCACCCAGAAACTGTGCAGTGGCATGTCCAGCTCTGCATCCTATTCTACAGAGGCCCTTACCTCTCTAGACCAGAGGTTCCCAACCTTTTGTTCTCCCGATGTTTTGGACAGAAATTTCCAGAATCCCTTGATGACTAATGTTTTTGGGGAAATGAAGTTCAATGCAGCTGGAGGGCCAAAAGCTGAGAACAACTGCTCAAGTCATTTTAGACATCAGCTCCCAGAAGCATAGACAATGGCTGGGGATTCTGAAAGCTGAAGTCCAAAGCATCATGGTTATGTTAGTGGCTGCAAATGATTCCTGAAATCAGATTTTCTCACCAATGCATACTTTTAGGATGGTGGTGGTGGTGAGACCTGTTCAGGCACTGAAAATGTTAAGGGCTTAAACCAGGGGTAGGCAACCTTTTTGAGCCGGGGGCCAGGTTGCTGTCCCTCAGACAACTGGGGGGCCGAAGCCAAAAAATAAATAATTAAATAATATAGGACATTTCTAAATGTAGGACACATTTTTAAAAATGGAGGACATGCGAACAAAATTGATGATTTTTAAAAAAAGTTAATATAAATGCATGTTGCTTAGGCATGATCAAAATGGAGGACATTTGGGCCTCAGAAGCTGGCTAATATCAATATCACCATCACCATCATCATCATCATCATCACTATCATTGTTAAAGCAGACCTTTTAGCATTAAAATCACCGAAAATACACAGAAATGCACTTTGGAAAGTCACACTATCTCACATTCAGAAAGAGTGAGTGCATGTCTCAGAAACTGACTGATATCATCATCATCATCATCATCATCATCACCACCACCACCACCACCACCACCACCACCACCACTATCATTGTTAAAACAAAGCAGACCTGTAGAAATGGAATGGAAATCCTCCTCCTCCTCCTCTTCTTCATCCTCCTCCTGCTCCTTCCTTCCTTCCTCCCTACTCCTTCTTCCTCTTCCTCCTCCTCTTCCTCCTTCCTCCCTCCCTCCTCCTCTTTCCTTCCTTCCTCCTCCTCCCTCCTTTCCTACTTCCTCCCTCCTTCCCTACTTCCTCCCTCCTCCTCCTGCTCCTCTTCTTCCTCCTCTTCCCCCACCCCCTTTCTTCCCTGCCCGCGGCTGTCTGGCAGCCGCGGGAAGGGAGGGAAGGAGGAGGAGGACCCCCACCCCCTTCCTGCCCTGCCCAGAGGGGAACAGACAGGGCGAAGGAGCCTCACTGAAGCAGGGCTCCTTGGCCCTGCCTGTCCGCTGGTGGAGGGGCCCTGCCTGTCCACCGGCGGAAGGGACCAGGCAGGGCCAAGGAGCCTCGCTGAAGTGAGGCTCCTTGGCCTTGCCTGTTCGCCGGCTGAGGGCCACTCACGCGAGAGGCCCAATCCTTCTTTGGCAATCGGCGGCAGGACCAGGCTCGGGCCGGTCCCAAGGCCTCACCAGGCCGGATGTGGCCCACGGGCCAGGGGTTGCTGACCCCTGGCTTAAACCATGTGGGACAGGGAAGGTGAAAAGGCATCCCTGGGGTCCCAATGCTGTTTATACTCTTCCACATTTCCCACACCTGCCTTTTTCTGCCAAAAATTGTGAATTGCAGCTCCAAAAGCCTCCATGAATGGCAATTTAAACATTTTAAAAACAAGACCAGTTTTTCAGATCCAGAAGTGGTCTTTTCACCATTTGTTGTTTTGATTTCTCTGCATTTTGAGCAGCTTGTGCACCCATCTGCACTGAAAACTGGTCCTCAGACCCACTACTTATCCCTGTTAACCTTCCCCTTACATTCGTATGCATGCCAGCCCTGGACCCCTAAGTTTCACTTCCTTGGTATGTTGACCAGCAAGGTATGAAGGGGTGATTTATTTCTTTTGGTCTGAATGGGGGTAGAACATGCTGTGATCAGGAGCCCTGATCAAGCCAAGTCACTGATCATGTAGCAGCACATTCTGTGAATGTTCAAGGAAATCTGAGTAGAACGTCCCTTCAGACCTTGGACTTCAGCAAGACAAGGTTGGGAACCAACATGCAAAAGTGTGTGTGTGTGTGTGTGTGTGTGTGTGTGATTATCACTGGTTTAGATTATTTGTGTCAATAGGTTAAGAAAATAGGCTTTTGAGGCTTGAACGGGGCAGAAATTAACAGCAAGGTTGGGGATGGAGCTGGCACAGTTTGGCATATGAAAGAGGGACTAACACAGTGCTGCTGCCACCCTTGGGGAAACTGGGACCTCTTATTCTTGATACAGCATAGGCTGGGGCACAGCACATCTCAATCTGCTCTACTGTATGGCCCCTGGGAGGCCCGCCTAAGGACCACAAAACAGTAGCTTAGATAAGCTACATGGGAACTGGCCATGGTTATTTATTGGATTGTTTGAAAGCAGTGGAAGAACAGCCGTGGTGGTGGTGGTGGTGGTGATACATTTATAGCCCAGCTTTCCTCCAAAGAGCTTATTGTCCTCCTCCCCCACTCCCATTTTTATCCTTCAGGAGAAGTATTCTGCCCTCCAAGACTCTGGTACTTTTACCTACTATTAGTGAATTGGTAGAAAGAGAGAAGGAAGTACGTAGTAGATGTGAACTCTGCCATGCTGAAGCAAGGAGTCATTTTGATGGTGACTCTTCAAAGGGAGGCAAACTGGGAAAAATGTTGATGAGAATGTCTGAAACAATTGGGGCGTAATTTATCTCTTTTGTACTACTGACATAATTTGGTGTTTGGCTTCCTAAGATGTAGATTCTGTACATGACTCAGTATGGATCCAGTCTTGTATACACTCTCCAATGCCAAGAGTGTTATGAATGATACAGAATATACTTGTGAGAAGTCAGGTACACTGGCTGGAATCTTCTTGGTAACATCCTCTTGGTAGCATAATTTAAGACTGTGTCAGCATATGTCATTTTGGGGACATAGCAGAAGGTGGTATTCAGTACCTTCACATGCAATGCTCCTACTGTGGAAGACAGCGCCCAAGAGTAGGAACTGACCAAAGCCATTTAGTAGCTGAAGGAAGGTCTGAGTCATGCTGCAAGAAGGTCCATGATTCCTGTGGCCCAAGTAGTAAAACCTGTTTGCACAAGGCTTCTATCAATCCCTGCATAACATAAGTGTGACTCAAAGTTTAATTATTTCCTAGAATTAATATTGCTGCTTATTTGAAGTGATTCACTTGCTGCTTCCCTAAATCTTACATTTGGACCAAATTGTACATTTATGTGGTATTCCATGTGCATTAAAAGGAACAAGAATAAAACAAAATAACAAACATTAATCAGCATTAATACACCCATGCTAGCCTCTCTGGTCCAAAACACACTTCAAACATAATCCAGTTTGAGACCGCTTTAAGTGCTCTGGCTCAGTGCCAAGGAATTCTGAGAATAGTTGAAAGAACATGCTCTATTCACATTAAAACGAGCATATTTTCACTCTTGTCACATTAAAACATGAATATAATGGTTATCCAATAGCAATGTGTCCATGCCTCTTAATTAGCAGGCAGCAGCCCCCCCTTCCCCCCAGCAATGCTGAAGGACAAGCAGAAGCAAAATTGAAGCGGAATTGCAGCGTGGCTTCATGGGACCCCCCCTTCCAGATTGGGAGGGGACCAGGACCAAAGGAGACATGTACATCACACCAAACAACAGCACACTGTGTGCGAAGTTGCCTAGGAATAGGGTTTGTGACTTCGCTAGTTCACCAAATTTACTTAACTGTGGATTGATGCGTGATTGCGTTCAGAGTGCATTCGGACTGCCAGTGATCGCATGTGGTAACCTTTCGCGCAATAATGTGAATACGCATGATTGCATTCAGGATGACACTGGATTATACTTCCAATTTCAGTCATGTGATATCGTCCCTAGAGTTGGAACAGACCACAAGGGCCATCTAGTCCAATGCCCTGCCTTACAAGGATCCAAAATCAAAGCACTCCTGACAGATGGCCATCCAGCCTCTGTTTAGAAACCTCTAAAGAAGGAGACTCCAGCGCTCTCTGAGGGAGTGTGTTCCACTATCAAATAGCTCTAACCATCAAGAAGTTCTTCCTAATGTTTAAGTTGAATCTTTTTTCCTGTAGCTTGACTCCACTGCTAGAAGTATTAATCTCTGGAGCAGTTGAAAACAAGTTTGCTCCATCCTCAATATGACATCCCATCCAATATTTAAACATGGCAATCATATAACTTCTTAATTTTCTCTTCTCCAAGCTAAACATACACAGCTTCCTAAGTCAATCCTCACAGGGTATGGTTTCCAGACTTTTCACTTTTTTAGTCACCCTCCTCCAGACACACTCCAGGTCATCCACATCCTTCTTGATCTGTGGTGCTGAGAACTGGACACAATATTCCAGATGAGGTCTGACCAAAGCAGAATAGAGTGGTACAGTATTATTACTGCCCTTTGTCTAGACATTATACTATATGGGAAAAACCTTTGGTTGAGATCCTGACACTTTCAGCCACAATAAAGCATCCTGGGCTAGACCAATGGTCAGGGCCCTAAGAAAGCTGTTTCTCATATGAGATTCTGAAGGAAGAGATGTTTAGAGCACAAGACATCAATTAGCAATTAGCAGCAGAGCGCCTTTCTTCATGGTATAGTCTTTCCATTATCAGTCCCCTGTTTCATCAAGCAGGTTCAGTGGACTTTTCACAGGAATGCAAAACCCTTCACCACCACCACCACCACCACTACTACTTCTTTTTATTTATGTCCTGCCTTTTCCCCAAAACTCGGACTCAGAGTGGCTTACAAGATTAAAGTTAGTACAATTAAAAACATAGAAGAGTGTTACATTAAAACAGACTTAAATTATTATACTATTAAAACAGATTGCATTTAAAATAATAATGAAATATAGATAAAAAGATAAAACTGTTTAAAAATACTTTAAAAGAATACAACACCTAGCCCATTATTTAAAAACCTTCTGTTTTAAATGCCTGTCTGAACAGGAAGGTCTTAGCTGGTGGAAGGACAACAAAGAGGGGGCCATTCTGGACTCCCTGGGAAGAGAGTTCCAGAGTCTAGGTGCAGCCATGGAAAAGGCCCTCTCTCATGTCCCCACAAACCATATTTCTATTTTCAGTGCTGGATGTGCCTGAACATTTTTTAGAGTAAAATATAAGTGTTTATTGGGCTATAATGAGATGGTCTGGAAGTGCCTTTCACCGCACCCCCCCCCCCCCCCACACACACACACCTGGATTTCCAGTTACAAAAGTGCCTATCAGCTCCCAAAGAGCTGGTGCTTTTGCAGGGTGGCACAGCACCATCTTGTTGCAACCTATATTTCCCCACCACAGACATTTATAGCAATGACAGCATGAATGTTCCTGCTTAATACCACAAATACCGCTAACACCAATGAACATTTCACAGTGGCTGCTGAGACAGCTTCTAAACCAACTCTGGTGGCTCCCGGCTGCTCTGTAACTCTCTCAGTGCTTTCCCTGGCAAACTGTAATTTTGATTTATGGAGAGGTTTTTCAGACCCCAAATCACACACTCTGTATCTGTGCATGCTGCCACACTGCAGAAATAAAGCAGATTGACACCATTTTAACTTCCATGGCTCAGTGCTATGAAATTCTGGGATTGGTAGTTTGTTGTGATGTGAGAGTCTTCTGAAAAGGAAGGCTAAATATCTCACAAAACTACAAATTCCAGACTTCCATAGCATTGAGTTGTTGCAGCTAAAGCGGAGTCAAACTGCTTTATTTCTGCAGTGTGGCCCCAGCCTGTGTTGCTGATGCTAACTGCAATATAATGGTGGGAATGTGCAGTCTTGCTTTGCTCTTTCTCTCCCAGAAAGCTCTTTTCTTTTGTTGACAATTGTCCAGGGTTTTTGCAAAGAACATCCATATAGTTTTGTAGAGACCCTTGTCTTCTGGTGCTGCTCCTACAGCTGGCTTGGTTTCGAGATTCCATCCATGAGAACAGGCCAGCATGACTCACTCCTCCCCCTATTTTGAAACCAACTACTGTACAGTGTTGTTATTCTGCATTTATCTAGTCTGACATGCACCTTGCTGCCCGGTTGCCAACCCTCCCCATCTTTTATTTTGAATCAGGGCTGCTCAAGACATGTTTCCTGAGAAGGAGCAGGTAGCAAATGCAACCTTCCCTCTTCCCCAAGTCAAGCTGCATAATATCCAAAGTCAGAAGCGACCTTATTTTGGGACATGGGGCAGGAAATTCTACAATAGCTTCTCTTTCTGTTTATCCCTGGATGCTGGATGATTTTAATGTGTCTTTTGTTTGTACGTTTTAACAGTGTTTTTGCAGTGTTTAAATGATTGTACATGATTTAATCTACGTTGTACCCCACTTTGGGGAGAGGCAGGTAAAAAATATAAATAAAAAGAAAGAAAGAAATTAAAAAAATATTATTATCCTCTGGTTATTAAAAACAGACAGCTTTCTTTATCCACGGATTCTGCATTCACAGATTTAACCATGCATGCCTTGAAAATATGTAAAAAAAAATCAAAAAAGTAAAGCTTGATTTTGCCATTTTATATATCACTTGAATAACAATAACAATTATTATTATTATTTATACCCCACTCTTCAGCCAAAAGGCTATCAGAGCGGCTTACAGTTTGTTAACTGGACATTTCCCTGCCCTCAGGCTTACAATCTAAAAAAGACAAGACACAAAAGGAGAAGGGAATGGCAGTAGGGAAGGGGAAAAGAACTCTTCAACCACTGTATATAATGGGATTTTTGGTGGTTCTGGAAATGAACTCCAGTGGATACCAAGGGCCCACTATAATATATTATTTATTTATTTAGATTAGATTTTTCTAGTTAAATAAAGGATGTTAATTAATGACATAGACTTGTTAAATTAACAATAATACATTAATTTAAAAACAACGTATCTGCTTAATAAATCATTATGTAATTATATGCCAAGCTGGCAGGAGATTCAACTAGATAGTCTGCCATTCCATGATGTGCTGCATTTCAAGGACACCCCAACTTTTCTTCCTGAAGCTACTATCTCTGTTCTTTATGGTTCAGCCAGCCCTGCTATTAAGTGATGCCCAGAATGGAAAAGCACATCTAGTTATCGGGTAGCAAACACAACTGAGGACCTAGATGGCTGGATTTTTGTTGTTGTTGTTGCAAAGTAGCATGTGTGGTGAGTGTGTTCCTGTTGAGAAGCAGCACTTAGCATTAGCACTTCACCATTCTGTTTGTTTTCCATTGCAGCTTTTCAACTTATTTTCCCTGCTTGATGCAACCTATCTAGGAGGCTGAGCTAGAGGAAAAGTGGCTTTAAGGGGAGAGAGATAATGCAGATTATCATACAGGGACAGGACAAGGGTGGGATCGCACTCCTGCCCTTATCCTGTCCGTGACTGCAATTGCATAAAAGCCTTTCACACATACAGTGCTAACCCTGTCATTATCTTGTCATTGAAGTGGAATTGTATTAACATGAACCCCCATTAATACAAAATGCCAATTCCACTTCAAAGATAGGACAATAACAGGATCAGCGTGACATCATATGAAAGTCTTTCATGCGATTGCTGTCACTCGCACTTCCCGTATGGGACAATGTCCGGATAAGCACAATGTCTTCTATTTTCCCTATGTAAAATTTAGGCCCCTGGGTGCCTTTGCAGTAGAGAAGCAGTAGTAGCTCACATACACAACAGTACAACAACAACATGAACAACAACACAACAACAGAAAAAGTTAATGGGTGCATTTAGTCCCAGCGGCAGACAGTTGCTTTAAAAACACTTCTGATAAGAGAATGGCAGAAACTTAAGGCTTTATCACACCAGCCCCTTTCAGCTGCAGTAAAAAAAACTGAACGGCAACATATTGCTGTTATTGCAGCCATTATCTCACTGTGATCGCCTTTTGCACTGCTACCCCATCACACTCTCTTCCCATCCTGTCCCTTCACCCCCTTCCTTCTCCAGCATGCCTTTCTCTATTTTTTAAAATTAACATTTGTTATGCAATTTTAGAGCTCTGCAGCCCTGATTTAACATTTTAATTTTTTTTAAAAAATACTTGAGGCTGCATAGCTCCAGAATTGCACAAAAAAAGTAGGGATTTTTTAAGAAATAGAGTAGAGGAGGGGGAAAGTGGGGAGGAAGGGACAGCGACTGCCCTTCCTTTTTTGCATCCAGGGCATCGTGCGATTGGCAGCTCATTCATGGGTTTCCCCCGTAAATGAGAAGGGATGGTTGGGGACGTAACAGGTATAGGAGGGAAGTGGCAACATGTGTTCATCACTGTCACCAGTGCTGCTTCCCTCCCAATGAATTAAGGGTTTAAAAGCCATGTGTGAGAAGGCCTGCACCAGTTCTGATGAAAATGCCTCTAAAATGCCCTTCAAAAGTAACTTTTAAAAAGAACCCGAAAACATTACTTGCTATGTAACCATTACTGCCAGCAACCTATTGTTTCCACTCACTACATTACTTTATTACTCACGGCATTACCTTCTCCTCAAAGTAATGAGTTATAGGTAACTCTGTTCCTTGCAATTCTTTGACTGAAATCTTATTAAATTCAAGCAGAACAGAACACACACATGCCAATTTTCCTATATTGTCCAAAGGCCAACTTATTCTAGTTGTTGTTAACTGTCCTTCAGTTGACCTTGACTCATGGTGACCCTGTGGATGAGAGATCTCCAAGTCAGGTTCTACAGAGCATCAGGGAGCATCAGAGCAGAGAACAGGTGGTCCTCCAGATTTTATTGAACTGGAACACCTAGCAAGCAAGCCACCCAACTAATGGTGAGGGATCATGGGATTTGCAGTCCAACAGCACCTGGATGACTCACGTAATCCTTTGTCCCTGCCTTGGAGAATTTCTTATTTTCTCCATGTTGGCTCAGCTATGCATTGAGCTGCTGGGGAAACCTCCCACTGGTGCTGCACATGTTTAGAAAGCATTCATTGCACATGTGCTTATCTCAGGACTGGTGACTGAATGTTGAATGTCATAACTGATCCTAATGAATGTGCTTTATGTGAAAGTTATGTACATCAATGTAGTGTATCACATGCCCATGGCTTTTAAGTTCTCCTATTGATAAAGCACACTTCTGGAAGCACACTTTCGCCCACTGCTTTCTGAGGCTGCCAAAGATGCATTTGTAAACAGCTCTGTAGGAATTTAATTTAAATCCTCCTTATGTAACAAGATGCTAAGGAGCCTGATGACCCTCAGTATCCATCCTCAAACTGCTCTTAACCTAAACTCGGTCCAGTTTCCATGACTTTTTCTGTCCAGATTTAAAGAACTTTGTATTGGTTTTAGCCAGAGTTGGAAAAGTTACTTTTTAGAATATATTAGTAATGATTACATATTTTTTATGAAGATCTAGTCCTCATGGTTTCTCCTCATACTGCATGAGAGCCTATAACTATGTGCTGGTCTATGACTGTAATATTCTATTCTATTCTATTCTAATTGAGATTTTATTTTTATGGTAGTAGGACCAGCATGATGTAGTGGTTAGAATATTGAACTACAACTCTGGAGCTCAGGGTTCGATTCCCTGCCTGGCCATGGAAACCCATTGGATGACCTTGGGCAATTCACACTCTCTCAGATGCAGAAAACCCTGTGATAGCCATAAGGTCAGAAACTTGAAGGCACAGAACAACAACAACAACAACAACAACAACAACAACAATGGCACTTAGCACCTGGTAGGATGAAGCCATAACCTAGCCCAGCTGCAGTTCTTGATGCTGCTCTGAGAACAACCATCACATGAAAAGATACTTGGCTACTCCTGAAGAATAACTGAATGTGGCTACTTTATTCTTTGGTTTTGCTGAAATCTTATGATCCTTTGGAAGCTCTCCAAAGAGTGCATTAAGAGGCTCAGAAACAGTTCAAGAGCCCTTGGGGTATATTCTAGAAAAGGCTGCCTAATGGGTTTCTTCTAACTTTGTTTAGCAAAGGCCACTTGTGCAAAGCTGAACTCTAACCTTGTGGGCAAAAACCAGGAAACAAAGTAGAAAGAAAGAAAGAAAGAAAGAAAGAAAGAAAGAAAAGAAAACATAAATCTCTGATGGCATCTAATTGTTGTGAAGCTGGAATGTGAGATCATGAGAAACAAAAGTGAGGGTCAGTGTTGGGAGTGTGGCAGAGAAATGTGGGCTCACAGGAAGCAGGGCTGAGCTGTGGGTTTTTTTTGGGGGGGGGATTAATAGGAAGGATTGAATAGGATACAGAACTCCCCTTTTTTCTAACCAGGGCTGCATGGGTGTCAATCAGAGGAAGGTGTGGTGGCAGGCAGAGCCCAAAGTGGTTGGTGTGCTTCCCGTCTTTCCCCTGGCACCTCTCCTTTCTCTCTGCCAGCTTGTCCCTCTGCCTCCCTCTGTGCCATCCCTACTCCATCTCTTTTGTTCCTCCCCTATCTGTCATCCCTTCTCTCTGTCTCTGATGTCTTCTTACTTCTCCTGAGCTTTCTCCTCCAGTGGGCTGCTGAGAGAGTGGGAAGATATTACTCTGATAAATAAACAGATTGCTGGCAGTGGGCTTCTGAAAATAATCTGGACTGCTGCAGCTGGGTGATTTTAAAATTGGAACCCCTTTCACATGATACAATTAGTGTGCTATGATACCACTTTGATTTTCATGGCAGCATCCTCTGAAATCCTGAGTGGGTGGGTGGGTGGCTTGTAGTTTGGTGAGAGGCACAAGAGTTGGCGATTTCTAAAGGCCCCTCTTTCTGCTGCCAAGTCCAGAATTCCACATGCAGTTCAAGTGGCATCATAGTTTGTTGTTGTTGTATGCCTTCCAGTTGTTTCCAACTTATGACAACCCTAAGGTGGACAATCATGGGGGTTTCTTGGCAAAATTTGTTCAGAGGAGGTTTCCCATTGCCTTCCCCTGTGACTTGTCCAAGGTCACCCAGTGGGTTTCATGGCTTAGCTGCGAATGGAATCCTGCTCTCCAAAGTCCTAGTCCAACACCCACTATGTCACACTGGCTCTCACTAACTGCAGGGGCTCCTGGACTTTATGCTTTCTCAGGGACTGCTCCCATCTTGTGAAATCCACTCCCACAGGAGGCTTGGTTGGCCCTCTAGCTATGCTCTTTCCACCAGCAGACAAAGGCCTGTTTATTTAGGCAGCCCTTTGGCTTTTAACTTAGTGAGATGGGATGATCCTTTTTAATGGGGTGCATTATGTTTTCATCTTTATGCTACATTTTAATGTGTTTTTAACTGTTGTGATTTAGCATTTCTAATGGAACTCTTAATTTAACTTTTTCCCCAAAATTAAGGTCATTTTGAATGTTGATCCTGTCCTCTGGGGTATTAGCTATTCCTCCTAATTTGGAAGTTTATCGCACCGGGTTCTCGGCCTGGCCCAGCAGGAAACGGAAATGAGTGGGGGACGGATTTTACTGCACACACCCGTCCCTCACTCGTTCCGTTCCCCCTCTCTTCCCTGCCCCTTCCGTTCCAGAGGGGACGCTTTTTGAGAACTGTTCAGAACAGTTCTCAAAAATTTCCCCCTCTGGAACGGATTAAGAACGGAAGAGAAGGGGAATGGAACGAATGAGGGACGGATGCGTGCGGTAAAATCCGTCCCCCACTCGTTCCGCACTCGGCCCTGCTCCTTCCATTCCGTTCTCAGAACGGGTGGAAGGAACGCAGTGCGATAAAGTTCTTGGTGTCATCAAATTTGCAGATGACATCAAATTAGGAGGAATAGCTAATACCCCAGAGGACAGGATCAACATTCAAAATGACCGGAATAGACTAGAAAGCTGGGCCAAAGCTAACAAAATGAAATTCAACACGGAGAAATGTAAGGTATTGCACTTAGGGCGGAAAAATAAAATGCACAGATATAGGATGGGTGACACCTGGCTGAATGAAACTACGTGTGAAAGGGATCTAGGAGTCCAAGTAGACTACAAGTTGAAGATGAATGAACAGTGTGATGCAGCAGCTAAAAAGGCAAATGCAATTTTAGGCTGCATCAATAAAAGTATAGTGTCTAGATCAAGACTTGCTAATTAGCTTACTTGCTGTTCACCGCTATGATCTTTGGAATAGCGGTATATAAATAAAACAAATTATTATTATTATTAAGAGAAGTAATTGTGCCACTGTATTCTGCTCTGGTCAGGCCCCACCTGGAATATTGTGTCCAGTTCTGGGTGCCACAATTCAAAAAGGACATTGAGAAACTGGAGCGTGTCCAAAGGAGGGCGACTAAAATGGTGAAGGGTCTGGAAACCATGTCCTATGAGGAACGACTTAGGGAGCTGGGGATGTTTAGCCTGGAGAAAAAAAGGTTAAGAGGTGATATGATAGCCCTGTTTAAATATTTGAAGGGATGTCATGTTGAGGAGGGAGCAAGCTTGTTTTCTGCTGCTCCAGAGAACAGGACCCAGAGCAATGAATGCAAGCTACAGGAAAAGAGATTCCACCTCAACATTAGGAGGAACTTTCTGACAGTAAGGGCTGTTCGACAGTGGAACACACTCCCTTGGAGAGTGATAGAGTCTCCTTCCTTGGAGGTCTTTAAACAGAGGCTGGATGGCCATCTGTCAGGGATGCTTTGATTGTGATTTCCTGCATGGCAGGGGATTGGACTGGATGGCCCTAGTGGTCTCTTCCAATTCTACGATTCTATGATTCTATCACACATTTGAGTGCTTTTTGGGTGTTTTGTTTCACACCTGGTGTGAGCCGTCTTGGGTCTTCAACAGGGAGAAAGACAAGATATAAAAGTACAGGCCAACCAGCCTTGGGATTCTTCTCCCCTCTAGTTTGGGATTGCTGCATTGCCTGGCCAGCCCTTTTCCTGGATTGCCCTCCTGTTTCTTCCACAACCAGCTGACCCAGAAGCAGCTCCAGCCAGCCAGCCTGCCATCCCTTTCCTTTTCTGCGTCTCTGTTACCAAGGAACCCTTTCCCCAGTCTTAGACCCAAAACTCTCAATGAATGGTATGCTTCTGACCCAGCAATCTTGCTGGCAGCCCTGTGGCAGATGGTTCCAGATGAAGGGACACAAAAACCAGGTTGTGACTGGCTACCACAGGGGATGATCAGAAAAGCAAACACCATGTGGACCTGGGCTTGACTCATGTGGAGTAATGACACACCTGTCCTGATTGACTCACTTCCTCAGGGCTGTCACTTCCAATGGCAGCAATTAAATCTTGGAACATCATCGTCCTATTGACCTCTCACCTTCTGGTTCTTGTCTGCCAACTTTTTAAAATCCTTTCTTTCCTCCTCTTCCTAGTATGGGTGTCACTGAAAAGATGGTAAGTGGAGAAGAACACACATACACACATATGGAGGGGGGGAAGGGGGGATAGCAATGGAAACCTTTCAGGTTTTAAATATTAAGTCTGAGTTGTAAAAAGGAAATCAGTATCATTTTAGAACAGAGGTGATCCCTCACCATGGGCTGCATTTCTTGGGGTTGATGGGAGTTGCAGTCCAAGGTTATCTGGAGAGCTGGCTTAGAAGGAGAGAATATGTTATTGTATTTTGTGTTTCGTTCTATTGCCATGTTAAAGGCTCATCAGTCCTTTCAATGAGCCACTGGACTTTTTCACACAGGGAAAATTGGAAAGTTAAGCCAGGGTCAGTCTGGAGTCATCCATGAGAACTAATGAGAACTAATAGTCTCTGGCAAGAGAGCTCAGTGTCTGTCAGGTGCCTTATATCTAGCTCCCTTATCACAGCTGCTGATTGCCTAATAAGCACTTCTCAGAAAGCCGCTTAGAACACTGAAGGCACGCCCTTTCTGATCTCCTCTGGTTAAAGGTAGGAACCTGAATGCTATGCTGCTCTATGTCTACCAAGTCTGGAACTTCTACTGGGGCAAGGCTGGGCTGCTGAGCCCCAGGCTCCACTGGAGAAGGCCCCACAGAGCTAGGGTCTGGCTGAGCCAAATCCACTGGGAGAGCAGAGCTGGGGCCTGGCACAGCCTCAGGTTCCTCCTGCACCTGAGGAGCTGAGTTCTTCTCCTTGTCCTCCTTGTGGCTGGCCATGACAGATCCTGACCTCCCTGCGCAGATGCAAACACGTTAATTTGCAATGAAGAAGCCGATGGGTACATGCTCATGTGATGAATGCATTCACATTTGCACTGCTTTCTTTTTGGGATGGACACTGTGTTGTCTTTGCATGTGATGAGCTAGTACGTAATTTTGTGCGTTTTTGACTTGGCCCCACTTCCTTCTTCCAGGATAGTGATACATTCCTCCTGTGTGAAAAATTCCATAGTGCCAACAAGAGTGCATCCTTCTGAGAGTTTAGCCTGCGAGTGTCTCATCTCATTAATTTAATAGTCATGGAGATATGTGTATATATTTACTTATAATCTGAAGTCATGAATGTAATGAAAGAGGCCTCCTATATTACCAGGTAAACGATATGGAAGTGAAAGGAGAGTGCTCTTTTTCTCTCTCCTTGTTTTTGGATTGTTGAAATACATAGCATAAATGTAGATAATTTGTTTGTTACTTAAAGTATTTTCTTATATGATCTTCTAAAAACAAAGCGACTATATATATATTTAATGTTCACAAGTTACCTAGACACCTTACCTGCTTCCTGTGTTTCCCTACCAGTGTTTTTCATTTTAATTTCTTTCCTCAAGAACAACAGCAATCTAGGAAAGGTTTTAAAAGGCACAGATGCAAATTTCTGCTTTTGTCTGTGCCACTGGGATCTGGTTGTGCAGGGTACCTTTAAAGCACTGGACGAGACTCGCACGGTTTGTCAGTAGTCAGGGAAAGGGACCACGGTGGATGCAATCAGTCTGCAGTTGTGCAGCATGAAAAAGGAACATCTATTGCTCACTCAGTGGCGTCACCAGGCTAGGTGATGCCTGGTGTGTGTATTGGGGGGGGGGGGCTTTCTGACAGGGGATGATAGCAGCCTGTATTGCTCCCCTCCTGCTGCCTTGCTCACCTGCTGCCCTTGCCTGCACCTTGGCTCCTTCCTTGGGATGAAAACTGGGCCAGTGATGAAGGCACGATGGGTGTACTTTCCCCTCTACTATCTTCACCACCACCTTACCTTCCTTCCTGAGAGAGAGCCAGGTCAGTAATGAAGCCACAAGGGATGTGCTTGCCCCTCGGCCATAGTGGGAGGAGGGCTCCACCAGGTGTCACCCCTCCTCTGGGATGTCACCTGGTGTGGTCCACACCTCCTGCACCTGCCTAATGATGCCACTGTGCTCACCAGAACTCTCCAGCAAATTGTTTTTCCTAGCTGTGCAACTGCTGATGGATAGTGCCTGGGAGCCCCCTGCCCACCTGGCCATTGATTGGCCATCGGGCCAATGTCTCCTGTAGCATCCTTCTATACATATCTCGTGTAGCACCCTCAAATGTTGTTTGTGCAGGAGGAGGGTAATACCCTTGTGCAAGGAGGTACTGGATATCTCCTTCTGTGATCGCCAGAAATATACCTGCCTTGACATAACAGAAGCTTCTGCTGGCACAACAGGATTCCGGTATATGTCACCAACAGGTTTCTAGCTTTTGTGGCCTGTGAAGATCACTATGGTCAAACAGAAGTAGTGTTACAGCACCCTGGCCTTCTGAGCACAATTTTTGATACTGGCCCAGGAGCAGAGATTGCAGTTATACAATCTGGGTTGTTTTGTTTTGTTTTTCAGCCCAGAAACCTGCTAAGATTCTCTTGCTGGAAAATATCTCAGGAGCCTGGCATGGAGAAGGGATGTGCTCTGTATTCAAGAAGGCAGGCAGGTGATATTCAACTTTACTCTCCAACTACATCTTGGTAGATCTTGCCCACCTCACACAGGCAATTAGCATTATCGAGGGAGGGGAACCCTTCCCTCCGTGTTAAGGGCTGAGTACCATCTGAGAAGGCTTTTTAAAAATCAGCTGATTCTTCCTCCTCTGATCAGTTTGCCGCAAGCAATTAAATGTTCTGAAGTCTGCCTTCAGTCTTCTAAGAAGGCCCCAAACCACTCTGAATACTAAGCAGGAAAAATGAACAAGGGATTTAACATGAAAGGCTTGAAACTGCTTAAGTTCCTCACTCTAGTTTCATCTTTTCTCAGAACTGACAGAAGACTTTTGGAGGCAAACCAGGCAAAAACTGGCCAAAATAGGGAGGACTGCTGGAGCATCCCACCCTTCCATCTTTTTCACTAGTTGTATCACCAACTCTTTCATCAATTTCCTTTCTGGAACTTCAGTACTTGTCAGTTGGTTACTGCAGTGCTCCATGAAATGCCCAAATGTCTCAGCACCAATAACCTTCCAGAGCTGTCAACAGAGATGATTTTTAAAATAATAATAATAATAATAATAACAACAACAACAACAACAACAACAACATCTAGTAAGCCCTTGGTATAACCACCTTTCCCCAAATCTTCCTCGTATAGGTTCGATGACAACTCCCATTGTCTCCTGCCATGCCAGGCTAGTTGTCTACCTTGCCCGGTAGTGGGAAAACGTTGGGTCCACCATACGTTTTGGACTTCAAGTTCTAGAAGCTCTAGTTAGCACAGTCAATGGTAAGGATTGTGAAGAGTTGTAGTTTGGAACATCTGAATGGCTGAAAATTCCTTACCTTTAATCTTGTCCATTATTGTCTACAGGGCCTCAGGTCTAACCAGTTCTGCAGAATTAATGCAGTTTGATGCCACTTTAACTGCCATGGCTCAATGCTATGGAATTCTGGGCTTTTTAATTTTGTCTGTCAGAGTGTTCTGATGCCAAAACTAAATACAAACCCAAGGATTCCATAGCATTAAGTCATGGCAGTTAAAGCAGTATCAAACTGCACTATTTCTGCATTGCAGATTAGACCTTAGAAAGAGAAGGTGTTTTCCTTCATTTGATCTTTTCTATTGGAGATGTCAGCTATTGAACTTGGGACCTCCCAGCATGCAGAACATCTGTTCCCCCACAGAGCTATGAGAGCTTTCCTAACACTATGGGGATGTTTACAAGCAGAGGAGAGGATATAGGGTCAAGCCAAGCAAGAAGATCAGCTATGAACTAAGAGACAAAACAGACCATCCCTTTGGAGCGGTGTACCACCACCCTTTCCTTGCTGATTGGGGCTGTGGCAACCGCATGCTGGGGTCTGATGCAGTGTTTTTCCAGTGCTAAAAAGAACATCAAAATGCCGTTCCTTTTAGCACTGGCAAAAAAGCACTCTTGCTGTGATGGGTCTCATTGTTCATGCATGAAGGTCTGAAGAAGTCATATTATTGAAGAGAAAAGGTGCTACCATCTTCTAATTACGATTTCAATGCCTTATGTAGTTTGGTCCTTAGATGCAAAATCAGAATATATTTCCCTTACTAAAGTATCCCTCTCTAATGCATTTTCTGTTGAAAATATAAAAGTAGATGGGTAACATGGAAAGGGGACCCCCTTCTGAATTCAAATTAGTAAAAGTCACACCATGGTGGTGCATATAAGAAAACTTGTGCATTGTAGAAATCCCTGGAGGGTTCAGCATGTCTTTATGTTATCCAGAGCTGGACCTACCTATTTGCTTACACGCCTACATTCCTACTGTCCTGGAAGGACAGACTGGGCCACCCACACAACCTTCCACAGACTACTTTACCTACTTCACGGCCAGGACATGGGTCACGTCAGAGACGTAACACCATAGATTCAATTGGAAGAAAAATATAGGTATCAGCAATTTATTAGAAAGTGAAGAACTTGTCCAAATGTTTGGTACTCTCCCTACTGAGGAACATGAACATGCACACTTAAGCCTATGTAGACACATTGAATTCTACTTAGGATCTGGCAACAAGTGTTAGAAGTAGAAATCAAGGATTGCTTTCCACTCCAAAAATATTCCCAAGACTAATGTTTCACTTTTGCCCAAAGGGTTAGTGAACAAAAACAATTCTCTTCTATGAGAGATAGCAAAGGGACACACTTAGAGATGTCGCAAGGAGTGTGTGTGTGTGTGTGTGTGTGTGTGTGTGTATAAGTGTGTCATGTCATCTCCCTCTCCCTTACTCCCAGACATTGTGAGTTAATGCTGGTTTTAATCTGCATAGCTGTATCCCAACTGCAGACTTTGAGCCAAGATTATGGGACCAAGGTGTTTTAGAGGTCTCTCTTTTATGGAGTCACCACAAGTTGAAGCCAACTTGATGGGTCTTTAACAAAAAGACAACGAAACCAGCATGGTGGTGGTGGTGACTTTGGAGTCAAGCTGAAATGAATGAAGCAGGAATGAGCATGCTCTGGATGTGGGAGGGCTGCACCATCTGATTTTTCACCTTCTCCAAAGCACAAGAGGGGCCATAGTATGTCATCCCTGCAGCCCTCTTGGATGACTTGAAGTGATGGTGTCTAATGTCTCATTTCCTGTTGCTTCTCGGGTTATTGGGTGGGATGCCCCCTGAAACAGCTAGCTATGGCCCTGTCAAGGGTTTATTTTTTTCAGCTAAAGAAGCACTTTGTGTGCTAATTTTTTAGAGGGTGCCAGGGGTTTTGGTGGGATTGCAAGGGCTGCATTGGACCTCCCAAGGAACCACATGGGGGCTGCCTGATTCCTACTCCTGCTATAAAGGATAGACTATTAGACAGATTGACCAGTCCCCAAATGCATCCTATTTTAGTGGAGTTTGTTCAGGATAACTTTCCAGGAGATTTTGCATCTTTAATCTTAGTGGTTTTGAAAAATTACAGACAAGAACACCTGTGCGGGTGGCTCTACAAATGTATCAGTTTGTATGGTTAACCTAAGAAAAGTGTTGTTTTATATTTTAAAAAATGGTGTCATATTTCAGTGCATTTGCCATCTGGATTCCAAAGCCTGCTTTTTCTCCCCAGACCGCATGCCCACCATGACACACTCCTTGTCTGCATGCCTCAAGCTTATGTCATCTAAAATAACAAATCCCTCATTTGGGAACTGTACAGCAGCTTTCGTGGAAGAAGTGATGAGGTCAGTTGACTTCCTAGGGAATGGAGAAATCCAGGAGAGTTGGCTGAACATGCCTTCTTGGCATCAGTGGACATTTCTTTCACTAGCAAAATGAAAAAATAATGGCCAGAATTTTACATGCACTAGTTACAGAACTGGCCTGACCCCTTAATCCTGACTTACTGGGCATTGGCTGCTGTCAGAGATGGAGATCTGTTCTCCGATAGAAGAAGCAGACTGATGTTGTCATGCCTCTTTGCAGTGATCTTTGGTGTGACTATCACAAGCAAGATCCTTATCACAATTCCTCCTTGCACTGGAAACCATTCACAAGAGGGAGGAGGAGGTGGGAATCCTAATCAACAGAACAGACCCATCACTTGCAGTGGTGGCTGCCTAGTAAGTCAAGATAAGGGTACTTTTCCAATCCCTACCATTCTCTATGCTATTGCGTATGTGAATACAAATAATTTCCAAATGTGTAATGCTAGGTTATGTTGTAAGTTGTATGTCGTAGTAATAACTAGAATCATGAATTCCAAACATTGTCCTGAATTCTAGTGGTAGTCTGAATTAAAGAAGACTCATAGAAGTAACGGTAAGTGGATCAACACTTATGTAAATTCCATTGCTATAATAGACCTACTCTATTTGGGAGTACAAGATTCAGGCTAATGACAGTTGTGGTGCAATCCTGTCCATGAATACTCAAAAGTAACCACGACTGAGATCAAGGAGATGTTGTTAACTGGCAAGTCAATCTCAACTCATGGTGATCCTGTGGATGAGACATCTCGAAGACTCCTTATCCTCTACTATCAAGTCCCACAGACTCATACCTGTGATCTCCCTAACTGAGTCTAGCCAACTGGTGTGCAATCTTCCTATCTTCTACCTTCAACCTTTCTAAGCATTATTTCTTTTCTAATGAGTCATGCCTTCTCATTATGTGGCCAAAGTACAACAGTTTCAATTTAATCACCTTGGCTTGATCCATTCATGAACCCATTTGTCTGTCTTTTTGCTGTGTCCACAGTATCCTCAGCATGTACTATCAAATAACTGTTACAGGGTTGCAATCTAAAATAATTCTAACAGGCACAAATTTTCCCAAGAAGCATTTGTGGCCAGGAGGCACTATGTGAATGGCAATCCCTTACTCCCATGAGTCAAACAGAGGATGAAGCAAAGAACTGCTTAATATGCAGGCAATGAGATGGGTGGTGTGTTCTGGGGGCAGAGAAACAGCTTTCCTTTTATCATTTTCTGTTGGCTCTGGTATGTTAATTACACTCCCGGCAGGCTGAGATTATGTGTAGAGTCAGAGATATTAATAGGCAATTCCTTGCAGACACAGGAGGAGCTTGGCTGTGAGTGTGGAACTCTGTTTCTTCCATGGCTTCCCCTCACTAACGTCGATGGGGAGCCATTTTTACACACACAAGAATGGAGGTACACTGAGCCAACAACCCAAGTTTGTTTGTGTAGGGGCTTGGCATGTGCTCTAACACGCCCATAAGCTTTACATTCTAGACCACAGTCATTTTGAGATACAAGAAGGCTTCTAGGCCTCATGAGCTCCAACCTCAAGATTGCACACAATATTCCTTGCCCCACATTTCAAAAGAGAGATCTAATTTATTCTAATTTATACTGTGGCTGAATAAAAGCACAGCACATTGTCCTTCCAAAACTTAACATGTGCCAGAAGCAGAGAGAAAAAAAGTGAGTGTTAATCTGGAAGCTACATTGTTCTATTAGGAATTTTTTCAAAGCTCCAAGTAGGCTTGCCAGGTGAAAAATAAAATTCCCACTTCTCCACAGCCATTAAAGGTATGGGAGTCCTGTCCTATTTTTCAACTGGCAACTCAACCTACTACTATGTGCACAGGGTCCTGCTTCAGATCAGACCCACTGTGTGGTTGTATGAGAGGTGAAATCTTTCCTCGAGTTGATTTTTCTTTCTAAATCCTCTCCCCTACATGAAAGCTAAAAACTGGGAGTGGGTGGGAGAACCCTTCCATTAGTGCCCTGCTTCTTTGGTCAACTGATCAAGATGCACCATTGGGAACAATTAATACACATGCATACAAGAACTAAGAAATAGAAATAAAAAGAGTACACATTAAAAGTTAGAGTAATTTATTTTGTTATAAAAATGTTAAAAGAACCTGGTTATCTAAGTGTAGTGGCCTTATAGACAAAGTCTACATTTCACTATTTACAGTTCTCAGCAGAATGAAATTTGCTTGAAGCAGTAAGGAAAGAAACCATGGGCTGGAACATCTTGTGTTTTTAAAGGAAGAGTATAATCTTATTTAATATATATGTATTATCTACCAGGCATCACAACATGGCAGTAAAGAAAAATAAAAAGTGAACAGAGGGTAGCTTATGTGACCAGCAAAGTGATGCTAGGATAAAGAAGCAGCACAGTGAACATGGTGACCTACTTCTGAGAAGCCATTAATTAGTAGGCAAAAGAAGAGAAACATCTCCAGGTTGCTCATATGCTATCCGATAGTTTGCGGGGGGAACCAAGATTGTAACTATGGCCATTAGTAGGATAGAAGTATTGACCTAATTACTCAGTATGTGTACTGTCTAGGAAGATGATGAAATGAAGATGTGGGCCTGGAAGGAAGCAATAACTCTACTGCTACTCATAAGATCACTCTCAAATTAAAGCAATAAGCACACTATATTAGTGAAGTCTGACTCTCCTAGGGCATCTGTTGCCTGAACTGGACTATGTCCTAGCCTACAGATTAAAACCAGTTTAACTGCAGTCAGAGTACTGAGAATTCACTGTGAAAAGATTACAGCCACCTCAGAGAATTAATGCGACTCTGAAGATGGGGGAACCACAATAGGTAAAGTAATATGAGTTTAACGTATAGACAAACCCTTAGGTCTACATCACTCACAAGATAACTCCATGGCTTCTACAAATCTACTCAGTCTTACCCAGTGAGTCCCTGACTTTTCACATACTTCACTAGCAAAATTTACATTATGATAAGTAATGTATGCACAGAGGGGTGATTTTCTATTGCAAGGACCTCAACACAATGCATTGCTTTGTCACTGGCAGGCAGACTTTGGTCATAACTGCAATGTGCTGTAAGTTTCTCCATAACATCTGAGATGGCAGAAAGGGAGTGGATGGAACACAGATGGAGCACAATCAGTTCCCTGTTCCTGGTGATAATGCTTAAGATGCAATAATACTGCTGGCAGTGTACTTTGGCCAACGTATTTCTGTTGGGAATCTGCTGTCACTGGTTGCTTGAGATGCAGAGTGGATGCCCCAAGCTTCATCCAATTGCAGTTGTGTAGCTAGAAAAATGCAGCACCTATCATCTTTCAGGGCTTCGGGAATGCCCACTCTGCTGGGCTCGCCCATCCACTAGAGTTGAGCCAGTGGATGGGGGAAATTGCAAGTGGAAATTGCATCAATTAAATTTTTGCACAAGGAGGTATGATATATCTTTTCCACAATGATCATATAAATGCAAACACCTGTGTTATGGGAGGTCTATGCCAGTGTATGTCATCTACACAATGCTGGCCATACAGTCTGCCCAGCTATTAAGACCTAAGGCTGTAACTATTTCTGTTCTCTGTTCAGTCAAGGGCTAAATTCTCCCTCCAGATTAGGGCAGGTTTCTCTAAAGCATGATGAGATATTGGGAACTGCCTTTAATAGACAAGATGCCAAAGATATACAAGCAGGCAAGAGGTACTGGGATCAAGTGCCTGTCCAAACTCTTCTATTTTAAAAATACAAATGAGCCTGTGGTACTGGTGCATAATGGGTATTAACACAAGTGTGTGGTCTATGTCAGAGAGTCTACTGATACAGACTGAGAGAGGGTATTTAGCCTGTGGGTCCAGTCCCAAATGCTAGGCAACAGCAAACTTTCCAGCTGTTTCAACCAGAGCTAGTACATCCATGCTAGACACAGTAATCTTGACAACTAGGCTGAAACCAAATTGAAGTAAGAGGTCTTCTCAGCTTTTTGGATCCGGGTGCTCTCTGAAGCCATCATCTTCATTTTCTTCAGAACATGACAAGGCAAGAACACTGGTGACAGGGTGGACCCAGGATGTTGTTTGTGTCACATGACTGAGGAAAAACAAAATATTTTATTAAGCTGACTGTCCAAGTGAAGTCGTTTCCCCACAATAAAGTAAGTCATATTTATTCATTAAACAGTACAAAGTGAGGGTGAGAGGAACGGTATCTCATACAAGGGTGCAGCCTTGTCAGGGCAGGGAATGTTTTGCCACTTTCACTGTTGACCACCATCACCTCCTCCTCCTCCTCTTCCTTGACATCCAAGAAATAAAGTGAGCATGGGAGAAAGGCAATATCTTGCCCACTGTGCCTAACAGTGACACAGTCACAGTCCAGCAAGGACTTTTGGCATTCCCATAGCCACACTGCATGCAGGACTCATAATTACAATAGGTCAATGAGCTGTGTGAGTGTGAGGGTAAGAACATGCAGGAAAGACCTGAGTAAAACTCATTTACAATTCTGAAGATGACACAGGCTACAACTCTCTATCTACTTGTGAGTAAGCCTCACTGAATTCTATGAAGAGACATGTACAATTGTGCTGTCATCCCTCACAGCATGTTCCAGGCTCAACTTGTCAATAAACAACAGTTCTTTCCAAATTTCCAAAGGAAATTTGTCCTTTGGGCTTAACATATAATGGACACTCTCAGGATTCTGACGTTGGTCCAATCACGGTAGAGACAAAGATTGTAATTATCCCCTCCTCAAATCCCTGGCCCAGAACAACATTCGATTTTCATCTGAGGAACCAAGGTTGATTCTCTGTGCTTTAGTTTTTCTCTACATTTTTTCCAAAATGCTTCACACATCAAGAAGATATATTTGCAAGTGTGTCCATTGCATATCTCTGCAGCTCACCACACATAATGTACAGGCAGGAACACAAGCCTTCAGCAGATTCAGAAAAGCTTTATTCAGTAAGCTGAGTAGGGCAGAGTATACACAGGCTAGAAAACTCTGGGAACAGCCAGGAGTATTTTGGCCCCAAAATTGCATTACTTGGTCAATCTGTAGTGATGTTGTTGGGTGGCTGTTCCCATGCATATGCCACCACAATTTGGTCTCTGGGAAAAAATGACATGCCCAGCATCAATCACAAGGCTGGGTGACTCTTTCAGACCTCAGAGGGAGTGACTTGCACCAGAGTGACAGGCAGCACATTGGGACACACATGTGAATAGTTGCCCCACATTGCTTGGGAGGTCTTCAGATTTTCTAGGAAGATCCAGCGTAAAAGTTGAGGCTTTAAAATTGGGTTTAAGACTGGTTTAATGTGGGTTTGGTGCTGAACTGGCTGTACATCATTAGAACAGTTTGCACCAGGATTGAGGATTGGACCCTGTGTTGTCTGGACTGATTGTTATGAGGACGGGGAGCAGGGTAGGACATGTGCAGACAGGGTCCAATCACTGGACAAAGATCACTGTACATAGCTGTTGTCAGGACTGAAGATCTCCCCCCCCCCCAGTTACACTGTATATTTAGAGTTCAAGCTATTCACCCATTACAAATGCCTTCATCCCATTTGTCACCAATTCAAAACATATTCTCTTCCAAGGTCTTACCCCTCCTTCTTTTTCCCTGTACAGATTCCCTACAGATTCTCACGAGGATGACCTGTATACTTCTTCCCCCATGTCTGTTCATTACACCAGGCCACTACTCATACACAATCTTTTTCTTTTACTAACTTCACCAATAAGAAAGCATAACCTGCAGTAACACACCTATGTACAAGCACAGCAATTAAACATGGCAGTACCATGTCTGGACCATGATCCTGACACTACATTACAGTGGAAGGAGAGCCTGGTATGTCTGTGGACTAAATTCTAGAGCATTTTTGTCCTTGCATACAAGGACAAATAAATACTGTAGATTTCTCTGCATTGTAGGAAAAAATAAATATTTCTCCGCACTGCCTATTCTCCCAGTCCTGAAGTGCTGCAGAGTAGAGGATTTATTGTGCAAGAGGAGGGAAAAGTGTCTTTCTGCACAGAAAATGTGTTTACTCCACAGGAAACATTGGGGAGCAGTTGACAGAAAACCCTATTTCTGTGCAGAAAATATACTTTTTGTGCAAAACAATGCATGCTTTTCTACATACAATAATTGCCTACAACATTTCATGATATCAGAATAGAGTCAAAGAGTTGGAATGCCAAAGAAATTTTTCTGGTCTGTTATTTTTCATAGCAGGGCTTCCCAGCTGTTGAGAAACCTGTATTTCAACCTGTAAGTGAATAACTGTGAATATTTTTTCCACATGACAGTCACATTTCCAGCTACCTGTTCACTGCCTATCTACAGATATGCATCGTCCCTTCAGATGCTCAGAAGTGGCGATGTGGTTATCATGTTATTTGAGTTGGTCTTAAGGCCTCCATACTTGTGTCATGTGGAAGCCTAGTTCTGTCAGAGGAAGTACAGTCCCAATCAGTTTCCTCTGTATCAGACAACTAGGTGCCTTTTCCAGACTGCATCTGTAAGTTAGACATGGTCCATGGAGCACTCACACTTATCCAGTAGATCCCAATTTGGAATGTTAATATGCATCTTTTTCTATTAATTTCATGTGAGTTACTGAGTCAAATTCATTTTCTAAAAACTATTTTGGTTGTTCCTAGCTCAGACCAAGATCTCACCATTCAGTTATAGGCTTAAGGAGTAACTAAGGAGAGAAAGATCCTCTCCCTAGCCAGGGTAAGAAGAACATTTTATATACCGTGTTCTATCAGTGCCAGAACTGCATCAGCCACACACAAGCAGGGAAATATCAGCAGGCTTTAGAAAATCTTAAGGACTGGTCTAATACAAAATACTTTTAGGAAAAATGACCCCTCCCCCCAAATCTAAACATAGCCACGGGAAGACTGAGCACATTGCGGTAAGTGGCTCTGAGCATCTGTTGTGTAGGTGGGGGATGAAAATCAGGGAGGGCAAGAGTACCTGGAAGAAAGTATGATATGGAATCCTCAACAGGAGAACTCCACATTGAAACCTTCTGCTGCAGCTTCTGTTGATACCACCTTATAAATAATAACATATATTTCCACTGTCCTGATTTGACAGGGACAGTCCTGATTCATCTTCTGTTGTCCCCCTTTTCTGGCTGCTTTTAAAATGTCCCAGTTTCGCTCTTCCCACTTTCACCCTTTGCCCTCAGATTGCTTCATTTGCTACAAACTGAGTTCCAAGTATGGAAGTAGTTTTCACTCAATTACTCAGCAAAGGGGAGCAGAAAGGAAGGGTGGAATTTTCACTTTCCCAATAGGATCGGGCAGGAGCAAATGGCTTCAGCCTCACCAAGCTTGTGGTTTCTTCCTCATTAGTAACTTTTGCCATCTTAATTGTACTCTAAGGTTGGCCACATACATCCCAATTTTCATCCATGAAATGTTGAGGGGTACTTGAGTGTTGGACTGTGAATCTGGAGACCAGGGTTTGATTCCTGCTTGTCCATAAAATCCACTGAGTGACCTTGGGCAAGTCACACGCTTTCAGCCTTAAGGAAAGGCAATGGCAAACCTCTGAACAAATCTTGCCAAGAAAACGCCAGAAATGACTTGAAGGTACACAACAACAACAAGTGATTTCAATTTATATAAATATATTTTCTTTATATCCTTATCCCCTTGAGCAAATTTAGGCAGGAGATTCCTTTAAACACTTATTCAACAACAGCAATTGCTGGACAAGATTCTCCATCAGGCTGGCAGAGTGGAAGTCTCCATGGCATACTTAAGGCAGGCAGGAGCTCCTTCTGTTCAGCTGTTTCCTCCTGCTACAAAATAGCCAGGAGATTACCAGGCATAGCTCCATCTCCCCAACCACTGATCAGCTGCAAGGTGTTTCTGGACTCACTCTAAATACTCTTGAGCACTGAGAGAGGAAGTAGCTCTGTGCTCTGGAGCAATGGCAACAAGCCTGGGCATACCTCTTAAGTTGATCACTGCCTGGGGAGATGGAAGCCCTCTGGCCAGGGTGACCAGATGCCCTCCTTTTACAGGACATGTCTTACATTTCAGCCTTCTGCCCAGGAGGAAATCCAAAATGTCCTCCATATCAAGCATGACAAAGAAGCACCTATTTATATTTATATGAGTGTTTTTAACTCATATAACATTTTTCTTGAATGTTCAACAATTTGCGGTGCCTTGTCCTCCTTTGTGGCAATCACATCTGGTCACCCTGCCTCTGGCTGCTGTTGCATACCAGGCAGGGGCCCTGCCAAAAGATAATGGCTATCTCCTTCTGCAGGGTATGAAAAAGTACAGTCAGAGGCATAACCTCCAGTTGCACCCATGCTGGGAGAGTAATGTTAGTAGACATGAGTTCTAGTTCATCATCAATAAGCTAAAAAATTCTAATTCAATTATATTTATGTTCCAAGAAGGGCATTTTCTTAACTATTCTTGCAGACTTAAACTGGCATCTCAGTGAATATTTATCTCAACTTTAGTTAAGCCAAAAACAGTCTTTTATTGATGGTACTGAATTTTAGTGACTCAGGGTGTTTGATGTCTTTGAGACTATGGTCCAAATCCAGTTAGCTACAGCTAGAGAAGTCCTACTGGATCAATTTATGTCTCTAACATTTGGAGGACTTCAGAAAGTTACCGAAACACTTGAAATCCATGTGAAATGCAGATTTAAAAAACTAAAACCCCTAATGATATAGTAACATAATTTCAAGACTTTTTCCTCTACTGTGCTCATCACCTTCAGCCTAAATTAATTCGTTAGAATAGAGTCAGTGGATCAACTTCTGAATGGTAAATCAACATACAATCAGCTTACATATATGTTGATTTACCATTCAGCATGTAAAATGTGAAAAAAGACAGCCTGAAGAGCTTTGGTTTATGAAGTAACTGCTTAAAAATAAATAAACAAATCACTGTAGATAGATAACATGAATTAATTTTAAGGAGACATTGCCTAATGCTAACCACATTTATTTGGAAATAAATCACATTACTTTAAATTGTTCAATGAGAGCTTCAAACACTTAGCAGATATTGGCCCAGTACAGATATGCAAAAGCTAGTAGCTACAGTGGAACAGGGCTGCAAAAAAGAAAATAAAAAACAGGTGGAGAAAACTCCAGATGCTGAAAATAGTATTTATTGCAGAAACAACTGTTAGTGTATAGCTGTCATTACAGAGAATTCAAGATATATATAGTAAACACTGCTAATGTACATGGTTTATGAGGAAGAATAAATCAATTTTTTGTGGTCATCTTCATTCCTGTGTGAGTAGGCAGTTCTATCTACTTTCCAAGGAAAGCCTGTACATACTGATAAGGATAAGCAATGCTTCTTAGCCTCTAGTCTTAGGTTCTCTAATGTTTGTCTCCATCATAAACTAAGTGTGGTAGCAAACCATCATGCCAGGCAGGCTACAGGAGATTTTTCTGCGCGCCACATTCTCCCCAGCCCTCCGAATCTCAATCAAAAGAGGAGGAAAGCAAGAGAGAGGGGAAACCAGGATGCTCAGGATCACAGCCAAGAGGGTGGGTCAAAATGTGGCTCATTCTGCCATTACATTGTGATCACTGGCAATCAGCACAAGAGATACATTTTGATTTACACATTTGTCTTTTGACCACTGCTGATTTGTAATTTTAGAGTTTTGTATTTATGAATGTTGATTTGTGATTTTAGATATTTGTTATTTGCAATTTTAACTCTCCTGTTTTTATGGATGTTGTTAGCTACCCTGGACTCTTATGAAAACTGCTGGCCTTCCTCAACCTTTCATCTTCATATCAAAGTTTTTGTCTTTCCAGAAAGAAATTCGAAGCAGTTAACAATAATATACAGCAATAAATTAAATAGAACCAAACCAACAAACCAAACAGTATGAAAAAAAATATCTCAAAATGCTAGTGTTGGTAACCTGTAGTAAACTATTTGATCGTGTAACTTCAGGATTAATGAACAATCCAATGGATGGATGCAAAAGAAAATTTACAAGTGTTTGAGGCAATCAGTTCCTCCATTCCAAATGTTTGAATAATTAACAAGAGCATTATAAAACAGAGTTTGTCAGACATTTATAGGTTTAAAGCCCTACTCTAGTAGCTGCTATTCTAAAAGGTTTAAGAACTATAAAACAGGACATCTACAAAGTAATTATTCTGGGTCATAATTCTTTCAATCTGATATGTAAAAATATCTGTAGAGGGTACCACTATAAGATCATCCCAACTGCCTGATTTGGCTGTTTGTACATGTTCTAGTGTGAGTATCAACAGGGGCCCATCCACACCACACATATACAATGTACAGTGATCCCTCCACATTCTCTGGGGTTAGGGTGAAGGAACCCCATGAACGTGAAAAACCACAAATAAAAAACCACTATCCTTTTTACCTAAGAAAACACCTCTCTAGGAATTTCCAGGCCCTCCAGTGTAACTCTGTGGTCAACATCTGCCAGATGTTAATCACAGAATCGTGCTGGAGGGCCTACAAATGCCTAGAAAAGTGTTTTCTCTAGGAACTTCAAGGTTCTCCAGCATAACTCATCTGATCATCTTCCAGAAGAATTGCACTGGAGGATTCCTAAAAAGAACATATTAATTTTGCAAATAATCAAATCTGCAAAAGTCCAAGTCATAAATGTTGAGGGCCAATTTAAATAATTTCATTTTAATTGCCATGGTTCCATCTCGTGGAATCCTGGGGATTTCATGGCTGGTCAGAGGGACCAGATGAACTCCCTGGTGGCAAATGCCAAAGGCTCCAACCTTCATTGGCAATCCCATGATGCCACGGAATATAGTCGAGGCCAAGCACAGCAAATGATAATAAAGACAACCTGTGGCTCTCTGGGAAGTGTTGGACAGCAACTCTCATCAGCTTCAACCAGGATGACAAACAAGCATGGATGACCAGAGTTGTAGTTCAATGAAATCTGGAGGATGACATGTTGTTCACTCCTGATGTCGGTTCTCTTAAGACAAAGTTACTTGAACATTGCTAGGATTACAGTGGTGACATGAAAGCCTTGTTTAAATATTTGTACGCATGTCATAATGAGGATGGATCAAGCTTGTTATCTGTTGCTCCAGAGACTAGGACACAGAGCAATGGATTCCAACTACAGGAAAAGTGATTCTACCTGAACATTACGGTGAATTTCCTGACAGTAAGACCTGTTCAACAGTGGAATATGCTGCCTTGGAGTGGTGGCATCTCCTTCTTTGGAGGTTTTTAAACAGAGGCTGGATGACCATCTGTTGGGAGTGCTTTGATTGTGTATTACTGCATGGCAGAGGGTTGGACTGGGAGGTCCTTGTGGTCTCTTCCAACTCTATGATTCTATTCCTTGGAAAGAAACATACATCAGGGTGGGCTGTGCACTAAATAAGTGCTGAATTAGCATGGCAACTGTCCAAACAGGCTTCTTTGCAGAAGTTTTTGTATTAATCGGTTTTTAGTTCCACTGTTGTTGTTTTTAATGGCTATAAGCCACCTTGAATCCCATGCTGGGAGAAAGGCATGATATAAAGTACATAAATTAATTAATTAATTAATCAAGCTCTGTCAGACTACAAAACAGTTGACTTGATGGGACTTTATGAAGACACTCTTTTATAGATAGCCAGGCACACTGTTTGACTCAGTATGTCCATGCAAAGCCTTCTGGAATGGATGGAAGACATTCCATCTTTCTGCCCAGCAACCAGTCTGTACTCCTCCTTTTTTAATAGCTGAAGGCTAGCTTTTGCATCACTGAATTGCAGCCCTGAGCTAACAGTGAAGATCATTCTGTTCTGAGAAGGATGAATGGATTGCAGTGTGACAACACCCACTTATTCCTTCCTGCCTTTTGCTTGGTTGTACAAAGCTAATGCTCAATTGAGCCTGATGGGCAGTAAGTGAGTGGGAGGTAGCATTACTATAAGTGACCATGGCAAATAAATCTGGACCAGTGAGCTCATTTAAATTTAAAACTTGAGCTGCTTTAATGAGATTAACATATCTCTTGAACAGACATTCCACAAACTACACTCGGCTTGCTACCTGAATGAAGACTGTATAAGACTATTGGGATATGGCAGGATGAGGATTTTCCTTTCCACCACTCTTCAGCCTTAAATACCTGCAGATTCAACTAGAGAGCTTTAGGATGCATTTTATGTCCTAGCTGAAAGTATGATATATGCAACACAAACACAGAAAGTAATTTCAATTACCCTTGTGTTTATTTGCTAACATTTTCTATTACTACTACCTTTGTTGTTGTTATCAACTGCCATCAAGTTGACTTTGACATATGGCAAACCTATGAACGAGAGCCCTCCAAGTCACTTCTCATCAACAGCCTTGCTCAGCTCGTGCAGAGAAGGTGGAGGAAAGAGATGGAACCACCGTGGATATTCTTCATCAACCTGTTCCTGAAGCCACTCCTATTTACCCCGCTGCTTGTCTGAATTATGGTGAATGGAACTTATCATTCAGTTTACTGACTGACTGATTTACAGATTGCTTATCATATCTCAAACAGGTATATAACAAAACCTAGGATCCATAGGTTTTTAACAAAATAGCACTATAAAATAGAAAAGATCAGCTATTAAGAGCCAGCCTAGTGTAGTTGTTTGAATGTTGGGCTGGGACTCTGGGAGACCAGGGTTCAAATATCGGCTTGGCCATGGAAAACCACTGGGTGACCTTGGCCAAGTGACACCTCCAAGAGGAAGGCAATGGGAAACCTTCTCTGAATAAATCTTGTCAAGAAAAGCCTATGATAGAGTTGGCATGTCAGGGTTGACTTGAAGGCACATTTAAAAAGCAGCAAAAACTGTTGGCTATCCACCAAGGTAAAGCAATAACTAGGGTTATTTATGGGACCAGGGATTCTCAGTCTGTGAGCCATCTTGCATAACCCCACCCAAGAGAAATAGGTGTGAGCGTTCTCAGCTGCAGCCTTTACAATTAAACACTAGCCTTCCGACCACTAGGTTGTGAGATATTAAACACATCTTACAGCTGCAATATTTTAAATCAGAAAACCTAAGACACAACGAGGAAAGAAAACAGGCAACAGAAGTAGGGAAGGCACCTGAGCGGAGAGGTGGGTTTCAGTTGGATTGTGTCTGTATACCAGTCTGGAAGGCATTCCACAAGATGGAGGCCACCATGAAGAAGGGCCACTTCCAGGCTGCTGCATGTTGTAATACAACCGGCTTCTCCAATATCTTAGTAATCATATGGAAAAGGCCATCTGCCAGTTACCTGGTCCCAAGCCATCCATATCCCAGTACACTTGAGCATGGCCTAGCAGGTAAACAGCACTAATAATAAATATGTAGCATCTTGAGTTGTTTCAGCATTAGTGTCGTATTATATGTAAGGGTGTGAGCCAGAGTGCTGTGGTGCTTTGAGTGTTGGAATACAACTGTGGAGACCACAGTTCGAATCCCCATTCAGCCTAGAAACCTACTGGATGACCTTGGGCATATCAATTCTCTCAGCCTCAGAAGAAGGCAAAGACAAACCCACTCTGAAAAAATCTTTCCAAAAAGTCCCTTTGTGATAGGCTCACCTTAGGGTCACCATACATCGGAAACAACTTGAAAACACAAAAGAAATAATATGTATGGGCAGGTGCCTCACTCAGCATCCTGGCTATGGTATTCTGCATCAACTGCAACTTCTGGACCATGCACAAAGATAGCCCTACATAAAGGGCATTGCAGTAATCTAAATGAGATATTAGATATGCATGGATTCCTGCGGTTAGGCTAGCATGACCTCTTCCTGCATCTCCAAGCATGAGAAGGACATAAGTATCTTTTAATACTGGAAGAAGGAAAGAAGCTCTCCATTCACCCATACATTTCTACAATAAGAGGGTTGTTTCAAACCCCAAATGAATCACCTTCAGCTCCAACAGCTACTTCTAGGGTTCATCTACATGCTAGAATCCATGTTGAAATAATGTGATTTGTCTTGATTCTTCTCTTGCAGCCCTCACTTTTATACATGATAGTTTTAGAGAATAATGTCTGTGCATGGGCTTTTAGATGGGGAGCAGTACATAACCAGAGGCCTCTCCCTTGCATTTACTGTGTAAACAGAGCTTTCTCTAGTGTCAGAGGAAATGAAGCATCAGCCCTTGTTCACATGGTGCTGCATGCGTGCATCACACAACTCTGCAGAGCTCTGAATTGGGGGAGAGGGACCTTTGGCTCTTTGACCTTGCCCCCTAATTAGAAATCAAATGCTTATAAATAAACACTAAGACCATACAGCATCATAATCCCAGGCACACAATGCATACACAGACGATTTGCTTTCGGAATGATTAGGACCTGCCTTGCCACTTATTTATAGGCCTTGGAGAGTGCTGTGGCTAAAGAGCTTTGACATAATCAGAGGGACAAGATAATCCTAGATTTGCTGTTCTGGGGAACATTCTCATATTGGAAATACGTACATCCTCTCTGACTTGCATGGGAGGAATGCCAGGAAGAATGGATGGGGGAGTCTGACAACAGGGGAAGCATCCAGCTCTTCCTCCTTAGAAGAGCATATCTAATTGAGAACCTCTTTTATGAACAGTCCTTAGATAGGTCAGAACTATCCCAGTCCCTAAGATATTGAGGTCAAAATCTGAAATCTAGGAACAACTCCTTTGTGTTATCACAGGAAGTTATATGATGATGTTATGGATCACATTGAATCATAGAATCATAGAATAATAGAGTTGGAAGAGACCACAAGGGCCATCCAGTCCAACCCCCTGCCATGCAGGAAATCCAAATCAAAGCATCCCCGACAGATGGCCATCCAGCCTCCGTTTGAAGACCTCCAAGGAGGGAGACTCCACTGCACTCCGAGGGAGAGTGTTCCACTGTCGAACAGCCCTTACTGTCAGGAAGTTCCTCCTAATGTTGAGGTGGAATCTCTTTTCCTGGAGCTTGCATCCATTGCTCCGGGTCCTAGTCTCTGGAGCAGCAGAAAATAAGCTTGCTCCCTCCTTAATATGACATCCCTTCAAATATTTAAACAGGGCTATCATATCACCTCTTAACCTTCTCTTCTCCAGGCTAAAGATCCCCAGCTCCCTAAGGCGTTCCTCATAAGGACATGGTTTCCAGACCCTTCACCATTTTAGTCGCCCTCCTTTGGACACGCTCCAGTTTCTCAATGTCCTTTTTGAATTGTGGCGCCCAGAACTGGACACAATATTCCAGGTGGGGCCTGACCAGAGCAGCTCCTGGTGATATCATTAACCATAATACATTAGGCATCAACCACAGCTGCACAAACCACTCCATTCAAATAATAATAAAAATTAACAAATGAAGAATGTAATTGTATACACACTTTTCAGGACACTGCACCATTCCTAAGATTCCTCCTCTTTGCCCTCCAGATTGCAAAAGTGAATCTAGGCCCTCAGATATGGAAATCTAAATCTTTCACTGAGGCAGACTACTGAAGGTCTTGTATTCTACTTGGACTGCGAAAGTCCCTTCAAAGGTCTCTGGGTCAAACTAAACATGAAGATAAATTTGTCTTTGGGTTTGTGGGGATCTACTTCCTTTCTTACCAGAACTCCAAGATCCATTACCCAGAAAAACATGTGTAACAGCAGGGGAGGTGCAGGGAGTGATTTACTACATGTAGAGCCACCCATGAACCACACACTGTATAATCAAATGCACACCTAGACCCGAGTTCCTATAGATCAGTGTTTCTAACTCTCAAAAAGACCAGTACAGCAGTGCATATTTCTGATCAAAGGCAGCCAATCTCATTATTTTACAAATGAGCAACACAGAAAAATAAGCAAGGAGCACAAGGCCAGCTATACCAAAGATAATTTTTTGGATAATATTCAGTTTTTGCCACTATTAAAATCTTCCACACCAACCAAGTGTCCCAATTTGGCAGGGACATTTTTTTCCAGCTTCTTCCGCTTTCACCCTTTATCCTCATCTTACACCAATTGCTACAAAATGAGTTTGAAGTACAGAACTAACAGGAGAGAAGAGAGCAGGAGGGAGTCTTGCCTTTCCTAGTAGGCTCAGGAAAAGCAAACTGCTGCAGCTCATCCTGGCTTGTTTGTTCTTCCTCACTGATAACTCTTCCTATCTTGACCACACTATGATGTTGCTTGACCATAAGTGTCCAAGTTTTCATCTGGGAAATTTTGGGGTGGTATGCTATTGACAGTCAGCAAGAAACACACGCTGATCCACTTCAAATAACAAAGAAATCTACCATTAGCGGCTGATCTACATTCTGCTTTCCCCTGATAAAAGCCTTCCTCTGATGTGAATGTGTACACACACACACAAGCACACACACATATTGGAGTTGAACACATTTTCTATTTGTAAACTGCATTGCAAAATTCAGAAAACTGCAGTTATTGTTACATAACTGTATTCCAGTATTTATAAAAGTTTGGGAGGTACCAGTTTGGTAAATCTGAATTAAAATACAAACTGAACAAATTACTCATATCCCTACCTATCTTCTCCTAATCACCACTCAAGGTAACAAGGGAACATTTTCCATTTAAGGTTTTCAGTAATATGCTTTGGCAAATGATTCTTGTCGGAAAACATCCATTTGACCAGTGCTACCACCAGACCAATCGGAGAAAACTCAGGGCAGCCTTTTGTGAAAGTTCAAATTATTTTTCAAAGGACTATTTTTTAATAAAAAGAAAAGCTAACTACCTGCGAGTAGAGCAAAATGTTTGTTGTCAGTATAGCAAATTATCAAAATATTCTATCCTGATAAGTCAAGAAAAAGATATTGCATTGCTCAAAGACAACAGTTAGACTAGATTTTCTCATAGAATCATAGAGTTGACCACAAGGGCAATCCAGTCCAACCCCCTGCCATGCAGGAAATCTAAATCAAAGCATCCCCGATAGATGGCAACATGCAGCACCATAGGAGTGCCATGACACTGTGCATCTTGTGGTGTGGTGTGCGGCGTCATGCTGCCATGGGGTGGAGTCAGTATGTGCGTAGTATGGACACCACACCTCGACTCCACCCCCAGGCTGGCCTTAATGGCCCATCTGCACAGCCTCTAAGTCTTATTGCAAACCAGTGGGATATGGTGATGAGGATTTAGGTTGTAGAAGTGCTTACTGAGTTATGAGCATCTTGCTTTTGCTTGTCTATGAAAATAATTGAGCAACATTGGAAAAATCATTCTCATCCATCTTTCAGGGCAGTGGTTGTTGCGTGGTGTCTATATAGCATGCTACTCTAAGCCCTTTAGGGGAAAAAAGGTGAACTCCAAGAACAATAAACAAACAAGGCATCGTCTTTCAAAACCACCATCCATCAATTGTCTTATCCCTCACAGGATTCAGTCACTTTCCTCTTAACTGCAGTAATTCTGCTTTTCAGCTTTGCAGGGAAAGCAAGATCCAAAGAAAACAGAAGAAGAAAAACTGAAGCAAGTACAGTAAATCTCTTCCAGGAGCAGCTGGAAAAGACGATCTAAAGGGACCCAGAACATGCTGACAGCTTGGGAAATGACTTATTTTTACAATCAAAACCAGATGGTTCAACCACAAACGTCAATATTTCCTTTAATAACTTTTGTTTATTTGGTAGCCAATTGGCCTGAGGTCCCAGAAAAATATTGCATTAAAAAAAAAAAAACACCTGTTGAAAACAAAGATTATCAGCAGGGCTTGCCTCATCCATTAGACTTTTCATTTTGATGCATGTACCTGGAATCGTTTGGGATTGCAGGAGCCACAAAGGAAAGCCAGAAAGCCACAGGAAGGAGCAGATGATGGACCATGGATCTCCAAAGCAGTAGGTCAAACATTCAAGGATGAGATGTGAAGGGATCTTGTAGGATCTTAGAGACTTGGGGGCTGTGCAGACCGCTCCATCTTCACCAGATCGGGGCCACGGCAACCACATACCGCGGCCTCAATCTGGCCACTCCAGGGCACAAAAAGGAGCTGCAAAAAGTCTCTCATTTTTGCGCCCTCGAAGGGGCGCTGTAACTGCTGTGCCACAACTTTACAGCACTCCTTTTGTGCTATGTCATCTAAATGCAGGGCCAGAGAAGTGCCGTGATGATGCGCTGTGTGGTGTGGTGTGCAGTATCACGCTGTCATGGGGTGAAGTCGGGGCATGCATCGTGTGGACGCCACACCCCGACTCCACCCCCAGGTCAGTCTTAATGGCTGGTCTGCACAGGCCCGCACTAACTGAATGAAAAATGTTATAGTATAACCTGTTGTAAACAGTGGTATCACTAGGGTTGGTGTCACTTTGTGCAGTAACTCATCATTCCCCACCCCCTTAATTGACCTCCCCCCATATCACCATATAGAACTCTTAGTAAAGTTTTTTGTATTATTGTTACTCATAAATTGTAGTTCCCATATATCACTGAATGTAATGCCTACAATTGTGACATAAACAACTAGCAAAATTAAAATTATTACTTTAAATGACAGTATCATATACATAGCCTAAATGTATTCACATATACACAATTTAGGTGGTTAAAGTGAAAATTTGGTAAGTTGTGATTTTTTTTTTGAAAAATAAAATAAAATAATAGCTTTTAAACAATAAAATAATATTTTTAAATTTAAAAAAAATTAAATTAAAAAAAATTTTTTGGGGGGGGAACTTGTGGCCTCTCCTTTCTCTTTCCACTGAGCCTCACTCCACTCACACCATCTCTTCAGTTTTTCAAAGGCATGCTGGTGAATGCCACAGCCTGTTTCTACCAAAAGGATGATGTTTGGGGAGCAGTGGTGTCACCCTCACCTTAGGGTGTCACTTGGTGTGGTCCACCCCATCCCCACCCCTAGTGATGGCCCTGATTGTAGACATGGTCTATTTCCTCAGATGCATGGAGTGAACTGGTGCCCAGGAAGAATGAGATGTAAGGAAAAGCAAGAAATTTGCATCAGAAGGATTGTGGTTCCACCAACCAGATTGCCTGTGGAGATCGGGATGGAGGGAAATGTAAGGAGTTAGGCGAAGCACTGGAGGGAAGGAGGGCCAAGAAAAGCTTAATATTCTAGGATCTGTTTGGTGTGAGCCGGCTTTCTTAAAAAAAAAAAGTTAAAAAACAAAGGTGGCCATGCTGGTCCAGAAGGAACATTTTGTGCAGTTCAATGCTTGCCCACATTTTAAATAGCATTTTATCTGTGATTTAGATGGTTTTATTTCTTGATTAGGGGGGATTTATCTTGTTGGATTGACCTGTTTTACAGCACCCTCCACCATTTCACAGATGAAAACTGTAACATGGGTGGCCACACAACATCAGAATGTGGTCAAGATAGCAAGATTTATTAGTGAGGAAAAATGCACAACCAGCTAGAAGGGGCTGCAGCACTCTGCTTTTACCTGGGCTTACAGGAAAGGGCAAGACTCTGCCTCTCCTCTCCTCACGGCTGAGTTAACTTAGTGCAAATTACTTCTGCACTTTGATCTCAGTTTGAAGCAACTAAAATATTCTAAGGACAGGAAAATGGGAGAAGTGAAACGGAGACGTTTTTAAAAGCATCCGAAATAAAGTGGAACAGATGATTAATCTGAACCCTTCTAAATCAGTACAGTTGGAGGGAATGCTACAGTCTGATCCCAGGGTGCTTGCCGAAGAAGGGCTCTGGAACTGCCAGTCAAAAGTTGTTGTGTAACCATTCCTTCTTTCCTTCACTAATGGTAATTTTTGTGGAAAGGAAAAAGATGGCATAAGTCCTGGGAAAACTCAGAAGGGCTTCAAATGAAGGACTGCAATGTGTGTGTGTGTAGGGGAAAAAAGCCCTTAAGATACTGGGGACTGAATGAATCAAGAGGCTCACACTTGCTCAGAGGAAGGAGGGTTGTACTTTGGGAGGAGTTTCCAAGTCATAAAAATTGTGACTCTGAACCAAGGCTTCCATTAATATTCCTCAATTTAAAACATTCTTTCCTCTCTGCCTTCACCAGTACACAATGTATCTGAAAGGGATGGGTGTTGGTTTTTGAGCAGACACACACATACAAAGAGAGTAAAGCAGGCAGCAGAGTCAATAGGATGGGGAAAATTCCTTGGAAATTTTACACATATGCAAGCAGTGGGTGGATGTGGGAGGGTAGCAAGACCTTACCTACATTGTGAGAGTTAGTCTCATGATGTTGAGCTACAATATGGCAAAGCTGAAATGAGGTGGGAGGACAGGAGACACTGCCTGGAGAGAGCTGTTCTGCAACTTGTTGGTATGGCTACTCTTGCCTTATGTCTCTGATCCATATATTTTGAGTTGTCATTTTAAAAATGTCTATAATCATACATTATGCATTAATACATTACATCCTGAATTAAGAAAAACTAAGTTCTGTGATCTGTATAAAATAGACGTACACTTGGTTTATTCTGAATCCTACCACTCACAAGCAGAGCTTGAAAAAGCTACTTCTGGGGATGACAGTACCTAGAATCCTTTCCGGGCCATACTGGCCAGGGGATTCTAAGTGCCATTATCCAAAAAGTTAAATGTCTTATCACATGGGCTGCTTCTATTCCTTGAATCCATTGCTTCAATTGAAGCTGGAACTTAGGTGATGGAAAATACCATGGATGATGGTATTAAATGCAGCATCAGATTGCATATGACTCCATGCTACTTGCATGACTGATGGTTTGTACTATATTTCTTTTGTTGTCTTAACCCACCAAGGGATGACAGCAGAGAGTATGCATGTACAGAGTATGAAGATATGATTGTTTATGCTGTGAAGAATGGGGATTCCAAACCAGGAGCTATGTGACAGGTGCTTAAAAGCTTGCTCCATGGCACTAAGAAAACACACTTGATTTATGTAATTATTTATTGGATTTATATCCTGCATTTCTCTCAAAATGGGATTCAAGACAGTTGTCATTTGTAGTTTCAGGTTCTTAGAATTCTTATACTTATTACCCTGACCAACTGCTTATAAATACGGGGTACTGGAGGTGTGACCATGCTTAACTGAAATACATAGTCATTGCTTACAGACAACTCTCCTCTCTCCCCAAATACACCAGTGCTTTCAGCTGGCACATATAAGCTTTCCAGCAGCTACCATGTGGTTCTTACCATCTGAATCAGTCACAGAATGTTTAGTAGACTGGATGATTAAATATGCACACAATCTGACATCATGAGGAAATTCATAAATTATACTGAATCAATTTAAACACTCACTGCAGTGTTTTATTGTTTTATCAGCTCAAGTTCATAGGGGTCAGAAATGTTTTCCCTGTCTTTGTATAAATGTGTTATTCCTCTGTCTTATTCATAAAAATGTGTTCCACTGTAGCCTGCAATACAAACCAGCTGGATAGGCTCTTTCTAAGATCTTGATTTCTCATGGAGAGCTTCATCCTACTATGTTACCCTTCTGAGATATTTATACATATTTAGCAGTATGCTATATCAGGCTTATATTCAGTTGCTGTGTCTCTGGAGTATTTACTGCATTCAATACATAACTGTTTGGATAAACAGATCCAAGCTATCAGGCTACTCAGTTAAACACCTTACATTCTAAAGTGCTTATTACCTTCAATAAACTAAATACGCCCCACCCCAATTCTCTCTTTCATGCAAAAAACTTCCAACTGAATCTATGGTCACCTCCAAATGTCCCCCCCTTCAATCTACAGCTGAAGAACATTAGCTAGCTTCAGATGCAGTAGATTAATGGCTGCAAGATTTAGGGAATTACAATTGTCATGACAACCAAGGCATGTTCCTATATCTAATTTTGTGCCTTGGAGAGAGAACAGTGATGGAACAGGTCTGAAGCTCTCATGGCTGCAGCTACTTCAAAATGCCAGAGAGGAAAAAGAGGGATTGAAATTCACGGCCAAGCAATACAAGAGGGTTACAGTATTAACAGTAGTGCTGTTAAGTACCAACCATTCCACTAATCCCTATTTAAACATACAATAGCTACATTAAAAGCCTCCTGAATGGGATCATCTGATTAGAAGCACTTCCAAGTATGCTTTCCTCCAGAGAAAGGATATCTTTGTAACTGGACGACAGATTTCTTTTGAAATCTGGGTCACAGCCAACTAGTTTTCAAGGATGATGGCCAACCCATGTTATTCCTTGATTTGAACAGTTTAAACCCTTGACAGATGGAAATGAATATGTTGGAGGATGGAATGGAAACATACTGTTGACACTCTTAGTCCCTGGACTATTATGAATAGATTAAGGGATCAGGTCCTCTCTGCATACATCCTAATATACACAGACCCTCAGTTTGCCTATCTGTGTTCGGTTTTTGCCAGATTCATGTTGCCAGCCCCCAGAGTCATGTTCTGATCAAAGGATGCAATCTGGAGGTGAGGCCAACAGGCATAATCTCATTTCTTGAATTCATTTCTATCCTGTTTGGCTTATGCTTGTTTCATGCTATTCAAGAGTGAATACAAACCAGTGCGACATGTGTAGTGCTACAGGGCCAGTGTTGCCATCTTTGCGCAGATGTCAGCTCTCTCACAGGGCCTGCTAACACTGATGCCTTACAGACAGATATAAGTCACCATTTTATAGTTTTTATAAAAAGACAGATAAAACAATAGAAACAATTTAAGGAATTCCAAATTAAAATCAATATACAATTTAAACAAGATAAAAAGGGATATTAAGATTTGTTCAGGGAGGGGAGAATTGCCTTTGCTTTCTTCTGAGGTTGAGAGTGTGTGACTTGTGCAAGGTTACCAAGCAGGTTTCCATGGGTGAGGAAGTATTTTAATCTGGTCTTTGGAGTCCAAAATCCAAATATTATACTATGCTGGCCCTCACTTTTCAAGATGCTATCAGATGCAAATGATTTATAGTGAGCTCCTGAAATCCTTAACACAGGACTGCTCTCCAAAGTCTTAACTTTAAAAGTGCCCCTAAAAATAACAGACCTCTTTCAAGTCTATTATATTCATTTCAAGAGGGTGTGCATCTATAAAATTCTTTGAGGATCTGTCTATCCAAAAGGAAAATGATTAAGAAAATATTTTAATTACTGTAGGCCTAAAGAACAACTGAAGAAATGAGATTGATTTTAATTCTCTGAAACTCAAAAAACCCACCCCTCTCCCCAGAGGATTATTCCTTTTCAAGTTTTTGTGAAATCTGACATTGTGTTTCAAGATAGTGTGTAACAGCAACATCTCAATGTCACCTCTGCATCAAATCCCAGGAGAGAACTATGAAATTGATTTGTTTGCACAGAGCATCTTACTCTTTTGCCATTTTCAGATGACATTTCATCATAAATGCAAATTTCCCCCTTAATCCTTTTGCTTTGATGATACGAGTTTTGTATTATAAAATTGAGTAGACTGCACATTTGAAGTAATGAATCATATTCAACATGAATGGGAAGTTTATGTACCAATGTCTACTCAAACACAAATATGTACACACACACGATCAGACACAGAGTTCAGTGTGCCCTGTTTTTATCCACCCTGAAATATCTCCTTTATTATAAGAGATGTCCCCTATTTGAGGGTCCGAAAGCTTTTCATTTTATATAAACTGAACAAGATGCTTCCCAAAACCTGTGTTTTGGGCTGTGGGCTCTTGATAAGGACAGAAATGTATGCATCTGAATGTGTATAATGTGATATTTTTGTAGAGGAGCACATAGTTATGTCAACTGAAATCTCAATTACTTTCATTAGGTATTTAAGTAGAAGACAAACTTATTAATAGATACTTCCTGATTGTCATGCTGATAAGTCATGACTTTCTACTGTATTGCTATTTTGAAAACTGGGCAATGCTACATGGAAATTATCTTTTCTACCAACACTGTGATGCACAGAAAGCCCAGGTTGTATAAGCAGGAATAGGTATGGGACCAGTTTGTAGATACAAACAAATGAAAATGCCAAGAAGCTGACCAATATATGATTTCTTTCAGCTTACTTCAGAAATGCAGTGGGCTCTTGGTATCCACTGGGGTTTGGTTCCAAAAAATAACAAAATCCATGGATGCTCAAGTCTCATTAAATACAGTGGCATAATAGAATGGTGTTCCTTATACAAAATGGCAAAAACAAGATTTGAGAATTTATATTATTTTTGAATATTTTCAAGATGTGGATAAAAAATCCGTGGATACAGAGGACCGACTGTACATTCAGGGAAGATCTTTTAGTACAACTAAAAATATTCTATGTTAGAAGATCTATGATTGCGTCCTTGTAATCAGGGCCAACATACAACAAAGAGAAGGGAATGGCTTTGGAAGAGCGTGTGTCTGTGTGCACATACACGTATGCATGCACATGCACACAGTAGTTGTCAACAGCGATTCACGCCTGAATGGCAAAGCAGAACATCATCACTGTCACTATCATCATTAAAACAATTTTCAACAATGTGGAAAGCAAAAGTAAATTTCATTGCCTTAATCCTTAACAGCAAGATTTTTTTTATTAAAAAAAAAGAATCAATATCACAATCTAGTTATTGGGTTTTCTCTTGCTGGTGTGAGTGGGGGCAACAACATTCAGGCCGAGCTAATACTGGGTGGGGTTTTGCAAGTGCTCCTTGCTGCCCCAGGGGTCAGAATCATAGCAGGGATGAGGCTGATGTATTATCCTCCTCACCTTGTACAAGGTTTGATGTCTGGCTACCATCTCCAAGCTTCACCATTATATGGACAAATCTTGGAGTTACAGGAATGACAGTCAAGGAAGAGCTATTTAATCTATATATTGAGATATTACTTTAAGAAAGCACAAAATCAAGAAATATATTACTTGATTGGAATAGCTTGGCATTTCAAAAGAATATATTTCAGCTACAATAGTCCACTAACAGAGATCTCATTGGTTCAAGTATTATGCCTTAATTAGCAGCCAGGTTTCAGCCTAGCATAATCTTATAGTTATGTACAGTTGTGATGGTTCAGAAAATGGGTCACTGGGAGAATGGTTTTGCTGGCTGGAAGAAAATAACACAGTGGCTTGGTCTGCTGCAATATCCATCTAAGATTATAAATCTACTTATTATCATATTGCCCAGGAGATTACAGTTCTTTGTTTCTTTTCTCCCCCCACTTTTCTATCTGCTGTCTTCTAGATGTGTTAGTAACTGCTTTCAGACAGTTGAAGACCATACTCACTTGATGAAGTATTTGATTCCGTCTGCTGTGTAGGCTTCTTCCCATCCATAAGGTAGACCTTATGGGGTAGGGGTAGAGAAATAAAAACAAAACAAAAACGTAGACACAATGAATCACTTTTTAAACACAATGTCCTGTTTCAAAAAAAAAACCAGCTACTAACAATGTGTACTTTATTTTTTTAACAATATGGAGCATGACTTCTGTTTCCATAATTGGTTTCAACAATGCCACAGAAATGGAATTTTCAACAATTTTATCATCAGTTTTTTTTATCATAAAACTTCCACCTTTGACAGAAACACCCTTTCCCCTTGACTGCATCCAGCAGCCATAACTGTTATTCTACCAATGAGGTATTTGATTTATATTCAGGTATAAATCTAGACATTTCAATTGAAAAATTGACACAAATAACCTGAGTCGACTTATCTATAGGTCAATGTAAGCATTATACTTGAACTCTTATATTCAAAAGGGGGAATCATCCTCTGGTGAAAGGCAAGAGCATAATCTGTCCTGGAAGCACTGACCCTAACTCTTCTTTCTTATCCCTCTAGCCTTTAGGGCGAGCACAAAAAGTTGTGCTTGTGGGAATTTTGTAAGTTCTGGTATTGTTTTCCTTTGCTTCATCCTTCAGAGACTTTGTTATATAAGTTTTACCTTCAACTTAGTCACAGCTCATATCAAAATCCATAATTCTGGCCCCAAAACCTGCCCTTGACATATACATGATGTCAACTTATAATTGAACGTATACGATAAGCACATTTCAGGAGGATGGTTTTGATCCTCATCAAGTGGACACAACTGAAGACTTCCCAAGTCAGGTCAGCCTAGAATCCCCACCCTCTTCAGCCAGACAGTCTCCAGTCTGATTGGCTAATAGCTCCTACAATTGTAGAAGCCCAGAAAGATGTGGAGGCTTCTGGGGTGAAGAAGCTTGCAATATGACATCTATTGTGGAGTCTAAGTGATTCATCATCCTTCTGCAGGTAAGTGTGGTAATTCTGCTATCAAAATTTTCACCATTTATTTAATCATAAAACTAACTCCCACCTTTTACAGAAATGCCTCCCATGGTGACTGCATTCAGCAACTATAACTGCTGTTAATGAAATATCTGATTTGATACAAGCAGGTATCAATATTATACAGACAGCAGTGTGAATTTTGAGAAGTGTCCAATTATTAAACAGCTAAGTGTTAACATATAAAGATGTGTCATGTAAAAAGAATGGCAACCTGCACTAGATATTGACAAAGCAGATACCTGCTGAAAGCAGTGACAAATATTGTAGAAATCTCTTGAAGAATAAAAGGGTTGTTTTCCAAACGTACCATAAATACATAGGTTTTTAGAGAAAAAGAGGATTATCTGAAGGATATATTGATAAAAGCATGAAAGGAATTAGAAATTAGGAAGCATTTCCCATTAAATACTACTTTCAAAGGGATTTTTATACAACTCTTGTATCAGTGGTTATGAAAGTGCTGGTAAGTCACAGTGCCCAAGCACCTGTTCTAAGAATCAGGGAAACATTGGTTTGAAGAACCAGAGTGAGTTTGCCACAAACTCACAGTTGGAATCCACAGTCTCTTGTTCTCAGCCTTTCCATCTGCCATATGGTAACAACCATACTCACTTATACTATAGGTTGCTGTAATACCTGGGAAAATATAATCTAAAGTGCTTTGAATACTGAAAGGGCAATCATGTACCTGCTATGAAAATTCCAAACAGCTCTTTACAAGGAGAAAGAAAGAAAGAGAAAGAAAGATTTCCTTATATATATGTATAGTGAGACATTGTTATCAGAATTATAACTGAAAAGGATCTAAAGAGCAGCTGGATGAATTTTGTACTAAGATGATGAAAATAAAAAAATCTCAAAATATGTGATTTGGTTATGCTGGCTAATAGACTTTTTATCATCCCACAATATACTCCTGTTTTCTTTTCTACTACCATATTTTCCGGCATATAAGATGACATTTTGACCCTCTAAAATTGGGTCAAAAGTCAGGGGTAGTCTTATATGCTGGGTTGAGCCCGGTAGCCCCGCGGCCCAGTGCGCGCTTGGCCTCTGGCTTCTCAGGTCTCCGGAGGCCTGGGAAGCCGGCAGCCCTGAGTCGGCTTCTAAGAGGCCTTTGGAGGCCCCTTAGAAGCCGGCGCATGCGCTCTTGGGGCTGCCGGCTTCTCAGGCCTCCGGAGACCTGAGAAGCCGGCGGCCAAGCACGCGCCAGGCCGCGGGGCTGCCGGGCTCAACCCAGCGTATAAGACGACCCCTGACTTTTGACCCAATTTTAAAGGGTCAAAATGTCATCTTATACGCCGGAAAATACGGTATTCAAATGCCCTGCCCAAATCCCACAGCAATGAATTATTCAGATAATTTTGCAATGTGTAAATAACAACTTCCTTTTGACATCCTAATCTACCAGCAATCATTTTCAGACTTGAAGAGATGAGGAAGAGAAAGAGAAAGAGAGAGAGAAATGTCTATTCTCTATTCCCATACTGTTCATAATTTGATTAGACCTCTGTTTTTAACTCTCTTGGTAGTCTTTTTAAAAATTCTTAACTGTTTTATAAACACTAACCAGCAGATATGATGTTTACCCTCAGTGATGTGCAAATTTTGCATGGAATAAGTCCCAAATAGGCTTTGCAAATAGCGTGGTTTTTAAAGACTTTCCTGAAATGGGAAAAAAATTACTAAAATTACTTGTTGCTTTGATACGAAAATCAGTGAAGAATTACATTCCTAGGGAAAGGGCAACTCTGTTTCTCCTATTCCTTGTTCTCATCACTACTTGCTTGCACACTCATTTGCTTGTTCACTTAAAGGAGCCAGACAAAAAGGCAGCAAAGCCAGAAAGAGGAGAAGGGCAAGAGAGTTTGGAGGGACTGGCGCTGGGACCCTTATTAGGTTGCATGCCTTGGCATGTGCCTGATGATGTGCCTGATGATTCTAGCCCCTGGTGCCAGCCCTACTCCCAAGGCTGGTGCCCCCTAATTGATGGCTTTGCACTGTGGACTAAATTCCTTGTGCACAGAGTGCAAATTTCCGTACCAAGTCATGAAATGGTTCCATGTGCAGTTCTCATGAGAGGACATGTTTTCTTTTGATGTATACAAATGCAGACCTTGACTTCTTATGAGTCTGCTATTCATTTGGTACAGTGCACCCTTTACAGATGGGAATGCTGGCAGCTGATGCAAAGCTTGTTGACAGAAAACAATGCTCTTCCCTCTGCTTTGCTTTCAGCCTGCTCTGTAGAAAGGGCTCTGAAAGCCTCCGCAGGCTTTTTGTGTGTGCTGTGCAGACTACTTCAGAAGCACACAAAGCTAAGTATTACGAGGGCACAGCTTAATTTGTAGGTCTTTGCCCCAGTGCCAACTTGAAAATAAATTCCTGAGCAATTTATTCCAGCGTTGATTGAATTTATGTCTGGAGAAAGAAACTGGATTTCACTGGGCAACTGCCACAGGCTATAAATAAGTAGCCAAGTAGTGCAAGTGATTTCAAAGAAGCTAGCTGAATATGTGTGAGGTGATGCAAATGGATGCTTAGACCAAAACATAGGTCTAAAAACTGTTTGTTTCCACTCCCTTTGTGTAGGCAAGATATCCATTGACAAGATTAAACAAACAGAGAAAAAAGATGTCAAGACTACTGGAGTGGTGGGGGAGAATAGATAAAAGCCGAACTGAAGCCACATAAAACTTTGGCTCTGGCAGGCTCCATCTCTCTGAAAAGTGTTGCAACAAGTCACTTCCACGCCAGAGACTGCTTCCCAGTTCTATGCCACCTCCACAAGACCTGGCACAACCTTCTCTGTGGGAATGAATGGTACAATCTGGGGCAAGTTAAGAATGGTTATGAGCTGCTGCAGAAAATCTTCTGCTGGTAGCATTTAATGGCTTACACTATACGTGCTTACCTGAAAGTAAGTTCTGTTGAAAACAATGAGACTTACATTGTATAAGATTGTTTGTATGGATTGAACTGTGGATGTTCTTGACCATATTAGGATGCAGGCAAAGGACTAATGAGAAATTGTACAAGTGCTACCAGTTGGCCTAGCTTACTCTGCCCATTATACTTTATGCCAACTTGGTATTCAGATATTTTTCAAGGGGAAAAAAAGGAAAACCAACAACCATATATTGTTAGAAAGTACAATGCCACATGACATCCTTTAATGTTATTTTAATGGATTTCAATGTCTTATGCATAAATTTCAATTGACTCAATTTGGCAGAGACAATCCCAATTAATCCTCTGTCACTTCACTATTTCAGCTGCTTTTAACATGTCCCAGTTTCTCTCCCTTCCTCCAATTTTTCCCTTTTGTCTTCAGCTTACTCCAATTGTTGCAAACTGATTCCAATGTGCAAAAGTAGTTTGTAGTCAGACAACTCAGCTAGGGAGGGGAGGGGAGAGTTAAGGAGGGGGTACCATTTTGCCCTTCCCAGGCAAAATTTGGTTTGTCTGATCTTTCACATTAATAGCATTTTCATTTGACCCCATGTGTTCTGGTTTTTATCTGAAGAATGTTAGTGGATATGCCTGTTAGTGGGTATGCCTTTTGGTACCCTTAATATCAACTCTGGTTACAATGCAGCTTGGCTGCTCCTACCCATCACTGCCTTTCTTTTCCCTGGTTCACTGGGGTCTGTTTATTACTTGACAATGTGCATGTCTATTCCACATCAAATAGTCCTGATACCATCTTTTCTTTCACTTCATAAACAATTATTTTGGAGGTAATTCAGACATTTTGCTCAGACTCATCAAAGGTTGAGCGAATGAATGTATTAATAACAGAGAACATATACATGGTAATTAAAATGAGTAACAAGCAAAGTCATACTACAATGCTGTGGCCCAAATCCTGATGTTATTAATTGCCAATGGAATTGTTACATTTTCACACTCTTATTCCCCTTACTCCTTGGTATATTGTCCACATTTTCCTATGTTTTACTTGGGAATAGGTAGAGTAACTGCTAGACCAACTGTCTCCAATGTGGAGATGTTTTAGTGTCCCTTCTCCCAAATCCTCTGTAATTTTCTTAAAAGGGATTCCCTTAAGAATAGACCAGCTACTAAAAAGCAACTTTGAACTTCTCTTGCAGCCATGGGAGCAGATTAAACAAACAAACAAACAAGCTTCATTTATATACCGCTTCATACTGCCTAAGCAGTGTCTAAGCGGTTTACAACTGTAAGCTAATTTGCCCCCAACAATCTGGACATTCATTTTAGCGACCTCAGAAGAATGCAAGCCTGAGTCAAGCTTGAGCCCTTTTGCTAGTCTTGAACTTGCAAGCTTATGGTTTTGAGTGAGTGGCTGCAGTACAGGCATTTAACCACTGTGCCACCAGGGCTCCTAATTAGAGATGAGGGGGAGTGATATCCTGAGACATATGTTTGTGCCATGTAGAGCAATGAAGGGACCTAATAGCTTGGCCTGCATACTATATGATATGGGTGGGGGGCATAAGGCAGCCTTGCACTACAGCCTCCATCACTGCCAGTCAGGTGGTTGAAAATGGCTGCAGTTTTCCACCTAGATAACCTGAGGCCAGTGAAGGTTGATGCATGGCCGTGGGCTCAAGGAGAGGCCCAGAGATGTCTTGACAGGAATGTTTAAAAGCTGTAGACTTACAAGAAAACTTGCCATCACCCAGAAGTAAATGTTTCGCTAGTTTGTCTGGGGAGACACAGCAAGACATAACATGTAATGCATGCACACACTCTCTCCAGCTCTTTTTCCTTCTGCAATGACATGGGAGATCTTTACAGTTTACATTCTGCTCTCCCCAACTGGAAAGGGAGAAATGCAAGTGACCTGCACAGAAGGACACACAACTTCCCTCATGCTTCAGAGCTCAGTTAGATGGGAACTAACAGTAGCACAACAGAGCAGAAACAGCTGGCACCAAGAGGTCAACCTATTCTCTGATGGTTCACCCTCATTGGAAATGGGCAGGGGAACAGCTCTTTGGTTGCCTTTCTTTCCAGGCTCTACTACTCAAAACAAAGCATGGGGAGGCACACAGAGAAGAACCAGAGACATCTGACACTCTGTAACTCACTCCTCCTTGTCTAGTGTGTCCAACTTCCACTGCAGTGTGTTCATGCATCAGATGCCAACTTTCCACTCCAGGAAGCTGTGCCAGTGTTCCCTCCCCCCCCCCAACTGTGCTTTTCTAGCATACGTTTCCTACTCAAACGGAAGACCTACCATTTGAAATCCTACATTCTTGCTCTATTTACCTAATTGCTCCAATGTCTATTGGCTGCAGATCATTCCTATCAGTGGATGCTGTCTGCTGGAAATCCACATGTTTATTCCTTCCTGGCTTGTGCCACTATTGATTCTATTACCCTTGCCTGGCTATTGACTTTCTCAGTTGTGCTCCTCTCTCTAATAAAGTGGATCAGAGACTGGGGCTGACAAAGTAAGTGCCTCATTGTGTTTTTGAAATTATAGCCATGTATACTTTTTTTAACATCTGCAGTCTGTAGTTCTCTATTAGTAATCCAAATGTCTGTTAACTTCTTTGTTTGGGGGATGTAACAAAGTCATATTCCCAAAGTTACACAACAAATAAAAATGGAGTACTTTATCTGGTGTAATCAGTAGTGGTTCCAGTAATCACAAAAGTGACTTTTAAAGGGCATTTTAGAAGCCTTTTGACAGGGCTTTTTTCAAATCTTATGCCACTCTCCTATCAATCCAGGTAGAAGGATTAGAGATATCTTCAGTTTGATGCCTGGAGACCTGATGCTAGCTTGAGAGGATAATACTAGACTAAACTGACCAGATGTCTAACTGGGCAGCAAAAATAACATACCCTTCAACTGTTCCAATTTGACAGTGAAAATTCCAGATCATTTACTATTGTCCTACTTTTTCAGATGCTTTTAAAATGTCCTGTTTCCCTCTCCTCTTCCCATTTCCCCCCTCTGTCCTCAGCTTACTTCAATTGCTGCAAACTGAGTTAAAATGCAATTAGCAGGATAAGAGCAAAGGAGGGGGCAGAGTCTTGCAATCTGCTGCAGCCTCTCCTAGCTTGTGGCGCCTTCTTCATTAATAGCTTTTGCCATCTTGATCACATTCTGATGCAGCTTGGCCATACATTTCCCATCTGTGAAATACTGGAGGGTATGAAACAAGGTAGTACTCAGTACAAGGCTGTTAGACGTATGATATGATTAGGGGAAGTACTTAAAAGGGGAGACTCCCTGCCTCCTAAGTCAAATTGGGGTGGAGTGGGGGACAAAAGCCTAATAATAGAAGTAAAAGTTAGCATTGAAATTCAAAGAGGAAAGTTCAGGCTATGGAATCCCTTCCATAAAAGGTTTTTTTCCCCCTATCTGGAAAGTCCTTAAATCTAAGCACAAAGTGAAAAGGCAGCCAACGTATTAACCTTCATAAAATGTTAACAGATAGGTAGCAAAGATGTAACAAAGAAGGGAATGCAGCACAAATTAAAATGAGGCCAAGAGTTACAAAGAGAGTTAAAAAGGATTTTAAAACTGTATTTTATATACAGCTCTCTGTAGTTCATTGCTAGATTTTGTGAGCTCTTGCTTATCTTTCCTGACCATCTGAAAGCTCCTTGCACTGAACAAAGAAGTCTCATGTGAAGGGAGCTGCAGAAGAGTCTCTCAGGACAGACTGATGCATTGAGAGTTTCTGTCTGGCACAGCTGTGATACACTGCACCTTGTCATAATGAAGCTGTGAGTTGGCATTTTTGCTTATATGTATAAATGATTTTAAAACACGAATGTGGAGGGCCAATTGTAGTACTTTTTCAGGTGGATAATATCTAGCTCACAAGGTCTTCCTATTCTTTTACTTGATACACAGAATAAAGTTTTTCTGGAAAGTTTCATTTATTTGCGTGGACAACGCTGTTAAATCCACATATTTTTTTAAAAAGGCCAAACCCAAGCCATTCTCCTTGCATATAGTAAATGAGAGGAGCCCCATGCATGGCTCTATCTCTGATTCTGATTGTTGGCATATGCATAGCTGAGTGTGCCTGGTAGTTGCTGGGGCAGGAAGGAGAAATGACAGGACCTTCTCATCAGTTCTCTGCATGGCTGAGCTTTCTCTATAGATGCTAAACGCAAGCTAAAAAAATATAGAGACACTATATTACCATGTTTTTTTCCACTTCACCCCACCACCATTCATCCTCCCCCTGTGTAACCTGATATTAAGCCACCCTAAATTCCTGCTTTTTCAAAAGAAGGGCAGAAAATACATTTCATGTATGGAAATAAACAACACAGCACATCATCATTCAGCATGTTTTTTGTTGCCATAGGCCAGTAATATGAGGTGAAAGGTAAGGGGACATGCAGTATGATGACATCAGGTTCTGTATTGTGTTCTATGGTACAACATTGCGAGAATGGAAAAAGACACACCAACTAGGAATTTCTAGCAAAGTCTAGCTCCACCCTGCATTATTAACATACCAGATATTATGGTATTCACATACTTAGTTTTGGTTATCTGTTTATCAGTTTGTTCAACAGTCTGAAAGTGATACTGAGTTTATTTGCATGCAGCTCAGAAAAGTCTGGTTGTTTGAAAGCTTGGAAAGTTACTTTAAAAAACCCTAATCACAAATCATGTTCCAAGGCTCTCCAATTAATTGACCAATTAACTACAGTTACATCTTAAAAAGTAACTTTACATTTTCCAGTTTCTCAAAAGTAACTAGTTAACCTCAACACCTGGATGTTACAAGCCTGTGTTAACAGAACATTTTCTCTTCTCATCTGACTCACTGTCATGCAACACCAAGATGAGCACAAGGGAGCAGTAGGAAGAAATGCCATTGTTTAGTAATCCCACCTGCCTATAACTATTTAAAAAAATACTTTAAACATTATTGTTACACAACAAAAGCCACACTGTAATGTAATGTTTGTTATTGGGAAAAAAGGAATCAATTCTAAGTAACATATTATTAGTTATTTCCAAGCTCTGGGTTTCTGTAACTTCAGGTAATCAGGTGACTGGGAATTAAAGATAGACTCAAGAAGGTATCTTGTATCTTGATGATAAGTATTTTGATGGCAATGCAAAGATCAGTAGGAACCAGCATGGGTTTGTCAAGAACAAATCCTGCTGAACTAATCTTACATCCTTTTTCGATCAGGTCATTAGTTTAGTAGATGGTAAGAATGTTGTGGATATCATTTATTCAGATTTCAGCAAAGCATTTGATAAGGTCTTCATAATATTTTAATTAGCAAACTGATTAAATATGGAATAGAGAGAAACACTGAGATGGATCAATAATTGGGTTACAAAACTGTGATGCACTTCAAACTGGAAGGAGGTCTTGAGTGGAGTGCCTCAGAGTTCTGTCTTAAGGCCATTACTCTTCAACATTTTTACTAATGAGTTAGATGACAGCATGGAGAATCCTTATGAGGTTTGCAGATGGTACAAAACTAGGAGGGATGGGAGATAGAAAAATTATTCAAAAGGACTTAGATGAACTAGAAAATTGGGCAGAAATTAATAAAGCAAAACTCAGTAGCGACAAATGCAAAGTTCTACATTTAGGACACAAAACCCAAATGCACAGGTATAGGATGACAGATATATGGCTCAGATGTACTGCATGTAAAAAGGACCTTGGGATTATTGCTGATCATCAACTGAACGTGAATCAGTAGTGTGATGCTACAGCAAAGAAGGTGAATGCTATTTTAGCCTCCATTAATAGAAGCATAGTTTCTAAATCGAGGGGAAAAAAATATTCTGTGCTGGTCAAGCCTCATATGCAGTACTATATTCAGTTCTGGGTGCCTCATTTTAAGGATATAGACAAGTTGGAGCAAGTTCAGAGAAGGGCAACAAGAATGATAAGAGGCATGGAGAATAAAACATATGAAGAAAGGTTGAAAGAGCTGGGCATGTTCAGCTTGGTGAAGATAAGATTAAAGGTTGACGTGATTGCACTCTTTAAATACTGCAAGGGCTGGCACAGAGAGGAGGGGGCAGGCCTATTATCTGCTGCCCCAAAGGGTAGGACCAGATCTAATTGTTTCAATATACAGGAGAGAACATTAGAAGCTACTTCTTGACAGCATGACTAGTTCAGCAATGGAACCAGTTGCCTAGAGGTGGTGGTGTTTTTTCTCTCTGGACATCCTCAAAACGAGTTTGGACAGCTACCTGTTGGGGATGCTTTAGCTGGAGATCCTGCACTGAGCAGAGGGTTGAATTCGATGGCACATGAGGTCCCTTCCAACTCCATGATTCTAAGGCTTCAGCAATTCTGCATATACATTACTCAGGCTGCTGGGATACAGATACTGTTCTACACTTTTCTTAGTGTGGAAGCAACCATTATCTGTTTCACAGAAAACATTTTGACCTGTTCTTTTTGTGTAATTCTCACCAAATAACATAGACAGCATTATCTAAGCCATTGATCTGTTTTTGTAGTCACCCCTTATTGTTGCTTTTTGTTTTCTCACAAAATGATTCTCAAGACTGCTGCTTGACCAATTCTGAGGAAACACTACTCCCTTTCCTATGAGTTTACCCAACCAATAAGTTTGGCCAGGGAAGCTGTGAGGGAAGGAAATCCTACATAATGCAAGGAACAGAACCTTCTTTTATGTAATCACATTCCTCTGGGATACTTTCTAAGCAAGAACTAAAGCTGCATAACCCTGTTGAATTCAGAAAAACAAGTAAGCCCCCCCACTTTTTAAACTTTAGATGGTGCTTTATTCTAACTTTGCTTTCTCTACTCTCTCTCAATCCCTTTCTGCCCCTGCTTCATGCCCATGCTGATCCTACAACAGGGATAGGGATGTAGGAGTCAAAGGAGAGTGGATTTTGGGACTAACATGTTACAAAAACAGAGAGTACAGTGCGCCCACATCATACACAGGTGCGTCATACACGGTTTCCAGCATATGCTGGAAGCTGCACTGGAAAAAAGCATTGAGCGCCCCAGAAGAAATAATGGTGTGTGTGACCAGGGCACTGCGCAGTGGGCACAAGCCCCATTACTTCCAATGGGGCTCGAGCTTACGCATTTTTTCTTTTCTGCAGGGTGGGGTGGGGTGGGGGAATGGATCCCCATCATAAAGAAAGGGCACACCGTACTTGTAACAAAATACCTGTACTCTGGGGGACAATGAGACCATGGAGTTGTTGTTTTTCAGAGTAACTGGCAATATCATTATTCTCCTCCTCACTCCAGCATGTTTTTGAGTAATGAGAAGTGGTCACTTATTACTTTTTAGCATTAATTTTGTGGGACATTTTGGGTCCTTCCCCCATGTTAGGTTGCTGTATTACTTTATAGATGGAATGCCTCCCAATTAACAAAAATATAGGAAGTATCAATGAGGAAAACAATAATAAAAGTTCCTTAAAAATACCTACTGTTTCAAGCTCTAAAACAGTGGTCCTCAAACTTTGGCCTTCCAGATGTTTTGGACTTTGGCTCTCAGAAGCCCTAGCCAACTTGGCCAAAAGTCAGGAATTCTGGGTCTTGAAGTACAAAACATCTGGAGGACCAAATGCCAGTACTGCAGCCACAAGATTGTGAGTTCAATGCCAGGCAGGGCTCCAAAGTCCATTCAGCCTTCCATCCTTTTGTAGGTGGGTAAAATGAGTACCCAGCTTGTTGGGGGCAATTGGCTTACACATTGTAAACTGCTTAGGGAGTGCTAGTTCACTGATAAGCGGTACAGAAATGTACTTGCTGTTGCTATTGCTACCATTTAGAGGAGAACAGACTTTTACTGAGGTGGGATGACTTTATTATGGCAAAGTTTGAGAAAATCTACCGTGGTAATAGCACATCCTCAATTACTACTGCAATCTTAATTTTCCCTACTGAAACATCAGCTTTTTCAAAAATGGTACCATCCAAAACAGTCAAATTTCTCATTTTCCAGGATGCTCCTCTTCAGATTTCTTCAGATTTAGCACCAGCTGCCCATCCACTTTTGCTTTCAGCTTTCATTCCTTGGTATTACCTGGAATCATGGCCAGTGTTCTAATTTTTATTACCCATTCTTAGTTCTGTTCTTGCTTTGTGACATTCACATAGCCTTGAAAACAAGCCTGCAAAAGTTGCTAGCCTGCAAAAATCTTTACTAGTCTGCTGAGGGGCTGGCATTGGAAGGGTGAAGAACACCAGACATCCTGAAGCAGCTGCCAGCATTTCTATTCTGGCTGTTTGTGAGTATGAGTTCCTTACTGGGCAGACTGCTTGGTTTTGGGGGATGAGAGTAGAGAACTTCCCATCCTTTGTGCCATCAGCCCAATTATGGTGCTGCCTGCGGCTGCTAGACTAGTGAATAAATACAAGGCTGTCACACTAAGGTCCCTGTTTTGACACAACTGACACAATCAGGAGGTGGCACACAACCTTTATGCTGTGTTCCAGGGTTGGGCAACAGCCATGAGCACTGGTCTCCATGGGACTTTGGAGGTGTACATCCGCACCTAATTTTTTAAACTTTTTTAAAAAATGTCCCCAAATGCCTCCTGAGGGAAATTTTGCCTAATTTCTCTCCCTTGCCTTGTGCTTTTTTAGGCTTGGAAGAAATCTTTTCTAAAACAAGAAATCAACTACAAGTCAATTTTCTTAGGGGTCATTGGGGGCTATTTTTGACAAAATAATTACTTGATCTTTGAAAAGGGTGGTGGCCTTCAAAAACGTTAGGGAGCCACATGAGGACTGTTCCCCAGCCCTGTTCTATCCAGGCCTAAATCTCATTTGTGTCCCCTAAGTAGAATAGAGTGGGGTAGAGGAACAATAGATACTGATGGGTTGAGATGAGTAAAAGACAGTTACAAAGTTTGGCGTGGCACATGGAAAGAAAATGGTCATTTGAGGCCCAAAGTGCCATCCCTGCATGAATGGATATGGATGACAGTAGCTGTAATTTTGGTTCTCTGACATCAGAAATGCCTTGGGTTGAACCTGTGTCTTGGAAGTTTGACAGGTGTTCCAATTTTCAAAGTGGGCTGGAGTAATGAAGCCACACATAAGGATCACCTATATTGTTGTTGTGTGCCTTTAAGTTATTTTTGATTTATGGAGACCCTAAGGTGAAGCAGCACATATTTGGGAGGTCACTCTCTGCTTGCCTCTGTAGTAAATCCAGCTCAGTCATTCATCACTGCAAGAGATGGGTGAATGACTTCCCAGTGAATCATGAGTTTTAGTTTTCATTGTGTTTAGCTCTAATCTGTTCTTATTGCATGTTGACATGAATTCTAAGATTTACTCAGAACAGAGTGTGTGATATACTTTTCTGATGTAGTTTTCCATTTTAACACTAAAAGATCTTTGCATTATGTTTTTTGTGGGTTTTTGGGGCTATGTGGCCATGTTCTAGAAAATTTTCTTCCTGACATTTCACCAGCATCTGTGGCTGGCATCTTCAGAGAATGCTTGCCTGGAAAAAGTTGGGTGTATATTTACTGCGTGAGCCTGGGAATGCAAGAGTGATTTGCATGTATATGTTCTGTGCGAATGACCAGCCTCAGGCTGGGAGGCTAATGCAAAAGAAGATTGTCTGCTAATTGGTGGTCATTATCTGCTGGGAAAGCCCCTGACTCTGAATGGTTTCCCATTTGCAATCCTCTTTTGCATTAGCCTCCCAGCCTGAGGCTGGCCATCAGCGCAAAACAATACACATGCAAATCACTCCTGCATTCCCAGGCTCACACAGTATATATACACCCAACTTTTTCCAGGTGAAGCATTCTCTGAAGATGCCAGCCACAGATGCTGGCGAAATGTCAGGAAGAAAATTTTCCAGAACATGGCCACATAGCCCGAAAAACCCACAAAAAAACATGGATGCCAGTCATGAAAGCCTTCGACTTCACATCTTTGCATTAGTTGGCCCACACTTTTTCACTTCCAAAGACAAGCTGAGGCCCTGTAAAGGAAACTTTGCCTCTGTGGTTTGAGTCTTCAAGTTGTATAAATATGCCAGTATCTCTTATTCACTGCTACAGGATATGAGAATAAGTTAGAGGATGTGAGTTTTACAAACAAAATGCATGCCTTCAGCTTGTGTGACTATCCATTGCTTAAGCCATTTATCCTCATAAACCAATTGTATTTTCATTTTAATAAGGATCTGCTAAAGGGACATTCCATTCTTTCTGTCTGCATTGCAGATTCCACTGGGATTTGAACCTTGGTCTTCAAGAATCCTAACTCAACACAAGTCTCTATACCATGCTGGCTTTTCTTTGCAGTTACTCTCCTGACCTAACTTAAAAAATCACTATGGATGCCTTCTTCATCAAAAGTATATCAAAAGAGCAACATATTTGTGTAAAATAGTAGCTTTTTGATATTGAAAATCAGGGCAACCTTCATGGACCTTAATGGTTATTAAAATCAGGAGGGGAAAATCCAGCTGAGACTAATTTTTAATCCAAGCAGGAGTTTAATACTGGGAGAAATGAGCACACTGAACTTAACAAAATAATAAAACACCTTTGTGTGCTCTGCTGATGGCAATCAAACATGAGTAATTGTTATACTCAACCAACTGAAACCAACAGAGCCTATAATGTGTGCTTAAACCAGAGTCTGTCATAAAGCATTGCATTAAGAGAATGGAATACAAGCTAAGTCCTTGGTGGCCCAATTTTTCTTATTTCTAGTTCTCTGCTCACTTCCCCCTGTTCTAAGTAGTGATACTGGTGAGAGCCTGTGGATGGGCCCTCAAACACCAAACCTCTTACTTGGTCTGTCCTAGAATATAATACAATGAAGTTTAATTTTCATAATTCACCTGGCATCAAAAGTGAACGCATCACAGTTCTTTGAGGGATCACCCACTCCCACTTGCTTGGGTAAAAGAAAAATTGGCCAAAACAAAAAAAAGGAAGACATCCAGAATATATACGCTGAGCCCTCAGAATTCAGTCGCAGCAAACATATTGTTTAATACCATCGCTCAGCCCTTGAACCATGGACTTCCCCTCAGCATATGCAAAATGAGCTCCATCAACAAGGCTGGAATCCTGGACAACTTAACTAGCATAATGATCTACATTATGGGTATGGAATAGCAGAGGGAGAAGGCAGACAAAGTTATTAGCAGTGCTGATAAGAAAGCTCTGGCTCCAAGCAGAGCAATCCTCTTTTGCATTAGCAAAATGCAAAAGGATGAGGGGAAGTGGGCGGGGGGGCGGAGTGGCTCTGGTTTATAAGAACACCTTGACCTTGACCAGGATACCTGTCCGGAATACAGTCCATTTCGAGTGTATGTACCTCAGCCTGAAGACCAGGGATAGATTGGGGATTTTGCTAGTCTACCGGCCACCCCGTTGTCTAGCAGACTCCCTGACTGAGCTGACACAGCTGGTCTCTGAGCTGCTGTTGGAGACCCCCAGACTTTTAGTTTTGGGGGACTTCAACATCCCGCTCGAGACCAGCTTAACAGGCGCGGCTCGGGAGTTCATGGATACCATGACAAACATGGGCCTATCCCAACTGGTCAACGGGCCTACACATTGCGCGGGTCATACACTCGATGCGGTCTTCAGTACGGAACAGGAATATCCGTGGGCGGAGGTGGTAAGTACCTCCGCATTGTCATGGATGGATCATTTCCTGGTCAAGACGAAACTTAGAGCCAATATCTGCCCCACCAGGGGTGGCAGACCCATTAGAATGGTCTGCCCTCGAAGGCTGATGGAGCCCATTGTATTCCAGACAGCCTTAGAGGGTTTAATGGTTGGGAATGCTGGTGATCCTGTCGATGCCCTGGTCAATACCTGGAACACCGATCTTACCAGGGCTATCGACACGATCGCTCCCAAGCGCCCTTGCCATCCCGCCCCAAATCGGAGGCCCTGGTTCACGCCAGAGCTGAGGAAGATGAAGCGGTTTGGACGACGGCTAGAGCGCAGGTGGCGGAAGACTCGACTCTTATCCGACAGAACTCACCATAGGAACTTTCTTCGTTCCTATCGGGAGGCAATACGTGCAGCGAAGAGAGCCTTCTCCTCTGCACGTATTGCGTCTGCAGAGTCCCGTCCAGCAGAGCTGTTTAAGGTGGTGAGGGAAATGACACAGGTGCCCCCCTGCGCCAAATCCCTTACTTAACCCGACGACGGCCTGCTGTGAAGCGTTTAACAACTACTTTGCAGACAAAATCTCTCAGATAAGAGCCGACTTAGATGCCACAGTTGAAACAGAGTTGACAGGCGAGGCGTCCAGTGACTCCGCCGATGTAGTTATACTGGATCAGCTCCAATCTGTGAGTACTGATGACGTGGACAAGCTGCTTGGTAAGGTGAGGAAGACAACTTGCCCTCTCGACCCTTGCCCATCATGGCTGGCCATCCAGGGGGGGATGCATTGATGAGATTCCTCACGGATATCATCAATGCATCCTTTAGGGAAGGGCATGTTACATCTTGTTTAAAGGAAGCGGCGGTTAGGCCACTCCTGAAAAAACCTTCCCTAGACCCCCTGGATATGAAGAATTATAGGCCGGTGTCATTGCTGCCATTTTTGAGCAAGGTGATCGAGAGGGCGGTTGCCCTTCAGCTCCAAGCTGTCTTGGATGAAACCGATTATCTAGACCCATTTCAAACTGGCTTTAGGACAGGCTTTGGGGTTGAGACTGCCATGGTTGCCTTGACCGACGATCTGCGTCTGAGCATTGACAGGGGGAGTGTGACCCTGTTGGTGCTCTTAGACCTCTCAGCGGCTTTTGATACTATAGATCACGGCATCCTCTTGGACCGCCTGAGGGGGTTAGGTATCGGGGGCACTGCTCTACAGTGGTTCAGGTCCTTCCTCTCGGGCAGGTCTCAAAGGGTGCTACTCAGGGACTGTAGCTCCAGTAAGAGGTACCTCACTTGTGGGGTTCCTCAGGGGGCTATTTTGTCCCCGATGTTATTTAACATCTATATGAAGCCGCTGGGTGAGATAATACGGAGTCATGGTGCTGGGTGTTATCAGCACGCTGATGACACCCAAATCTATTTCTCTGTATCTCGTTCGTCGGCCTCGAATTCCGATGGCATCTCTTCTCTCAATGAATGTCTTCAGGCGGTAATGGGCTGGATGAGGAAAAACAGATTGAAACTGAATCCAGACAAGACGGAGGTGCTCATGGTAGCGGCCCCGAAACCAAGAATTGGGTTGCAACCTCCAGTCCTGGATGGGGTCACACTCTCCTCCAGCGACTGTGTTCGCAGTCTGGGGGTGCTCCTTGACTCGTCGCTCCTGATGACAAATCAGGTAAATGCGACGGTCAGGAGTGCCTGTTATCAGCTTCGGCTGATACGCCAGCTGCGCCCTTTTCTGGAAGTAAGGGATCTTGAGACGGTTGTGCACGCGCTGGTAACCTCACGCCTTGACTTCTGTAATGCACTCTACATGGGGCTACCCCTGTGCTTGACTCGGAAATTACAGCTGGTTCAAAATATGGCAGCCAGGCTTGTCTCAGGAACATCTAGGAGGGACCACATTACTCCGGTTTTGAGGTCCCTCCACTGGCTGCCTATCAGCTTCCGGGCCCAGTACAAGGTGTTGGTTATCACCTTTAAAGCCCTAAATGGCTTGGGTCCAAGCTATCTTAGGGACCGCCTCCTCCCGTACAATCCTCCCCGCGCTCTCCGGTCCTCTGGGAGAAACTTACTACAGCCTCTAAAATCTAGGCTTGTGGCGACCTCCCAGAGGGCGGCTGTCGCCCCCAAACTCTGGAACGACCTGCCGGATGAGATCCGTCAGATAATCAGATTAGACAGCTTTAAAAAAGCGGTCAAGACGGATCTCTTCCGGCAGGCTTTCCAGATTAACCATCCCGGCCCAGGTTCCTGATTCCCTCATTCCTCCCGTGGCCCCATCTTAGTGATTTCGAGGATCAACAGAGGGATATCAGGGTTTTTAGTTTTTAATGTTGTTTTTATGCATTGACATTGTTTTTTAATATGTTATACTGTTTAATACTGTCTTAAGGGGGGAGGGATAAAGTGTTTTTAATTGTCATATTTTATATTTTACTGTTGTTAACCGCCTGGATTGGTTTGCCAGAGGGCGGTATACAAATAAATATTATTATTATTATTATTATTATTATTATTATTATTAGCAGGCTACACCCCCAAATGCAGTTAAGAGGCTGGGAAGGGCACCCTTACAGCCTCAGTACTCTGGGAGGGCTGACTTGAATGATCATCCATGCCACCAAATGTAACAAATTGTTCAAAACAATCTTTCCAGAACACCTAACCAACAAAGCTCTCTCCAATACCAGGGAGGTATTTGAGAAATAGGTTCTATAAGTTGATAACTTTTGTTTGCTTTCCCTTACTGTTTCTGTACATTACTTGTGCTGCATTAACCACCCAACAGAATTTGGGCTCAAGGGAGCAACCACAACCAAACTCCACAAAAATATGATTGGAAGCAGGGCTTTCAAATCAGGAAACACAGTGTTATTCTCTATCACAGCTTTAAAACTACTGTTAGTCTTCTTTATTTAAAAATATCAGCCACCAAGATGCACTGTTTGTTATCTGCTTCCGTCTTTTCTGTCAGCTTTTAGGCTATGTGTATAAGCTGTATACGAAACATAAATGTGGGTGTTATGTCCAAGATTTCTCATTATGTACATATATACAAATACAGGTATTCTATAATCCAAATAAAATAACATAAAACAAATCCAAAGTCCAAAATACTTCTGGTCCCAAGTATTTTAGATAAGGAAGAAACAACGGCGGGGTACAGACCGCCGCTTTGCGGCGGTCCGCCACCGCCGCCATTTGCTCCGCACGGGAGCCGCAGCAGCCAAACCGCGCGGCTCCCGCGCGGAGCAAAAAAGAAGCTCCATTTCGGAGCTTCTTTTTGCGGCGCCCAATGACGTCGCGAGGCGCCTGGCGCGGACTCGCGACGTCATAGGCGCCGCGACACGTCTGGACGCTGTGCGTCCAGTACGTAAAGATGGCGGCGCCCATGTAGAAGGGGCGCCGCCATCTTGTACGTATACAATACGTACTAGGGTTAGGGGGCTGCGGAAGCACCGCCCCTTCCTAACCCTAGTACGTATTGTATACGTACTAAATGGCGGTGTGTATCCCGCCAACCTTTACTTTTTATTATTTACTGTTTTAAATTGATTTTATTGTAAGACCTCTGAGTTCTTTGGATATAGGATACTGTATTTAAACAGGCAGACAGACAAACAGACAGAAAGAAAGATATCCATTAAGAAGCCAAGCCCTTCCTCCAGTCCATCTGCCTTGGTCCAGGCCTCAGAGGTGGAGAAGAACTGCTGGACCTGATCCCATTCCCCACCACCACTCCCTTCTCCTTTTGTGTCGTGTCTTTTTAGATTGTAAGCCCAAGGGCAGGGAACCGTCTAACTAAAAAGATTGCATATACAGCGCTGTGTAAATTTACAGCGCTTCATAAATAAAGGTTAATAATAATAATAATACATCTCTCATTTGCAATGCAGTTAACTCATGACAAGAAAGTCAAGACGAGCACTTTAGGTTGAAGAAATCATTGTGCTGCTTGAAGAAAGTGATGACCTCACTGTTTCTTGGCCTAACCAACTGGCCTTGGGGCAAGTGAACACCATTGCTAGATAGCTCTTTTCTTTCTAAAACAGCAACTAAGCTCTATAGTGATATGGTGCTGCCAAACACCATTATCTTTTCACTGAGCATCACAGAAGCATGTCCCTGTAGCTTAATGCTACATCATTTTCTTGTCATCCTTGGCAAAGTGTGAGATTATACAGGTATTCCTGAATTAAACAGTTTCTCTCCTTGTGTTGCTTTGAGGAGCATTCTGTCCAGCCACTGTCATGGTAAAAGCCTAGCAGATGATCGGAAGGGATGGCTGAGAGGCAAAAGTCAGTGGCCCCTTGTCTTCCTTCTGTAACCCATTTCCATGACCAAACAAGGGTCACAATGATAATTTGCAGACTCTTCCTAAAACCCTCCAATTTGGCAAAAATTATCTAGGATTCTACACACTCTTCCCCACAGTATCATGACTTCCAAAGCTCAGTATGCAATATAACAACAGGTACGTTAAAAAATTTTTTTTATTAGACATAAAAAAAAACATAAAAACAAATGAAAAAACACATAATACTAATACAGTGGGCCCTCGTTATCCATGGGGGATCATTTCTGCATCCCCACTGATGCCAAAATCTGTGGATGCTCGTCCCAATGACTACAATGGTGGTGTGGCCATGCCAACATTGGGGACAATGGCACTTTGCCGACCCAGCTGCATCCTTCTCCTCCTCCTCCCCCACCCACCGCCTCTTCCTCCTTCATCTGTCCTCCTCTTTTTCTCTGCTGGTACTCCCGCTGCCACCCCTTCCTTCTCCCCCTCCTCCTTTTCTCTGCTGATACCTCCATCCTCCTCCTTTTTCTTTTCCCCACCGGGGAAGGAGGAAGGGGTGGTGGTGGAGGTGCTGGCGGGGAAGAAGAGGAGGACAGAGGAAGAAGAGGATGGAGGAACAAGGAACAGCAGGATGGAGATACCAGCAGGGAAAAGGAGGAGAAGGAAGGGGCAGCAGCTTAAGTGCTGCTGGGGAGGAAGAGGAGGACGCAGTTGCTGGCGAGGAGGAGGAGGAGGAAGGGGTGGCCATGGAGTGATCAGCAGGAAACATGAGGAAGGAGGAAGAGGAGGACAGAGGTACAGTCAGGGAAGAGGCAGCAGGTGGGAAGAGGAGGAGGAGGAAGCAGAAAGATAGGCTTCGGATGGCTGGGGGGGCAAAGTGCCATTGTCCTCAACTTTTGCCACTGCTCCTTCCTCCTCCATCCTCCTGTTCCCCTCTGCCGCCACCTCTTCCTCCTCTGAAAGAAGGTCTGAAACTCTGGGAAAACATGCGAGTTTTACAACTAGAAGATAATGACTATTCTCCTCAATCCATATCTGAAGCAAGAAAAACCTCATTTGGATACACCCCAAAGTGAGGACATTACTCCAGGATCAAGGGCTTTTCCACACCACCACCACTGTCATTATTCAAGAGATTTAAAATGTTTAAAAAAAAATAAAGGAAAGGCACTAAAATAGTTCCCAAGGCTGTAATCCTATGTTGATTTACCTGGGAGTAATGCCTACCCAGAAGTGAACTCAACAGGGTTCACTTCTGGATAGGCATTAATAGGACTGCATTCTTAAACTGTAACTGAGGAAACAGAAACTATTCTTCCATATAATTCTAAATTTTACATTCTCACACTCTGGCTTTTATTTTAAGAAAGAGGAACCCTTCAAAATTTTGATTGCCATTTTTTCTTTGGAGTTTATCTGCCTCCTTTTCTTAGTGGAATAACTTTTCTTTGTCACCTATTATAATATACTCCCACTTCTGTCATTGTCATTTTATATTGCTCACTGACGCATGTGGTTTTTAAATATAAAGTTTTTTTTAAAGGGCATTTATTGTTAACAAATCCATTGGTGAGATTTAAATTTAAAGTTAGGCATAAACTAGCTGTATTTGCAGCAGTTATCAGGCTGAATCTGAGTCACGATATCAAGACACCAATCATTCCTGGACTTTCCAAACATAAGAAGTTGTCTTATACATCCTCAGATTATTTGTCCACCTAGCCTTATTGTGGCTCTCCAGAATTTCAGGCAAACAAAAGTCTACTGCATAACTTCCTTCTTGATCATTTTAAAACTGAAGATGCCATGGATTGAAACTTTTCTGTGCAATGCACATATTTGCCACTAAACTAAATCCACAAAAGTGAGGACATGCAGAGATATTCTTTTTACTGTTACTAAAAACAGCTATTCTCCTTAGTGGGTTACTTGTCTCTTTGGTCTATTTGCTAGAATAGTGGTTCCCAACTTTGGTCATCCAGATGTTTTGGACCCACAATTTCTGACTGTTGGCCAAGCTGCTCATGACTTCAGGGAATTGAAATCCAAAACACACGAAGGACCAAAATTTGAGATCCACTGTGCAGAACTTCTACAGAACTTCCAGGATGTTCTAAGCAAGATGAGCATAGGTAGGGAACACATTTTGGCTTGGGAGTCAAATTCTAGTTGGGAAGGATCTTGGTAGTTGCATTCCAGCAGTAGGTGAAGATAAGGGAGCTGTTTTATAGGCAGAGTGGGAAGCACCTAAGTGGGACCAGCTGCAGTTCTTAATAATTTGGGTATTTTCCCACTAAACTTTAAAAATGTGCAGCTGCAAAGTGCGCAGCTGAATTCCATGCAACAGTTTGCAAAGTGCCTGTAAAATGCCCAGCTTAGTTTTCTGAGCGCTGATATCTCCTATCATTGACTGAAGCTGCTAGCTCGAAAGTTCAACTCCACAAACTAGATTAGGCTCACTGGCTGGAATTGCTTCTCTTCTGTCCTAAACCTTGCCTGGCATATACCCTTCTGCCATACTAGTGATTGTGTTCCCTCTACAATTATATACTTTGCATGCCAAATCTTTTCAAAACAAAATTAGAACATCCAGTAGGGATAAGAATAATATTTGAAAATACTGAAAAAACACCCAGGTTTCTTGAGGGTTGGGAAGCCCTGAAAAGGACAATGCTGGGGTGATGAGAATCTTCAGTTTGGGACTTATTCTGCACCAAATTATAGCACATTAGTTTTTCTGTGACAAAAACAACATTTTCTGCATAGAGAACAGCATTCTGCACAAAAAAAACCACACTGAATTTGCACAGAATGTCTCAAGAGCAGCATTTTCTGCACAGAAAATGTCGCTTCTGTGCACAAAATGCTGTTTCCTATGCAAAATGCTTTTCTTGCGCAAAAAGTTGTGAATTTTATGCAGAATAAGTTCTGAACTGCAAATCATCTTCCAAACTTGCAATCTTCAAAGATTTTCTTGTAGCAGGAACAAAATTGCTAAAATTATTACTTGCTTCCCTTATGAACAAAACTAGTGAAGAATTTCATCCCTACTATCCAGTGGGATGTACAATCTTCACATATTTTGCTCTTGCACAAAAGAACAAAGAATTTAAAAAAATCTCCCTGTTGAGCAAGAATGCATGAATTTTCACCCATTTTCCAATGATTTTTAAAAATAATTTAGGACAGATGCTTCCACCTGATGGAAATCTGAAAATCTAAAATCCAAAATGCTTCAAAATCTTAAACTTTTCCAGTGCTGACAAGATGCCACAAGTGGAAAATTTCACATCTGACCTCATGCAACAGGTCATAGTCAAAAGCAGGCACATAACAGACAGTTTATTCAATGTCCCCAAGGGGAAAAAGACTGTCCCAGCTATGATATCTGTAGAGTGGGCCCACCATACAGTCGGCCCTCCTTACTCATGGATTCTTTATCCACGGTTTGAAAATATTTAAAAAATACATAAATTCTAAAAAGCAAACCTTCATTTTGCCATTTTATATAAGGGACATCATTTTACTATCCATTCTGTTTAATGGGACTTGAGCATCCATATATTTTGGTATCCACTGGGGGTCTTGGAAACAAACCCCAGTGGATACCAAGGGCCCACTCTAATTGCAAGAGTTTGGTTGACAAAAAAGTGGATGCTGGTCCTTAAATTAAAAATGGTGTAGGGCAACAGCGAAAGCAGCTGTAGGCCCCAGCTACCCGGCACACATTCTTTGGCTTCTTTGACTCTGGAGAGCTAGCCAGCCACCTGCTTCCACCTTCAAGGAGATGTCTGTTGTGTTCCTGCTTGTTTATTCATATTAAGTACTGTATATGCAAATACTGAAAATTAAAAAAAAGTAAGAAATTCAAAACATTTCTGATTCCAAGCAGTTCATATAGTTTTTTTGTGGGTTTTGGGGCTGTTTCTTCCAGAACATGGCCACACAGCCCGAAAAACCCACAACTATGGATGTCGGCCATGAAAGCCTTCGACTTCACATTTCATATAGTGATATTCAACCTGTAATATATTTTAAGAGGCAGAATATCAGAAGCAAAGGGGGAAAAAGAGGTAACAGAGATGACTGAATCACAGTGCTCAAGGGTGTTAAACATTCTATCAAATCCACAACAAAGATGGGGAGAACTTAATCTTATTTCATGGGAGAATGTGTTGTGAGTCTCATTTGAAAGAAATGTGAGCTTCTGGACGGACATATCCTAGTACTTCTGACTGAAGGACCTTTTACTGCTATTCTATTTTTCTCTACTTAGTGGTTTATTGTGTATGTGTGTTTCTATGTGTGTGTGTAGTATAAGGGAAAAAAAGATTGAAAGAAACAGTGGAAAAACACAGAAGTGTTACAAATGGAAGATGTCCTCATTTGGACCCCCTGTAAAATACCATGCATAAAGCAGGACAACTGCAGAATTAAAGAAGTACTTGCTATCTACAAGCACTGCTGTCTAATAGGTCTACAGGTTTTTCAGAATTTGGCTCACAGTATGCATGGGTTCTTCTGTGGAGAGACCCCTTCCATGGACAAACTATTTTTGTTGTTATCTCCCTTCAAGTCATTTCTGACATTTGGAGACCTTAAAGTACAAAATCATGGGTTTTTCTTTGCAGGATTTGTTCAGAGAGGGGTTGCTGTTGTCTTCCTTTAAGGCTGAAGGAGTGTAACTTGCCCAAGGTTACCATTGGGCTTTCATGATTGAGTGGAGATTTGAACTCTGATTTCCTGGTATCCTAGGCCAATTCTCAAACCATTATGCCACTCTGGCTCCTGGAAAAATGAATGAAAAGGGTTATTTTAAGGAATTGCTATGTAATGTGATACCCTGTCACAATTTAAAGGATATAAGATTTTGTTGTTAACTTTTCTTGAGTCAACTTTAACTCAAGACAACCTATTGGGTGAGCCATTTCCAAGACCCCCTGTTCTCAACCTCTCTGCTCAGGTCTTGCAGGTCCAGGCCCATGTCCTCCATGACCATTTCTAACCATCTAGCATGTGGTCTTCCTCTCTTTCTACTGCCTTCCACCTTAACTAGCATTATTGTCTTTTCCAGGGATTCCTTTTTCCTCATGATGTGGCCAAAGTGAGACAGTATCAGCTTAGTCATCTTGGCTTCCATACAGAGTTCAGGCTCAATCTGTTCTAGAATCCATTTGTTTGTCTTCTTGGCTGTCCACGGTATTCTCAGCATTGCTCTCCAGCACTACCTCAAATGAGTGAGAATTATGTTGTTTTGCTATAACTCTCAGCATAGCCAGGAACTGGAGTCCAACAACATATGGAGAACAGCATGATTCCCATCCATGACATACATGGGTTTGATCTGTGCGATCATTCATAAAGGGAAAAGTGGGTTGACTGTGATCAACTACATATCTGTGTATGCCTAAGAACAGAATTTTTGGTTTTACTGCTTGAAAAATGGGGGAGAACATAGGGGCACAAATGGAGAGGGGATCTATAACAGCCACAAAAATAATCCATGTACAATAAAGGAGAAAATAGCTGTATAACACAGATGGTTCCCACCGCCCCTGCATTTCAAGCACTGCTTGGAAAGTTACTTTGAAGATGAATGAATACAATGACATGTTAAAACCATTCATCAGCATGATCAGTGGTAGGACAATGCTTTTATCAAAGAAATACTCAGTGTGTCTTATTAAAGACTGCTCAGGACAACTTTTCTATTTCAGCCTGTTTCTTTGTTATCTGGTGAAGTCTATGCTTTAAGGTGCCATTTGGTACATCTTTACTAGTCTAACAAAACTCACCAAATTTTCATGAGGGTATGGGCACTACAACTGCAGTGCTCTTTGATTTCCCTTTTTGATATGAGATAAGCCCTGCCTTAAGGTCCATTTCATGTGGAGAACCCTAATTTGTACAAAACATTACAGGCAATGCAGAGAGGCTGCCAAAAAAAACACCAGCTACCATGTCAGGTCTTTCCTTGCAATACTGAGAAATATCTGCTTATATTAGGCCAGCAACTGAGGCTGAGAGACACCAGGCTGGGAAAGTACTGTACCTGTCTCCCTTTAACATCTGCTTTAACATCAGCTGCAGAGGCACAGCAGCCGGGACGTGGCTTTGAGCAGCACTCTATACAGCTGCCCCACCCCCAGAAACACCAGGTCAGCAACTGAGGCTGAGAGACACCAGGCCAGCAACTTAATGTTGGCTCCCCATTAAGGTGCCATGGGCTGTACTTTGACTCGTGTTTTGGACTGCAGCTTGAGTCTCCCTTATCTTCTGAGAATATGGCCAACTGCCACAATATTTTTTTTTACATTTCAGCATTCATTTATGCAAAATTCAGCGAAGTTTATGCAATGTGCAGAAAACATTATGTTTTGTGTAAAATATACCTTTTTTACTGCAGAATGTTCCGAAGTTTTCAGATTTTTCATGCAAACCATTTTTTTCTGGCTCAAAGAAGTCCGAATAATGATTAAAAATGTGCTAAAACTCTTATAATCTTACCATGTGAGGAGAATTTTATTGGAATTATTCATTCTTGCATGCAGGAATGAAATAGGCTAAGATGGACCTACTTATTTAGTTGGTAACCTACCTCTTAAGAACCTAGAAAACTTTAAATTGCCTAGAAAATAGGCAATTTAAAACTCATAAACTTGTTTTGTTGCAAAAATTCCTTATTTGGCATATTTTTTTGTTGGATAAGTTGCCTCTTATTTATGATGTTCAGTATCAGTTGTCCATCTGCTTCTACTGTTCATCCTGTGGGTGAGTGCCATAGTGGTTTGTGCCTCAAACCCTTTGTGGGTGGCCCCTTCTTTATTATGAACGAAAAGTCATCTCTTCTTGCACAAAGCTGACGTCAAAAGGATTTGTGAAAGGAACTAAGCAGGTGTTGGGTAGGGTTGGAATTCATCAGCCAGCCCACAGGCAAGCTGTAGAGCACCACTGACTTGACAGTGCAACAGAGGCAGGAATCATTGGTCGGCTGGCATAAAATAATGCTATGCGGATACTACTAGGAACAGATGGCTAGGGGCTTGATCCTTTAGATAAGCAGCAAACACAGAAGAACTATCGGATACAAATCTCCACAAGAAGCAAGTGGCTTGGCATCACTGGAGCTAGGGCCAACCTTTTCTCATGAAAAGGCAGAGAAAGAAGTGAAGTTCAAATCAGTAGACAAGGCAGATCTGAGATGCAAATGGAAAACAGCTGGTGAGAACACAGTTGACCTGGCAGAAGAAGCTCTAGATTTCTTGACTGATCTTGACATCAACAGGGAAATTTATAGTAGTCCTTGCTGGCCTACTAGTAGATGGAAGCAGATTCCTTAAGGTTTGCCTGATCTCAGGGCCTGGCCTGAGTCTTTAGCTTTTGTGAGTCATCTCCAGGCATGGGCATGGGTGCAAATTCTCCAGTTTTGATGGGCTCAGTTCCAGACAAGAGGAAAACTCAACCTCAGCTAGTACAGCAGCAGTCTGCTACAATGTGCTATGCTTAATTGAGTTGTAGGTACATCATGCAAAGACTCTTAAGGATGTGTGTGCCCATGTATTTACTTATCTGGTTTCCTCATTGTCTCCCAGGTGTTTTAGAACCAGGGTTCACTCTCTGCTCAGCATCCACCTTCTGGTTAGATGCAAATGACTAGATTAAATGTTCTTTATCCCATCACTTTAAGTGGGTGAGAAGAAACAATTCCTTCATTCCATATTGATCTGGGAACAGCCCTTTTAGCTAAAACATCTGTCTTAATTTCCAAAGCTAAGGGTGGGGAGTTAAGAAGCTATGAGCAACTTAATGCATAACGCTTAATAACATCATCAGGGATTGTCCCTTGATCTCAGATTCTGGCCCATAAATCTCAGGCCCTCAGATAATCCTGGCAACCTAACACATGGACTGCTAAAGTATAGGCAACTGTGGAGAAGTTAGAGGCCACTTTTATTGTTGGTGAAGTATCTGAAGGGCACACCTCTTTGGGTTTCCTTTCACTATTTATTTGGTTACATGACAGTGAGAGGAAAGTACATCACACTACACAATATGCTACATAGATGAGTACACTGCCTTCCTCCTCGATCTCTCCTTGGAAGATGAATCAATATGAAAAAAAATTACCACTGCCAGTAGGGCTCACCCTCTTCCTTCTCTTCTTCCTCCCACATGCTTGGGAAACATAGCCCAAAAAACCCACAAAAAACTATGAAGAAAAACTGACGCAGCCATTAGCAGCCAGCTCTGCAGCAAAAAACTGGGTGCCTCCTGAATGCACAGTTCTGGGCCAGTCTTCAGAGGCAAGAGACAGGAAGATCACACTAAGGCTAATTTCCATCGCCCCACTTGCTCCCATTTCCAGCCTGAGGGCTCAGAACCAGAAAACATCTGGCGTTTTACAGACGAGGTGTGATCTGGCAGCTGCAATAATTTTTCTTAATTTTCCATGACAGGCTGGAAAGCAAATGAGAGGGGATGGCTGAATCATCATTGGTTGCTTGCATCGGAGGCAACATTATCTTGTCTTCTGGGGAGGGCATATGTGGGATGGGTTTTAGTAGGCCTTTTGGGAAGAAGGTTGAAGGGAAAGTTGTTTTTAATACATAATGTCCTTCCAATTGGCATTTTGCACCAATTATGACCCCCACAATAAGGGGTGCCCATTGTCTTTGTGGAATGTCTGGGAGGGGTTCTGCATGCTGCCTCCACTTTCCCCACCCTTGAGCTGAAGAGCAGTAATCAATACTGATGTTGATGTTGTGTGCCTTCAAGTTGTTTTGGACCTATGGCGATTCTAAGGTGAATCTATCATGGGTGTTTCTTGGCAAGTTTCTTCAGAGGAGGTTTGCCATTGCCATCCTCTGAGGCTGAGAGCATGTAACTTGCCCAAGGTCACTCAGTGGGTTTACATGGCTGAGCTGGGATTCAAACCCTGGTCTCTAGAGTCATAGTCCAATGCTTTAAAAATTATACTGGCTCTCAGTAATCCAGTTAATCAGTTGGTGGGGGACTTTGAGATTATATGCTTTGGCATATACAAACTGTTACGGAACAGCTAATCAAATACTGTTTAATCGTTTTCAGAAAATCTGGAGTGTTCTTATAATTACTGGTATATGCAGAAATGTATTGCTTCTGTCCCTTTCACCGAAATCGGCCCTTGTTAGTTAGTTTAAAGAATCTGTTCATATATCAGGCCCTTGGTATCTGCTAGGCAGGGTTTGGTTCCAGGACTTCCCATGGATTCCAATATCCGTGCATGCTCAAATCCTACACAATGGTGTAGTTTACTACAAAAATTTACTGCACAATGGTGTAGTAAAATGGTATCCCTTATATAAAATGACAAAACCAAGGTTTGATTTTATATATTATGGAGGGATGACTTTACACCTTTTTTTATAGATATGTCGCTATAGGTTATATACATTTCTTTCTTTACAGGAGGCAGAGGTCACAGTGCCTGATGGGATAGCTGCTTTCTGCATGGTAGTATATTTTTGGGCTACTCTGTGGTTTCGGAGATAAAGATTCACCATTTTCTCCCCTCCTCAATAGGCATGGTGTGGTGCAACCTGATACAGTGTTACCCCGGGTTACGAAAATAATTCGTTCCGCCACCGCTTTCGTAACCCGAAAGGCTTTCGCAAGCCGAAACCCCATAGGCGCTAATGGGGAAAAGCCGCGATTTGGTGCGAAAAAGCGCCGAAAAGCACCAAAATTTCTTTCGTAACCCGAAATAACCTTCGTAACCCGGAACAGTTTTTTTCAATTGGATTTTTTCGTAACCCGGAAATTTCGTAAGGCGGCGCATTCGTATCCCGGGGTAACACTGTACCTGCATATCTACAAGGGATTCATTAAGCCTTTCTCCATCTTGAAATTTAGTTTAATGATAGATCTCAGAGCTAAATAATCTTCTCTGAATTTTGCCGCCCCCCCCCCCCATTTTTCACCACCTAGCTTGCTGAAGAGTTCTGGAGTACCTGAAAGTTTGCATAAAACTGTGAAATTATAGCTTGTCCAAATACAGGTACTGTTGGTTGTAGATAATATAAATATACCTTATATCCCAACCCAACTTTTCCACTCATTCTCTAGAAAACCAAGCTAGTCACAGTGCTTCAAGACTTCATGCCTTTTATGGATAGGGAGGGTGTGGAACAATTCCATTAACAATATGAACAACAGCAACAACAACAACAGAACATGCTAAGAAAAACACCTTGACCCCAATAGGAAACAAAAGCATAACCAACTGTGAAATCATCTGCTGCCTTAACAGAGGAACTGGCTCAACTTTTATTTGTAAACAAACAGCTTACCTTGTAAGTGGGGTTTACAAGTGAACAGAAATCAGCACATATCCATAGTCTGCAATTCACTGTTTCCACATCCCCAAGCAAACTCCTTTCATGGACCATTAATACATACACCCTGGAATAAATGTATCTACACAGGCACTTATATCAGAACTAAACACCCATGAACCCAAATCCAACTGGAACTTCTAACTAGAGCAGACTTAGGCTGCATCTGCTCTGAAGAAATACTGTAATCCCGACTGACACAACTTTAACTGCCATGGCTCAATACAATGGAACTGTTGAGAACTAGACCTCTCTGACAGAGAAGGCCAAATGTCTCACAAAATTACAATTCCCAGAATTCCAGACTGTCAGACTGGAGTATTTCTGCAGTGTGGATGCAGCCCTATTGAATCAATTGAAGTTACACTAGGAATGGGAAGAGCAGCCATGAAGGAATTATACAAGATCCTAATGTAGAAAGATATACAACTGAGCACTAAAGTTATAATCATCCAAGCCATTGTATTTCCCATCAGCATGTACAGATGCAAGAGCTGGACAGTGAAGAACGCTGAAAGAATGAACATGAACTCATTTGAGATGTGGTGCTGGAGAAGAGTGCTGAGGATACTGTGGACAGCCAAGAAAACAAATAATTGGGTCCCAGAACAGATTAAACCTGAACTCTTCTTGGAAGCAAAGATGATGAAACTGTGGTTTTGGTCATATCCTCACCACATCATGAGAAGACACGACTCATTAGAAAATACTGTAATGGCAGGAAAGATAGAAGGAACCAGAAAGAGAGGAAGACCATATGTCAGAAGGGAGAGGCCATAGGCCTGAGCCTGCAGGACCTAAGCAGAGCAGTTGAGGATATGGAGGCTCTCACTCATAAGGTCTCCATGAGTTGAGGCCGACTCAAGGGCAGTTATCAACAACAAGTGTGTGTGTGTGCAATTTCATTACAGATGAAGCTGTTGTATTTTGGACATACCATGAGAGCCATGGTTCATTAGAAATGATGTTTGGCAAGGTAGAAGGCAGTAATAAAACAAAAGGAAGATTATTTAGAGTGGACAGACTCAATCAAAGAAGCCACAGCCCTGAGTCTGAAAGACCTGAGTAGGGCTGTTGATTACAGCGTGATTTGGAGGCTTCAGAGCTATGGCTTCATAGGGTTACCATGCAGGAGTCAACTTCACAGCAGTTAACAATAACAAATATGCGTATACATCCCCAAACATCCATCTGCCTTATACATAGAAAAATAACAACACTGTTTTTTGAAGGAGACAGCAGGAGTGGGAAGCACAATATAATATTCTTAGTGGAAAGTGGCCTACTTGAACATTTTCTTTTATAAATGTCAAGCAGACTAGATGTCCCTATGTGAAACATTAGAGAAAAGACAAATTTAATGTTTGAAAACCAAAATTAAGGCATTTTTTCAAATGCCCTTCAAACTGCACATCATCACAGCAGTAGACATCCAGAGCAGCAAATTGAGATAGACTTGATTCAAACCAAATGCCTGATTCACATGGAGAGTACACAATATACCCAGATAGCTGAAAATAGCAGAAACCTTTAACAAGCATATGCCCCTGGAAAAGTGATTTGCAACGCTGACTATCGCCAGTGCTGTGTGTTTGTCTCATTTCATATGAAACTCTTACATTTTGGAGGTATACTGGGAGGTCTGAATGCCTCCTTGGAAGCTGGGAGTGGGAGAAAGAAGCTGTGAATATTATACATGAATGGCAAGGATTCACACCACAAACCAAAAAGGGAGAAATAAGGAAAATGTGTGTGTATACATTCATCTGCAAAATAGGATATAGCATCAGCATCTGAGACAACAAAATGCATGCTCACTCTTGTCTGTCCTAGGGAAACCTAGTCTATAGTGGAGAATTGTTGGTGATACTGCTCTGCACCATTTGAAATCTAATATTGATTATGGTAGAAGGTAGGGATGTAAAGAATGCTCACATGGAGAAAGAGTATTTCAGTACATTGAGACACTGTGTGTGGGGGGTCAACTGTAAAAAATGGGGAGGGGGTTTGGGTGTTTTCTGTTTTTTTTACATTTTGAGACCTTTTTTGTTAAAAAGTCATTTGTGCAAAGCTAGTTCCTGTTCAACAACATCTCAATAGTTTTTCACAGAAAAACAGGGTCTTTTGTACAGTATTAAAAACACAATTTTTCTAGGCACTGAGTTTTATGCAAGGCTTTTTTTTTAAATTAAGTTCCTCAAATTTATTTCAGCTTTCATAATCTCTCAGTGGTGAAAAATTAATTTATTTTTTGTTCTTATATATTAGTATAAAATAAGTGAAAAGTTATATCCCAACAAGCACTTATCCTACTATCCTGCCTGCTGATTATAGTTTTGCCACCAAAATGTATACGGAGCTAAGCTATATGCTGTATTATGTATCTAGCATGTAGCTTAAGATCCATATCTTTTACAAGCTGAAGTAGGCACACATAGGGTTGCCATAAGTCAGGACCTCCAAACCAGGACAAATGTAGGACAAATGTAGGATAACATTTTCAAATGTAAGACATTTTTATAAAAATGGAGGACATGTGAAAAAATCTGGTGCTTTTTAAAAAATGTTAATATAAATGTATGTTTCTTAGGCATGATCAAAATGGAGGACATTTGGGCATTATTTCTAGACAGATGGCAGAAATGTACTTCCCTTTCTGGCCAAACACCCCCAACCTGCATTCCAAAACACACTCAACAGCACATTTGGGCATTTCACATGGCTTTACTTAACATGGCCTCTTGCATCAGAGGCTGATTCCATAACCAAACCCCTTGGGTTTAACACTTAGCATGGTTTAACATGGCTATGCATATTGAACATGTCAAGGTGGTTTCACAGTTCTTGCACCAAGTGTACTTCTTCACTGCGCATGAGTTTGTAAAAATCACAGCAATTTACATTGACCATGCCTCAGAGGCTTGGTGATATCAATATCACCATTAAAGAACCAAAAACACACAGAAAAGGCACTTTGGAAAGTCACACTCTCTCGGCTTCAGAAACAGTGCGTGCATGCCTCTGAAGCTGACTCATATCATCATCACACTATCACTGTCAAAACAAGGGAGACTTGTTAGCATTAAAAGCACCCAAAACACAATTTGGGAGGTGATACTCTCTCGGCTTCTGAAACAGTGCCTGCATGCCTCTCAAGCTGACTCATATCATCATCACCACCACCACCACACTATCATTGTTAAAACAAAGGAGACATGTTAGCATTAAAAGCACCCCCCCCCCAAATAAAAACACCTTGAGGCCTCTGGCCACTCACTCACTCACTCACTCACCTCCTCCTTCTTCTCCCCCCCTCCTCCTTTTCCTCCTCCTCCTCCTTCTACCCCTCCTCCTCCTCCTCCTCCTCTCCCTCCTCTTTTCCTCCTCCACTTTCTACCCCTCCTCCTTCTCCTCCTCCTCCTCCTCCTTCTACCCCTTCTCCTTCTCCTCCTCCTCCCCCTCCTCCTTTTCCTCCTCCTCCTCCTCCCTATCCTCCATTCACCACGCGGCCTGGGGCGGAGGAGGAGAAGGTGGGTGGCGCGGCTGTGCGCATGAGGCCGGGAAGGTGGGGCGGTCGCGTGCAGGAGGTGCACCGCCTCCACCTTCGCCTCCTCCACGCGGCCACGCAGCCTGGGGCGAAGGAGGAGAAGGTGGCACGGCCACGTGGGGAGGCGGGGAGGGTGGCACGCCCGTGCGCAGGAGGCACTGCCTCCGCCTCCTTCACGCAGCCGCACAGCCTGGGGCAGAGGGGGCGGAGGAGGTGGGTGGCACGGAGGCGGGGGAAGGTGGCGTGGCCACCCAGGGAGGCGCCGCCTCTACCTTCACCTCCTCCGGCCCAGTCCTCACTGCCCTCCTCTTCCTCTGACTCCTCTGCGCAGCCATGTGCGGTGCAGGAGGAGGAGAGCAGCGAGGCCCCGTGGGCTGCGGCAACCAGGGTCGTCCCAGTTTTTGGAGCACCTGGGATGGGAGGGGGATGGTGCCACCAAAACCGGGAAAATTCCGGTTGCAGCCGGGTTATGGCAACCCTTGGCACACATAGTCTTGAACATGAGTCACACAAGTAGCAGGCGTTCTGGTTTTATTTTTTAAAAACCCAATAAAAATAGAGGAGGACTCTCCAATTGAGTTTGCAGTGGTTCAAGGTAGTATGCTAGAATGAAAGATGCAACTCTTTAGCTAAAACCAGAGAAATGACTTTTCCTAAATATACTGTTGTATCTGCACACAGCCTCTTTAATTCACACCATAGAACTAGAAGTATCTCAAACATCAATTTGGTGTCAACTCTTTGCTGCAAAGTAGGTCCATCTAGGCAGCAAACTCCATTCCAAAATTAATTCTTTTATTCTGGTTTTCTCTCTTTCTTTGGAGGCAAAATACTCTTCATGCTAATTATTAGCAATATGGAAGTTTGCACTTTATTAATGCAGTGGTTACAGCACTTATTCTATTTTAAGAACATAAACTACTTTGAGCACTCTGATAAAACAGCTCATAATTAAAATGAAAAGAAATCAATCATACATCAATCTAAGGAATATAGATTGCAGAATGCCAGATGCAAAGACAGTAGCATCCCAGAAGCATCAAGCAAACTTAGAGATTAGGACCAATCAATACCTGGTGGAGCATCTGCTCACAGCACAATTTAAACTTTTATGCAGATTGTAAATATTTAAAGAGCAATATGTTATGTCTTTTAAGAGGATGACTACAAGTGCTGACACAAGAAAATCACTCATCTCCTTCCACCTTTCACCATTCTTTAGGTGAAATATTTCTTGCACACATGATATCATCTCCTTCCACCTTTCACCATTCTTTAGGTGAAATATTTCTCGCACACATGATATACTCATTTCCCATGTTAGAAGTTCAAAGGTGAAAGTAAAAGACTATTTTTGTCTATTGCATATACTTGACTATAAGTTGACCTCATGTATAAGTCAAGGACAGGATTTGGGGCCAAAATTATTGATTTTGATATGACCCATGAATAAGTCGAGGGCAAAATTTAGGGGTATGTAACAAAGGATGTAAAGAAGGAAGCAAAGGAAAATGATGCCAAAGAAATAAAATTCCAACAGCCATAACTGTTTGCGCTCATACTAAAGGCTGGATGGATGAGAGGGTAGAAGGGGGTCAGTGCTTCCAGCATAGATTACATTTTTGCTTTTGACCAGGGAATGGTCTCTTTTTCAATAAGAGTTAAAGTACAGTACTTGCACTGACCTGCGGATAAGTCGACTCAGTTTTTTGGGTCAATTTTTTGACTAAAATGCCTAGACTTATACATGCGTATATACAGTATATCTATCAGCAGCTAGCGAGAGCTGTTATCATCCATATGCCTGGCAAGATTTCTTGTCTCCCCAAAAGATCAATCTAATTAGCAGGAATTTCCTATATTCCTATATTCTTTAAATTCAGGAATTTTGAGAGATTCCTGGCTTTAGCTGTACTTACTAAGAAGGAAATAACATTCACTTCAGTGGAACTTACTCCTTAGTGTCAGGCTTGACTGCAAACTGTGAGTCCAACAGCATATATATGAACACTATACATTTCTCCCCCTCTTAGGGTACATCAGCTTCAGTGAAATTCATTCTCCAGGAATTGTGCCCAGGATTTCTGCATTAATTATTTTTCAGTCTACTGTAGTTGTACTTTAAACTGGCAATGACAGTTCAAATCAATCCTCTGTGTGCTATTTTTTTAACTTTTAAAATGCCCCAGTTTTTCTCTCCTCCTCTTCTTCTTTCTCAGCTTACTCCAACTGCTGCAAACTGAGTTCAAGGTACAAAAGTACTTTGCACTCAGTTAACTCAGCCAGTTGAGAGGAGAGGAATGGGGAAGAGTCTTGCTCTTCCCAGTAAACACAAAAAAAAGCACCCTAAGGTAGCCTCTGCTAGCTTGTTTGTTCTCCTTCATTGATCAATTTGCAAACTTGACCATACTCTAATGTTGCTTGGCCCTATGAACCCCTGGAGGGCATGCTTAATAAATATGCTTAATAAAACATATACATACAATTAATTATGCTGATTAAAGCTGATTTGCAAAGCTAGGAATATGCAATGCCAAGTATATTTACAATGATGAAAACTCACTGCATTGTGACTATTACAATGCACTCATTCTAAGTATATTTATCCTTGAAGACATTTGGGAGCAAGGTGTGACAGCTAAACTACTAAGTGATGAATAGTATCCAGATCAAATCATTGCAATCCTGCCCCCATTAAAGATAAAGGAGAATATAGATTTGTGTAACATTTGGAGAAGATAGTTTATATTGCAAGATGCAAATGAGCTCAGGTGATGGCAGTGGATGGGCAATTCTGATTCTCCTATTGTCCCTTTTGATGATTTAAACCAGGCTTGGACCACAGCCTATAACATTGTCTCTACATTCCCCATCTCATACACCAGACAATATTTCATTTCCATTTGTTTCAATTCATTCTCTCTCTTCATCTAAGAATGTGTATGCATGCTTCTTTGAACATCTTTAAATGTTTCTGAGACAGCTGAGACATTGTAAAGCTTTTAAAACAAATTGCTATGCAATAAAGAAACATGGACTGACTGATAACTTTGGAAATTTGCCCTCATCCTTTTGAGAAATAAAATCTGGATTACACTATGCTATCAGAGACAGAGCTGCCACAGGAAGCAGCTTCTCGAAAAAAAAGGATAAAGCAGGAAGATTCAGATTAATCTGACATTCAGATTAATCAAACTGGTCATTGAGATTAGTTTGCCATACAATACATCTTTATTGAATAAGTCTCCAGACCATTTCAAAGAATACAAGATAAAAGGAAAAAAACATACATAGTTAAAACTTACATAAAGCACTTCGGCTGGAAATGGCGTCCCGCTGAGACGTACTCTGCAAGTGCTCTGTAGGGGCGTCTCGAATGAGCGGGAGTTTCTGGGTTAAGGGGCTCCAAAACCCAGAAAAATTTCTCTTAAGGAAAGAGGAATCAGAGGGGGCTCGGCGGAGGATTCCATACCTCTCAGGAGCTGAGAAATCAGCAGTAACTCTGTCTCGCTACGTGAGACAGAAGGAAGCCATTTGAGAAGGGGAATCCGGAGAGCAATCCACGCCCGCTCTAGTAAGTGGCGACTATCGCACAGGGATGCCTACCAGCTTTGGTAAAGGAATATAGATTAAGGAAGATAAGACAAAGACTACATCTATTCTCCGTTATTTGACTACTATTGATATATTCTTAGGAGTGGAGAGGATTAAAAACTGGAATGGTCTGAGTAGAAGATCTGGAAGAGAGCTGTAATCCTTGCACTGAGTGAGATTTTATGCTGGGGGGAAAAGGATGCCTCTTCTGAATATTAATCAAGAGTAATGACCCTTCGATTTTGTGGAAAGGGGATCAAGATTTGGCTTGCTTTGGCAGTTAAAAACTTTTTCCTGTTTGAGACTTTTTCAAAGACTAAGAGGTTTGGTCAGTGATTTTTTAAACCCCAGAACGGATTGAATATTGACGGCAGCAAAGGGGTTAAGACCTGCTCTTGGGATAAACGAGAGAAGAAAAAAGCAGAAGGGAGAAGGAACTGTTAGTGATAAGAGAGATCAAAATAAGAAGGAGATAAACCACTGACCTTGGAGTACACCTGGCTTGAATCTCCTGCGGACGAGAGTAAAGAGACGGAAGCACAGGAGAGGAGGGGTGAGAGAGGACGTAAGAGCCTGGAGCTGGGAGTTGGAAAAACCATCGAGTGGAGAAGAAGGAGGGGTGTAGAAGCGGGATAGAGAGGCCCTCAAGAGGGAGAGGAAGTGACGAAGGAGTGGAGAGCGGAACCCGGAAGGATCAGAGAGAGGAGAGGAGAGAGAGGAAGAAGGAGACACCCACCATAGACACCGGCGGGATAGAGAGGAAGGAAGAGAAAACCAGCACAGGCCGGAAGGAACAGCAAGGGAGAAAGACGGACTGGCTTTAGAGGGGAAATTGAAAAACGGAGCGGTCGCAGAAAGGGGACTGAAAAGGCAGAGGGGAAAGACGGACTGACTATAGAGAGGTATTGGGAAGACGGCGCGGTAGCAGAAGGGAGACTGGAAGACGGACAGATAGAAGAAGTGTGAAAAAAGGACATTCCAGATAGTAGAGTAAGAGGAGGGGGGGGGGAAGGAGAAGGAGAAGATAAGAAAGCCAGAAGGTGGGTAAGGGTGATAGGAAGCGTTGAAGAAATGATAAGGGAAAGTGCTATTGGGAATAGATTGGAAGGGATGGTATAAGGGTTTGGGAGGGTACCGGACTGAAGTGAATGAAGTGGACTTTGTGAAGCCTTTCTGGGGGAATCTGAGATATATTGAGACAAGGAGTAATAAGAAGGGGGAAAAAAATTAATTACATGCTTTTGGGGCGGTTATATTTAAAGATAGAAATGCAAATGATTGGGTAGAAAGAAGACTCAACTTCTTTCCCTTAAGAAAATAGATTAATATATAGAATATATTGAGGGGCATTTAGGGGGCGGCAGAAATCGATTTGAATAGAAAATTGGTTTAAAGGGGGATTAATAAGTATTGTGGAGATAGCCTACTACCAAAAGTGGAGGGTTTGACTGATAGATTTAAGGAGTAATCAATTAAGTTGATACTGTGGGAACAATAAGTGTAAAGAAAATAATTTGACCTTGGGAATTTTTTTTTGATTAATTAATAGAGAGTGAACAACAAAAATAACGATATGGAAAGAATGAATACAAGAAATCAAACTCAAAAAGTCCAAGCCCTAGCCCAAAATCAAAGAAGAAATTCGATGGAGAAATTAAATTTGGTGGATACGAATCAATTAATTTTAGAGAAAATAGAAAATCTATCATTAAACCTATCTTCAAGTCTTTCTGCCAACCTGGCAAAAGAAATGAATAATTTTAAAAAGGAGATAAAACAGGAGATAAGGTCTGATTTGAAGGAAATTAAACAAATGGTCGACGGTCTTACATTAGAGATACAAAAAACTAAACAAAGAGTGGATTTACTCGAGGTGAGAACCGAAAAATTAGAATTTGATTATGGTAGACTTCTAAATAAAAGAGAGGAAGAGCAAGATGAAAGAGCGGTCTGGGAACAGAAGCTCAGAGAGAAATATGTGAAAATTAGGGGCCTACCTGAAGAGAAGGACGAGAAGTTAGAGGAGGTTTTGATCCCAGAAATTGCAAAATTTTTAGAAAAGGACCCCATTTTCTTTGATGACGAAGTTGATAATATATATAGAGTTAATTCCCAAGTGGCTAAACAAAAAGGGCTTCCTCGTGACGTGGCCGTTTCTTTTGTGAGGAAACGCACCAGGGATCTATTTTTGAGTAAACATAACGAGACGTCTTTTATGTATAAAAATTTGGAATTGAAAATTCTAAAGGATATTCCTGGTCGTATCCTACGGAAGAGAAGGGAATATAACGGTCTTACAACGTTTTTAAGAAAGGAAGGTCTGCCGTATCGGTGGGAAGCTCCAGAAGGGGTTACATTTTGGTGGAATAAAAAAAGAATAAAAGTAAGTTCCCCGGAGCAAGGCAGGAATTTTCTGAGACGAGTTGCGGACCAAAAGAAGGAGAGAAGTAAGGAAGAGAACTCAGTAAACCAAACAGGAAGAGACGAAGTCATGCTTCAAGATAGATGTGACGAAGAAGTGCCCGCTCCATTGAACCCTGACCTCCAGGAACTGCTAGAAGAAGAAGAAGAGAGATTGAGAAGAGAAGAAGAAGAAGAAGAAGAGGGAGAGAAAGAGCCTGATCAAGAATAAAGGAAAAATTTAGTTGTGCTGGAATTAAAATCTATATTACCATCCTATTTCTTAAGTTTTTAGCAATAATATAATAAATATAGTTTTGCATTGATATTTGGGACTCCGATATATTGGGAAGGTACATTGGGGGAATGGCGGAAACTTTGAGATTTTTGACATGGAACGTACAGGGAATGAATACCCCTCAGAAGAGAAAAAAAGTCTTTCACTATTTGCAAAAATTAAAACTGGACATAATCTGTCTTCAAGAAACCAGAATTAAGGAAAAGGATAAAAGACATTTAAGATGTGTGAAATTAGGAGATGAATATATAGCGGCAGCAAAATCTAAAAAAAAAGGGGTGGTCATATACATCAAGGATAAATTTATAGCTAAAGAAATATATAGTGATAAAGAGGGACACTTTATTATAGTGGAAATAAAGTACAAAGAGAATAAATACCTTCTCGTGGGAATATATGGCCCATTAGAGAATAAAAATAAATTTTACAAAAAAGTTAAGGAAAAAATAATGAGTTTAGAATCTGAAAACATAATCATCTTGGGAGATTTCAATGGAGTAATAAATCCAGTGGTAGATAGATTTTCTGAGAAAAAGGTCAAAATTAATCAAGGCAAACTACCGAGAGAATTTTTTGAATTGATGACAGTCCACTCCCTGGGTGATGCATGGAGAATTAAAAATGGAGAGAACAAGGACTATACATTCTACTCCAACCCACATAAGACTTGGTCTAGGATAGACACAATTTTGGCCTCCTTGCATTTGGTTAAAAGTATGGGCAAGGTGATAATAATTCCAAAAATATGGTCGGACCATAGTCCGGTCCAAATGGAGTTAAAATTGGGAAAGAGAGATTTTAATTGGAGATTAAACCCGACTTTATTAAAGGACGAAAAATTGGCGGAGGAGCTAAAACAGAACGTGGAAAATTATTTTAAAGAAAATTTAAATAATGAAACATCACCTCAAATAGTATGGGATGCCATGAAAGCGGTGATTAGAGGATGGTTAATAAAGAAAGCATCGGAAAAGAAAAAAGTAAAAGAGGAAAAAATGGCAAAAATTAATGAGGAAATAAAGGAACTGGAGATATTGATAAGGAAAGAACCAAAAAATGGGGGTCTACAATATAAGATAAAATCCTTACAAAAACAAGTTAGAATTCTCCTGATAAAGGAGATGGAGAAAAAAATGAGGTATGTGAAACAGAAATATTTTGAATCGGCTAATAAATCAGGAAAAATTCTAGCTGCACAATTGAGGAAAGAAAAAGCTAAACGTACAATAACTGGTCTGAAAATAGAGGGTAAGCTAATTACAAAAGAGAAAAGGATTAGAGACACCTTTTTTGATTACTATAAAGATTTGTATAAGAAACCAAATGTGGAAGAACTTAAAATTGGTAAGTATTTGGAAAAGTTAAACTTGAAAGAAATTACTGAGGAACACAGAGAGAGATTAAATAAAGAAATCTCCGCACAGGAACTTACACAGGCCATTCAAAATAGTAAGAAAGGTAAATCTCCAGGGCCGGACGGATTTATAGGTGAATTTTATAAAATTTGTATAGAATATTTGAAAGAACCCATGTTAAAGGTGATGAATGAGGTAAGATTGGGTCGAATACCCCAAACATGGACCCAATCAAATATGATTTTGTTACCAAAAGAAGGGAAAGATTTAAGTGACCCAAAAAATTATAGACCCATTTCTTTATTAAATTCGGATTACAAATTGTTCGTTTCAATTTTGGCAAATAGATTAAAGATAGTATTATCGGATTGGATACACCCTGATCAAAACGGTTTTCTGCCAAATAGAAAGATTAAAGATAATATAAGAAATATAATTAATTTGGTCGAGATTCATGAAAAAAAGATTGAAAAAAAATTGGCTATGTTTTTCATTGATGCGGAGAAAGCCTTTGATAAAGTATATTGGAAGTTTATGTTTGGGGTATTAGACACTATAAATTTAGGGAAAGATTTTACGAATATGATTGGCACAATATACAATAAACAGGAAACAAGGATTATAGTAAATGAGGTTAAAACAAAAGCATGTCCAATTTATAATGGGGTTAGGCAGGGATGTCCCCTGTCACCACTCCTATTTTTATTGGTGTTAGAACCCTTACTGGTAAATATTCGAATGAATAAGTTAATTGAAGGGTTTAAAATTAAAGGGGAAGAATACAAATTACGAGCCATTGTGGATGATGTGGTGTTGACAATCGCTAACCCAATAGAAAGTTGCGAACAAATTTTAAAAACCTTAAAGAAATTTGGAAAAGTAGCGGGCTACCGAACAAATATAGATAAAACAAAAATATTGACTATGAATCTTTCTAAAGAGGAAAAGACTGAATTAGAACAAAAAACTGGGTTTAAAATAGAAAAAAGAGTTAAATATTTAGGATGTATATTATCTAATAAAAATTCGGACCTCTTTAGAAATAACTATGAGGCAACATGGGTGTTGATTAAAAAAGACTTACAAGAATGGGGGAAGCTAAATCTATCCTGGGTGGGTAGAATGGCAACCATTAAGATGAAGGTCTTACCTAAAATGGTATATCTTTTCCAGTCATTACCAATAATTATGAATGATAAACCTTTTTTTGAAGTGGGAAAAAGATTTGAATAGCTTTATCTGGAATAATAAAAAGACTAGAATAAAGGCAAAAGTATTACAGGACTCACAAGATAAAGGAGGACTAGCCCTCCCCAACCTTAAATGGTATTACTATGCAAGTGTATTGCATTGGGTTATAGATTGGGCAAAGTTAGAAGACAAAAGAGTTATAAATTTGGAGAAAATTGACTTAAAATTCGGGTTACATGGCTATGTATTATATGATAAAATTAAGATAGACAGGAATTTCAATGATCATATTGTTAGGAAATCATTGAATAGGATTTGGACTAAATTTAAAAAAAGATGGTGCCCTGCTTTACCATTGTGGACCTCTCCTAATGAGGCATTTCATGATAGATTGGAATTTAAAACAAAAGGGTGGATCACATACGATGAATTAACGAAAACTAAGGGCGGAAAGAGAATTATGAAAACACAAAATGAGTTAGAGATGGAGGGCTATAGATGCGATTGGTTTTCCTATAGGCAGTTAAAGGAAAGGTTTTTATTGGATATTAAAATGGAGGGTTTAAGAGCAGCGGAGATACAATTTGAGAAGATCATTACAGATCCAAGAAAATGAATCTCGAGATTATATAATTTGGTGAGGAGTGCAGAATTAGAGACGGAAATTATCAAGGATTATATGATTAAGTGGGCAAGAGACTTGAAGAGAACAATCAACCTAGAGAGTTGGGAGAATGTTTGGATAAGAAAAATGAAGATAACACCTAGTGCGGAAGTTAAGGAGAATGTATATAAGTCCTTGGTGAGGTGGTATTTAACACCTTATAAGTTGTCCAAAATGGGTAAACAGAATAACTTTTGTTGGAAATGTAAAGATCAAGTGGGAACATACCTCCACTGTTGGTGGAACTGTCCCAAAATAAATAAGTTTTGGAAGCAAATACATAATGAAGTTAAGAAAATGGTAAATATTAAGGGGAAACCAGATCCCGTAATGTACCTTCTAAATATGACGGTGGATCCTAAAGAAGAAAAAGGGAAGGAAAAGGTGATTTTTTATATGATAGTGGCAGCAAGATCAATGATTGCCAGATCATGGAAAGTAGAAGACATCCCGAGCTTGGAAGACTGGAAACTAAAAGTTATGGACCTCTATGAAATGGATAAACTAACAACTCTGTTGGGAAAAAATACCTTAGATGAGTTTCAGAAAGATTGGCTCCCCTGGGTAAACTACTTACAGAACGAAGGGTATGAATGGAGAGTATAAGAGAGTGGGCATAGGAAGAAGAGGAAGAGTAAATCTGGCTAAATTTTTAGAAGAAGGGAGAATTGGCCAAGGGTTTTGATTTATTTCCATTCCAATCAAAATTAAAGGTAAAAGCATCCTAGGTAGGAATATATAGAAAGGGATTATTACTAAGAGTTAGTTTTAAGCAACTTATGGAACAAACTGTACGGTAGAATATGTAGTCTGAAAGAAGTCCAAAGGGGGCAGGGGGGGAGGGGGGGATAACGGAAGTGTTTGTAATTTTTAAAAATTTGTTTAATAATAAAATTATTTTAAAAAAAAAACTTACATAAAAAGAAATATCTTAATTTGCCATAAACATACTCTTATTGAATCAAACAATCAGAGTTGGAAGGAACCACAAAGGCCACCTAGTCTAACCCTCTCCCTGCAGAAATGCACAGCTAACATGCTCCTAAAAGATGTTTATCCAACCTTTGTTTAAAGACCTCCAAAGACGGAGAGAGTCCATCACTCTCCAGTCCAAGGCAATCAATTCCATTGTTGAGTAGCTCTTATAGTAAACAAAATTTTCTTAATGTTAAAGCACAATGTCTTGACTTGTAATTTGGATCCATTGGTTTGTATGCTAGTCTGTGGAGCAGCAGAAAAAGGCTTGCTCCATTTTCTACATGACATCCCTTCAGAAGTTTAATGACAGCTATCATGATACCTTTCAGTTTTCTCTACTCTAAGCTAAAGGTATCCAACAACTTCAATTGTTCCCCATAAGACTTGACTTGCAGACCTCTGATAATCTTGGTTGCCTTCCTCTAGAAACATTCCACCTTATCAATATCCTTCTGGAATATGTTGCCCAGACCTTAAAACCAATATTCAAAATTGAATGGACTGGCACTATTACTTTTCTTGATCTGGACACTATACATTGGGCCCTTCTCTTACTCAGCGGATCTGTTCCAGACCCCCTCCCCCCCACATAAGGGAAATACCGCATATGGTGGAGCCCCATTAAAAACAATGGGCATGCATGCCATTACTTCTTCTAGCACACGCCATTGCTTTTTCCTGTTTGGTTTTCAGCATATGCTGTGTATGATTCGGGAACACTGTACTACTGATGATGCAGCCCAGAACTGCACTGGATTGTTGGGCTTCTACATCGCACTGTTGACTCATGTTTAGTTTGTGTTCTACTAGATCCTTTTCATATGCACTGCTTTCAAGCCATGTGTCCACCATCCTATATTTGTGCATTTCATTTTTCCTGCCCAGATGCAATACCTTACATTTATTCTGATTAAAATTCATTTTGTTAGCTTGGGCACAACTTTCCAATCTGCCAAGGTCATTCTAAATGCTGTTCTGTCATCTGGAGTATTTGCTTTATGTTGCTGTGTGCCTATAAATTGTTTGTGTCTTATGGCAACCCTAAGCTGATACTATCATAGGGTTTTTTGGGGGGCTTTGGGTTTTTTTGTGTGGAAAGAGCTGTTCAGAGGTGGTTTGCTACCCCTCCTTACATTTGGTATCATCTGCAAATGTCTTGATGATGTACTAGGGTTGCCACAACCCTAGCACGTATTCTGTACGTCAAAATGGCGGTGCCTTGTACAGATGGGCGCCGCCATTTTGACCTGATGGTCGCTGAGCGTCCGCACGTCACTGCGTGATACTGACGTCATGAGTGCGCCACTGGCACACTGCAGCATCAGTATCGCGCCACAAAAAGAACCTCCTTTTTGTGGCTTCTTTTTGCTCTGCGAGGAAGCTGCGCAGTTTGTATGCTGCAGCTTACTCGCAGAACAAAACAAGGTGCCAGCAGACCGCCATTTTTGGGTGGTCTGTACCGGACGTAAGTTATTTATAAAGCTGCTGAACAACACTGGGCCTGGGACAGACCCCTGAAGCATCCCACTAGTCATTTTTCTCCAGTATGGTAAGTACTTTCTGGGTTCAGTCTGTCAACTCATTACAGATTTATCTAACTGTAATACTGTCTAGCTCACAGTTTAACATCTTGCAAGAATATCATGGGGGTCCTTGTATAAAGCTTTACTGAATTCAAGATATGCTACATCCACACCACTCCCCTGACCTACCAAGCTTCTAATTCTATCAAAAAGAGAGAGAGAGAGAGAGAGAGAGAGATAAGATTAGTTTGGCATGACATGTTTTTGAGAAACTCGTGCTGACTCTTAGAAATTATGGCATTTCTTTCTAGGTATGCACAGACTGATTGTTTAATGATCTGTTCTAGAACCTTCCCCCCTCTGTAGTCTTGACAAGGAGTAAGCAACATCTGAGGTTTTGTGGAAGATCTGCCCTCTGAACCTCTTTGATCTCCTCCTTGAAAAAAGGGTTTCACCCCCAAAATAACAAAGCTCTCCACCCCTGCTGAGTATTTCCAGTTAAATGTTACCTCATGCCCACTATAGAACAGAAAAGCCTTTTAAAAAAATAGAAACAGGAAGTGTCTGTATTTCTTATTTTTGAGAGATTTTCTTCCTTTCAGAGTGATGTCAGAGGAGCATGGGTAGGTATATGATCCAATGATCACATTTTGCCTCTTCTTGTTCTTGACCTATGCGCTTTTAACAGGTTTAAGGTAATAAGCAAAATATAAAATCAGGGCAAATGTGTTTCCCAAAATATTCTCCAGAGTGCCCACCAAATTAAAGAGATAAAGCAAGGAGAGTGAAAAATCTCCACCTGACTATTAATGATGTTGTTTGGTTATTAGCACCCTTGTCCCACTTTCTATTGTTGTTCTTCTTCACAACTGTTATTAACACACTGAAGATACTGTAAAGGCATTGACTGTCAACCCCAGTAATTGAAAATGAGAATAAATGGAGAGTGCTGTGCTGGAAAGAATGGTGTAGCCAAAGCACATTGATATTTGGACACTTTACACAGAGGAAAAAAGTCCAACTGTATATAAACTGTGCAAGTTTCAACACGGAGCTACAGTGGATTACAATTCTGCAGTATGTGAATAAGCACTTTTTTGCATTCATTATTACATTTTTCTTTTAAAAATCTTAAAATAAGCATCTAAATAGTTGAAACAGCTAAATGTACTTATCATAAATTATTACTATTTTTGATGGCAATATTGTTATTTAAAAACATTATGCATAACTGCAAGCTGCAACTGACTGACAATGCTAACCTTGCAAAAGAGGCAATTGCAAAGGGAAGATACTTTCTACAGGGCCAGCCCAAAACACGATGTTACCTGTGGCACAGCAGCAAATTATGTTGCTGCCTTTCCATGCAATTCTACCTACAAAGAACCTGAAGTTGCTTTGTCTGCATGAAATGCCTCAAACATCTCAAATCTTTGCCACCAGTAAAAATACAACAGATTAAAAAAGCAATTCCTACTGTGCAGCTTAAGGTGCTACCTCTCTCTCTTAGTGGTTGGGGGATGCTCTTGTTTTCCTATAGCAGCAAAACACAAGGTCCCTTTTGGAATGGGCTGCCTGTGGGCCTGAGTTGTCACTGGTCTCCAACTTTCAGCCAGCATCAGGCAGAAGTGTAGATGGTTAGATATGTAGTTCAGCGTCCAGAAGATCACATTTTTTTTCACTCTGTTTCAGTGCATGCAATTTCCTGCTGTTTAGGAAAAACAGAAGGGCTGATGTGGGTGAAGAAGGGAGGTAAGGCAGGACAGAGTTAAGAGGCAGGACTTTGATTCCAGCTTTTACTTTGTTCTTAGTTCAAGGCTTTCCTGCTTCTCTTTGTCACTCTGAAAGCTCCTAAGCTTCTCCCTTCCTCAAAATCAACCCACTCCCCACCCACCCATACACTCACTTGTAAGGACTGGGGGGCCTTCTGGAACAAGATGGCAAGAGACTAAAACCAGAAGGTATATAACTGGTCATGCAACTAGATCTTTAGATTCCAACAGCAGCAGAAGGCTCCCTAGAGTTGAAAGGATTGTAAGGCACATGTGACGTGGCTGAACAGATGAAAAAAATATGTTACCAGTGAAAAGCACAGAGAACATTGCAAACAGTATGTGCTAACTTTATGCAAAGGGCAAAGGGAAGAGGCAAGCTAACTCATCTATAGCTTTTTTACTGTGTTTTCAATAAGCACTGCAACTCACAAAACCCCTTTATATATAACAATAAGGGCTGGTAACTTCCTTTTAAAGGAAAGCTGAGATGTTCAGAAAAACCAATTTATTTGCCAGACTTCATTGTGATTCCATGATGAACTGTGCACTGACCTGAGCTGAACCTTCACATTGGAAATGTGACACAGCAAACGCTGAAAGGAATGATAATCTAATGAAGACAAAACAAATTGCCTCAAAGTACTTAGTGAGCAAGTAAAGATTTTAAGGAAGAGAACAAAGGGATAAAGGAGAGAGAGAGTACAACTTAGAAAATGGAGCCAAACACAGGATGGCTCTTAGTAATGACAGACATCTAGGAGCTGTACACTGTAAAAGATTTGGAGTCACAGATATTTGACTATTAACTCTGCTTTGCTGTTATTTGTCTCTCCAATAGCATGAAATGTTTTAATTCTTTAATCTCAGATTCAGGTTCAATTTAGCTTTCATATATCTGTATGGAAGCTGGGGGGTGGGGGGAGGCGGGGAGAGAATAATGCTTTCCCTAAGTTAGAGTGAACCCAGTGGGATGATGTTCAGTCTTTAAATCCTTCTTAGCAGAGTTATTTTTAACTTTCAGGTTCACAAAATGGATCCATCCTCTGGCTCGAATGCTTTCTAGCTGATCTCCTACCTATTATAGTTGACACAACCAGATGTTAGTCTTCAGCTGCATTTAGGACCCAAGGTTTCTCTTGCATGACTTCTCACACAGACTTCTGGAAGTAATTTAATGTGACAGAACATTTCTAACCATGCTTTCCTCTGACTCCCTCCTCATACCAACGAGATTCTTTGCCAGAAGATAGAGTTAGCTTGATCATTTTTAAAAACAAAACAAAATAACATCATTTATTGCTTCCAAAGCTGTCAAATGTTGCTTTAGATTTATTTTTGTGATCAGAAGTGGCATCATCACATCAGATTAGCCTGTCATAATATATCTGTTCTTCTGATACAAGCTCTTCTGGCATGTTGTGAAATCCTGGCAACATGTGAACATCAAGTAATACTGTGCAGTCCTTTATACAGGAGATAAGGAAGCAAGTTCCACATCTGATGGTTTAAGGGACTCATTTGAAGTGTGGCCTTAGCCTCACAGAACATTTTACACTGGTTCAATTTTAGAGGATCCTCCAATTAATTATGCAGAATTCTACTACATCTCTTTCACGCAGACATAACCAACCAATCCAAGTTCAATTTGCTCTGATATAACCACTGAAGTGAACAATGTTGTGTGCAAGGCTTATTATAAACTGCAAACTGTCCCTTGATACCTAGTGCTATAATCAACTACATATCTCATCTGAAAGCTTCCTGTAATCTTAGCATACTGCTTTAAAACAAAAAGAAAAATCACAACCTAGAGAAAGAATTTTGTGCAAGTGGCTGCCCTACTCATTGTCCCATTTGCATTAGCCCCACAATTTCCTACCTACAGTACTGATATGGATTATCACATGGTTTGAGTGCACTAGACATGGATGAGAGCGATAATCAAAGATGGACAATTGAGAGAAAAACTATTAAGAGTGCTGAACTGCAGTGAAAAGTTATAACTAATCAGCATTGTAACTAATATTTGAAAGGATGTCACATTGAGGAGGGAGCAAGCTTGTTTTCTGCTGCTCCAGAGACTAGGACCTGGAACAATGGATGCAAGCTACAGGAAAAGAGATTCCACCTCAACATTAGGAAGAACTTCCTGACAGTAAGGGCTGTTCGACAGTGGAACAAACTCCCCCGGAGTGTAGTGGAGTCTCCTTCCTTGGAGGTCTTTAAGCAGAGGCTGGATGGCCATCTGTTGGGGATGCTTTGATTTGGATTTCCTGCATGGCAGGGGGTTGGACTGGATGGCCCTAGTGGTCTCTTCCAACTCTATGATTCTATGATTCTAATCAGCGTTGTCTGGACTGTACATTGTGCACCTTCCTGGAATTGTCACAAAATGCTTATCAAGATGGGCAATGACATCCATGTACATCTTCAAGCAAAGCCAGTAAGTGGCAGAAAATGGACAGGAATGATACGTGGTACTGCACTGAAGTCTTCAGATTTACACCATGTACCTCACATGAAATATTTAGTGTAGGCTGCAATAGGTGACAGCCCGTGCTCTCTGGGAGCTACCTAGATCCACCATATTAGGTTGTTAGTTTCTGCAGTCTTACATCCAGAATTCAAGCACAATACCAATTCCAGAGGTATGATTGCATTTATAGATATTGCATATCAAGAAATATAAGAATAGCCTGGACATTTGCATGAAGTTTATTTTCTTTCCCCCTGAGACGGGAATTATAATATATGTCCACTGATTCATTATGTCAGTGAGAAATTTCATTAACATGTTATTTCTTTTTTTTTTAAAAAAAGAATACCTACTAGCAATGTTGTAAAAACAAAACCAATTTTTTTTAAAAAATAAAGCTTACACATATTTGGATCTCAGCTAGATTTGTGTTGCAATCCCAAATATGTAAGCTGTTTTATGTCCCATTTGGAAGAAAAGCAGGATATAAATAAAATAAATAAAGACATACATGATAAGTAGCAAGTCTCAATACAATCCACGGGGCTTGCTGATAAATAATTTGATTATGATTAAGCCTTTGCTATAAATAGTCCAAAGCTTTGGCAACAGAAATTGCTTACCTATTATAAGGAAGTATTCACTAAGAAATCTTGCATATTAAATCATATGATACAGTGTATTCAGGTACAAGTAAAACCAAAATAGTCAATATTCAAATATAATTAAATAACAAGACTGTTTGCACACATCAACAGCTGTGTGCTTCTGTTATTAGATTGATAATTTCAAAGTATAAATGTTAGAATTATCCAAATTATTGGACATTTTATCACCTTTTGAGTATTTCAATGCTATTTTCCTCCTTTTTGACATGCAATCTGGATTCATAGCACAATCCACAAGTCAAACATTTCTGCTTAAACTGCCAAGCCAAAAAGAAAGGAAACAGAAAGAAAAAAACATGTAAGACTCACAATCTGCTTCCAGAATGGCACGGATGGATCTAGCAAGTTCTTTGGCTTCAGTTGCAAGTGATGCTGGGACACTGCGGCCATTCCTTCCCAGACGTGCAAGGAGCATTTTAGAAGAGAACGTGGCTTTTTTGTCACTGAAAGGAAAATGTGGAAAAGGGCCAAAAATTTTTTTATTTGTAACACTGTATTATTTCCATTCATGACACTGAATTCATTTTCATTTTTAGTTATAACTATGTCACAGTGGTAGTCAAGGGAGAGACAGGAACACTATGTTCTTGCAGCACTTCTCAGCATAAATGGATGCTGCTCATTTTGATTCTAAACTGGGGGGGGGGCGGGGATGCTCATGGGGTGTGCGTAGAATGGAAGATCACAACCTAGGTATGATATTCAAGTACAACACTTCCTGCCAGTGCAGTACTTCTCTAGTGGATAAAGCTAGATTTATGAGCATTTTTCTGAGCAATCTAGAAATCCATCAGTTACTGTTTGTGATATTAGGAAGCACTTCCTGACAACTGGAATGATTCAACACTTCCTTGGAGTGTGGTGGAGTATCCTTCTTTGAAGATTTTTAACAGAGGCTGGATGACTATCTGTCAGGGATGCTATAATTGGGTATTCCTGCATGGCAGGGGGGGTTGGACTAGATGGCCCTTGAAGTCTCTTCCAACTCTATGATTCTATGATTTATTGACTTTCAACTGTTTAGAGACAGAAACAAGTGAAACAGACACCTCCATTCAAATTTAGGCCACTGAAATGAAGAATGTTTTGGAGGAAATCAGGAATAGATGTATGGCTGAAAAAATGGTGAGCTAAGCTCTGGTGATGAAAATGAATTTCTGGCTTGAAGATGTACTCAGAAGCACCCCATTCCTTAAATCTAAGTATGTCTCTAACAGCCAATCCCCAAGTTGCTATTTTTTATTTTGGTCTGGTTAGTGCTGGCAACAACCAAGGGTAGATTGTCTAAGCAAGCCTGAAATCTGTCCACATTAGAATTTTGCTTATTTCCACTGTGTAGGTGAATCAATGACAACTCTTACACTTGACAAAGGAAAGAGACACAAATAAGAATGATTGGAAAGCACTGTTTTTTCTCAATAGCCAGAAGAATATTTTTGGCCCTTTGGAGTTTGTCCTTGAAACCAAATGTATAAACAAACATTCACCCTTTGTTGAAAGCATTCTAACAAGTATTTAAATTGCATACTATCCAACTGTCCTGATTTGGCAGGGTTAATCCTCTGCCATCCCATTTTCTCAGCTGCTTTTGGTAATCAGTACAATTTCAGCTTCCCTCCATATGTCCGGTAGTTTCTCCTCCAGTGCTGAGTTCATTACTAATTGTAATGGATCACATAATTCCTCCTGAAAGATTTTATAATATCTTGCTGGAAAGCCCTCCGGCCCTGGTGATTTCCCCTCCTTACATTGATTAATAGCCTCTATTATTTCCAATATTCAAATTATCTCCTATCCAAATCCTGTTTCTGTTCTTCCGTTATTTATTTATTACTGAGCAATCTACACATTGTTCTCTATATAGCCCAGAATCGAAATTATAAAATATTTCCTTTGTCTTTTCCTGTAAAGTGTGTACAGTGTGCCCGCATCATACGCGGATGCACTACATGCAGCTTTCAGCATATGTTGAAAGCCGTGCGGGAGCGCGTGGGGTGCAAGCGGCGGCACATCCCATCTAGATTAATGGGGCGTGCATCCATGGCGCGTGCACCGCCGCACTGTCGCCACATGCACGAGCCCCATTACTTTCAATGGGGCTCGAGCATACACGCTTTTTTTTTTTTTACACAGGGGGTCTGGAATGGATCCCTTGCGTAAAAAAAGGGTGCACTGAATCTCCTTTTCTTCTCTCATTTTTATAATACATCTCTTTTCCTTCTCTTTTCTCACTCTGTAAGCAAGCCACTTCCCTGGTTTGTTTGCATGCTCAAAGTTAGCCTGCTTTACCACTTTCAATTTCTTCTCAATTTCAATTGACATCTCTACTTTCAGTTGTTTCTGTAATTTTTTTTATCTCTTCCTCTACCTTCTTATTTCTTGGTTGCCTCTTCAACTCTGCTTCCTTTTCTTTCAATGCATTGGAGATCAGCATCATTTTCTGTTTTTCTTGCTTTTTTAGGATCATATTTTGTTGAGTAAAAAACTTCTGAGAACTGCTTTCACAGACAGTTGCTAATTTACCTTCCTGTTGCATATTTTCTTTTTAAAAAGTTTAATTGTTTCTCTTGCTTTGTCCACCACCTTCTCATCTTTCAGTATCTCTTCATTTAATCTCCAACTGACTAACCTCTAGGGTTCTCTCAAATTCAACAAAATTGTGCTATGGTCTGATAATACTCTACTAAATCTCCATTTCCATTAAACTTTTAGCCAATGTCTTAGGCGGGTTACAGACCGCCCATTTGGGGCAGTCTGTACCCGCCCCTTTCCCTGGTGTATCGGGGCCTCA
>NC_056523.1:163103159-163110348 GCF_019175285.1 Sceloporus undulatus
GCGCCACAAACCAGGAAGGAGCTCCAAAATGGAGCTCCTTCCTGGTCTGCGCAAAGGGCGCACTAGGCGCCCTGGCACGGAGCGAGGACGCCACGTCCATGCCGCCCCGTATAGAGGCGGCGTGGCTGTGACGTCCTCATGGCGGCGGCCATCTGGAACAGCCGCCATCATTTTTTACGCGCAGAGCGCGTATTAGGGTTAGGGAGGTGCAGAAGCACCGCACCTCCCTAACCCTAGTATGCGCTCCACGCGTACTTTAATGGCAGTGTATAACCCGCCCTAGAAATCAAGAATAAATCTATCCTAGATAGGGACTTGTTCCTTTCCAAATAGAAGGTATAGGGTCAGCAGCTTTTAAAATACCTCAGTTTTTCTCTCCTCCTCCCATTTCCCTGCTTTGTCCTCAGTATATTTCATCATCAGAGGAAGAGAGAGGCCTGCCAGCTCCATCAGGCCTGGCCTGAAACTAAGGAGAAGAGCCCTCCCTCCAGTCCATCTGCCTTGGTCCAGGCTCAGAGAGAGAGAGAAGAACTGCTGGACCTGATCCTCTTCCCCACCACCATTCCCTTCTCCTTTTGGGTCATGTCTTTTTAGATTGTACGCCTAAGGGCAGGGAGCCATCTAATTAAAAATAGTAATTGTAAGCCGCTCTGATAGCCTTTAGGGCTGAAGTGCGGGGTATAAGTACTCTAATAATAATAATAATAATAATAATAATAATAATAATAATAATAATTCAATTGCTGCATACTGATTCCAAAATGTAAAAAAACTTTGCACTCAGTTAACTTATTAAAAGATGGAGAGGAGGAGGTAGAATCTTGCCACACATCCCAGTGTTTATATATGAAATGTTGGAAGGTATGGAACTAGATGGAGATCCAGTGTGGATTAGTGGCTCAATCATGAGACTAGGAATATGGAAAACTAGGGTTTAAATGTCTATTGGACCATGGGACCCCACTGGGTGACCTTGAGCAAGTCATAGAATCATAGAGTTGGAAGAGACAACAAGGGCCATCCAGTCCAACCCCTGCCATGCAGGAAATCACAATCAAAGCATCCCTGACAGATGGCCATCCAGCCTCTGTTTGAAGACCTCTAAGGAAGGAGAGTCCACTACACTCCAAGGGAGTTTGTTCCACTGTCGAACAGCCCTCACTGTCAGGAAGTTCCTCCTAATCTTGAGGTGGAATCTCTTTTCCTGGAGCTTGCATCCATTGTTCCGTGTTCTAGTCTCTGGAGCAGCAGAAAATAAGCTTGCTCCCTCCTCAACATGACATCCCTTCAAATATTTAAATATGCTATCATATCACTTCTTAACCTCTTCTCCAGGCTAAACATCCCCAGCTCCCTAAGTCGTTCCTCATAGGGCATGGTTTCCAGACCTTTCACCATTTTAGTCACCCTCCTTTGGACACGCTCCAGTTTCTCAATGTCCTTTTTTAATCTTAGCCTCAGAGGAAGGCAAGGGAAAACCCCTTTTGAACAAATCTTAACAAGAAAACATCGTGATAGGTTCATCTTAGGGTCGCCATAAATCAAATGTGACTTGAAGAAACACAGCAAGTACAGCAGCAACAACAAGGAACTGAAATGCATCCCTAAAGTTATTCAGCAGGAAACATGGTTATCCAGTGTCACCTTTTTTAGAATCATAGTGTAGTAGCATCTTTAGAGAAGGATCTCCGCTCATATGCAGAAAACATGCTCAGCATACAGAAAGTTCTCAATTACATTGGTGACATTTTCAGTTGATCTTGAGTAGGATCTTGAAAAGATCTTCCAAGGTGGTGGAGTGTTCTTTGGAAGTTTTCAAACAGAGGCTGGATGGCCATCTGTTGGGAGTGCTTTTACTGTGTATTCTTGCATGGCAGGAGGTTGGGCTGAATGGCCTCTGTGCTCTCATCCAATTCTATATGATTCTAGGTTTCTTGAGATGCATCTGCATTGCAGAAATAATCCAGTCTGACACCATTTTAACTGCTCAATGATGTGGTATTCTGGGAATTTAATTATTTCCTCAGTATGGGCAGCCCCTAAGATTCTACTAAGTCTGGGAAAGCCCCTGTCTGACACCAGAGAGCCACTGTCACTCAGAACAATCTCCAGGTATTGTTGGGCTGCAACCCCCATAATCTCTTACAAGTCGTTAAACTGAATGGGAAAATACTATATTTTGCGGTTATAAGGGTATGTATATACTGTAGTTATTTTATTGTTTTAATGTCTTTTAGTACTTTTAACTGTTTTAATATGTACTGCTTTTAAGTGCTTTTAGCTTTTTAATTGAATTTTATTTTGTTTAATGAGTGATGTTTTAATAGTGTACTAGTTTAATTCTATTTTAATGTGCATTTTTGTATGTTTTTAATTCTACAGAAGGCCCTTCACATTTGCTGGGGTTAGGGGCACAGGACCCTCATGAAAGGGGGAAAACTGCAAACAAACAAACAAACAAAGAAAGAAAGAAAAACACTCTCTAGGAATCTGTAGGCCCTCCAATGCAACTCTGAGGTCAACATCTGCTGGATGTTGACCACAGAATTGTGGAGGATCTACAAATGCCTAGAGAAGTGTTTTCCCTAGGAATCTTTAGGTCGTCTTGTGTGACATCAACATCTGGCCAAGTAACTCTGGAGGACCTAAAGATTCCTAGAGAGAACATCTTAATCAAATCTGTGACTAATCAAATCCTCAAATATCAAAGCTAAAAATGTGGAGGGCCAACTGTACTGTTATAATTTATAAGCCATTTTGTGTTCCAGTTTTGGGGAAAAGGTGCGCTATAAATACAATGATAATGATGACGACGACACCACCACCACAAATAATAACTGTAGTGCAAAAACATCTGGAAAACCACAGACACCCACTCCTACATTACAGGAGCCAATGGCAGAACACATGCTGTGGTTTATTATGTGGCTTCATAAATTCATCTTTTCTTGGCCATGCCAGAATGCAACAAAATATTGCAAGTGTGACTTGGGATGCTGAGGCCTATCAATGATACATGTGGAATGGTCATCAAGAGATATTGAAAGCTACACTTTGCATTCCCACTATCTCTTGAACTGGAGCTCAGTAGGATGAAGTGCTGTTCACAGGATATTGGGCTTGAAACTGGGAGACCTTTGTTCAAATCTCACTTTTGCTACAGACTCACTTGTGAGCCCTGGGAAAATAATTGTCTCTAAGCCCCTATGTGTAAAAACCAGGTACACCTTTCACATAAAAATGAAGAAATACTCTGCAAATTAAAAGTGCTGTAATTATTTAGCAGCAGGAATAGCAAACATAAGAGGCCAAAGGTTTTCAACCATCTTATCAACATGTCAGGAAAAAAACCCGCACCATTAAACTAAGAATTTTACATTTTCTTACCTTAGATTTGTCAGAGAAGTGGAACTATCTAATAGTACTTCAGGTATAACCTATTGGCAAATGGCAAAAGAAACTGTTAATTACTATTTTAAAAACCTTCTTACAGTATCTTCTTCTCATTTTCTCTTGCACAAGAGCAAGGCAAAAACACACAGACCACATACAGCTTAAACCACTTTAGCTGTATAGCCTGCAATTTATATGCTACTGAAATCAATAGCAAAGCTGCTATTCACTTTTATGGTAATCACATTTTCTGGCTGCCTTCACTGGGATCAGCAGCCTGATTCTCTAAGTGCCAAAGAGTGTTGCTGTTGTGTCAGCACAAGTCAAGTAATAATGGAAGCTAGTCAGAACCCAATTTCTAGCTGGCACTTTATGGTCTATAGGGGCTATGTGGTTTATTAGTGCTCATGTATTTGGGTCAGAATTAAGGCTTTGTGGCTGCAGCATTGCACATGTGATAGGATGGAAGGGAGGAACTTGCTCATATCAGATGTGGCATGATTTTGTCACTTCCTCATTCTTCTTTTGTCAGAATCCCATCCAGCCTGTAGTTTATTCACATAAATCTTTAGGCATGGGCTCAAGCTATGTGTGTGTGGGGAGACAGGCTATAATGAAACTCATAAACATCACCTGATCACTTGTTCCAATTTTAACTAAATGATGTCTCCCTCCTCAAGTGACCTTCTAAGCTAGGCGCGTTACAGAAGGGCCCATGAGGCGCCGTCATTACGCGCGAGGGGCGGCGCTTCCTGACGCGCCTTGCCCCTCGCGCGTAATGACTACGTCAAAATGGTGGTGGCCGTTCCACATGGCCACTGTCATTTTGACGTAGCGGACGCTCTGCGTCCACACGTCACGCCCTGGAAGTGACACCGCAAGTGCGCGACTAGCGCCTCGTGGCGTCTCTTCCGGGGCCCAGGAAGGAGCACGATTTTCGCGCTCCTTCTATGCAGTATCCGGGAACCGCGCTGTTTGGCTGCTGCGGTTCCTGGACGCTGCAACTGGCGGCGGCGGCAGACCACCGCTTCTCGGCGGTCTGTAACGGGCCAGTTACTAAGGACAATTCTCACAAAAGGTGCAGACTTCTCCGGGATCCTGTAATTTGAACACTGCTGAGGTTGCTGACTAACTGCATTGGCCCAGAATGTTATAACATAACTCAAAACATTTCAAGTGCTTTTAAAATGGGAGGTATATAATTGACAAGCTTGTCAGTCAACCTCTATGCTAGGGCTTTTCAAGTTAGAAGGAAGAAAAGAGGTGTAGGTCTAAGTCTATAATGTTTCGCCTGTGTAGTTCTGAGCTTCCTAGAACGTGAGTGACTTTTACTCTCTAAAGAAAGAAGGGAAAGGGAGACTACAACAGACAAGCAGCAGGCACTATGGATGGCTCATCTAAATAGGCTAAGCCACCAATAAAAAGCAAAACAAAGAAAAACAAGGTCTTTCACACTCCTTATTTCATTATTGTCCATTGTCCAAGTCTACACATCCGGACAAACCATAGTAAAGTTAGCTGAAATTTGGCTTGTTCTGTCATGTGAGTCTCTGCTAACAGCCAAGGTTTTTAAATTGCTACAAACCATAATCCGAATCCATTATTTAACATTGTTTTTTATAAATTCTAGCGTATTTAAACAATAGATTGTTATGTCTGACCCCACAAATGTGCTTTCTCAGTAGCTTACTTCTTCCAAGTGTCTACCCTAAAAGAGGAGCTGAAAGAAGGAGCAAGGCAGAAATAAACAAAAATAAATTAGAAATAGGAAAGAGAAGCCATGGTTTGTTTAGATGTGCAATCTGTGGTTTAAGTGGTTAACCATGGTTAACACAAACAATGCCTTATTGTGATGAGTGACTGCCCCAATAGTCTACAGTAGGGGTGGGCCTAAGGCCATTTTAATACTCTACTATGGCCCAGTGGCGTTCCTACACTAGGTGTTACACAGTGTGGGGGGCAAGGCTTCTGGTGGTAGGGCTTTTAGAGGTAGGGCTTTCAGGGGCATCATGTGCTCTCTTCCCGTGCTGCCTCATCCTTTTCCTGATGAGGAAAAGGACAGGATGGCATGGGGGTGGGGTGGGAGCACACACGGGAGTGCAAGGATGGTGTGGGGGATGGGAGCATGCTCAGGGGGGGGCACAAGGATGGCATGGGAAGGTGAGAATGTGTGTGCTGGGAGTGCAAGGGGAAAGGACCCAACCAGTTCTTCCCCCCTTCTGGGGTGTCACCTGGTGCGGACCACACCACCACACTCCCCTAATGATGCCATTGCTATCACTCAAAACTAAAAACTACTTCTTCTTTTTAAAACTAGAATATACTTTGGATGATTTAAGTTCAAAATGGCCTCACATGGGCCTAAAATAAGCCAGAGAAGCCAAACATATTGTGAAATTATCTCCTCCTTGCTGGGGAGGATGATGATATCTTGATTTTCAAGCATAAAGAAGTGGAGTGAAGATGCAAGGAGATGGACTTCTGAGGTCCTATGTAGGAATAATGTGACTCTCTGACTCTTGGCTGTTGCCCACCCCAGGTCTACAAAGAGAGAGAAATCTCCAGAAGAAAGTTTATCTGTTTTCCAGGGTTGTAGCCACATAAGGGTCTGGTCCCTTCAACAGTATCATAGGTCCATTCTCTGAATTTTCATTTTTTCACTAGAAGAAAAGGAAAAGGGAGGGAAAAACCTTTCTAGAACATGTGCCTGTGGACATATAAGCAAAATCATCACAACAATGTTCTACCTAATCGCTTAGTAAAATAAAAACCTGTTTCTGTTTTCCAGTCATCTGTCCAGCGAAAGGAAAGTCAATAGCAAAATACAGAGATTAGGCAAAAGCATTCAGCTATTGTTTTTAAAAGTTACACAATTAAAATTAATTTAGTAATTGTCAATGTAATTAAATAAATTTAAACATATCAGCCCATCTATATTTAAATTTTGGCTGTTCTTCAATTATCCTCCCACTCACTCCATGTATGCCCCTTTAACACATAAATTCTGGTTTTGGTCTTTTTAAAATAGCTCTCTGCCAGTTTGCTTACATCTAGATGTCACAGGTAATCAGTTCTTTCTTGATGTCTCATATTTGTCCCTCACTTTGATGACTGTAGAGTAATAAGGCCTTATCTTGCCAAGAAAACCCTGTGATAGGGTTGCCATAGGTTAGAAATGACTTGAAGACATACGGCAACAATAAAAATTGCAATCACCATACCTTGCTCTTTTCAAAAGAAAAGACTCGTTGCTTTACCTCAACAAACTGCAGTAACTTTTCAGTTGCCACCTCAAAGGTTTTCTTGGCTGTTTCAGATTTTCTCAGCTGGCAGTCGAGCACAGTAATCCTCTTCCTTAAGTCTTGGACGCTATCCTAGGAAAAATAAATTCAATCAGGTCATTAAGCCAGAAGTACAGGAACAGAAATGTCTGTGCCAGGAGCATTAAGTTCTCACTAGAATAGGCATGGCCAACAGTTGGTGGGAGCATAAATGGTTTTACTATGCCTCCCAGGATATCTTGGAAGGCCACACTCTCCCATAGATCCCTAAACACTTTTTAAATTTCCCTCAAAAAGACTCTCAACTCTCCTTACAGGGGATAGGGGTCAGTTCCATCATGGTTTTGACCCTCTCTTGGTCAATTTCTAGGTTACTTCCTGTAGCAAAAAAAAAAAAAAAAAAAAAAAAAAAAAAAGCCTCTCCTAGGCCTAAAAGGGATGGGGAAGAGAATGTGGAATAATTCTCCCCATAATTTCAATGCATATTTATCGAGAGGGGCATATATCTGAATTTT
>NC_056523.1:163113348-163195323 GCF_019175285.1 Sceloporus undulatus
GAAGAGGCAAGGCTTTTTTTTCCTCCTGCCTGGTCTCCGATGCTTGCATCGGGGCCAGGCAGGAGCTCTTGCCCAGGCAAGGCTTCCTTCCTCAGCGGGGGCCAGGCAGGGAAGGAGCCCTCGCCCAGGCTTCTTTGCTGCCTGGGCTCCGTTGCTGGCAGCGGGGGCCAGGCAGAGAAGGAGCCCTCGTCCAGGCTTCTTTGCTGCCTGGGATCCGTTGCTGGCAGCGGGGGCCAGGCAGGGAAGGAGCCCTCGCCCAGGCTTCTTTGCTGCCTGGGCTCCATTGCTGGCAGCGGGGGCCAGGCAGAGAAGGAGCCCTCGTCCAGGCTTCTTTGCTGCCTGGGATCCGTTGCTGGCAGCGGGGGCCAGGCAGGGAAGGAGCCCTCGCCCAGGCTTCTTTGCTGCCTGGGCTCCGTTGCTGGCAGCGGGGGCCAGGCAGGGAAGGAGCCCTTGCTGAGACAAGGCTTCTTTCCCTGCCTGGGCCCCGCTGCCAGGAATGGGGTGGGGTGAAACCCGGGACAAAGGGCAAACCAGGGCGGGACCGTGCAGACCCGCCCCAAACCGGGAAAGTCCCGCCCCCAGGCGGGATATGGCAAGCCTACCTTTGGAGAGAGGAGATATTTCTGCCCCTATTTTGGAAACAATGTCTCTAAGAAAAAACAAATATTTTTCACATCCAAAGTGAATGGCAGAAGTCACTGCTGTGGACAATATGCCAGTCCTCACCAGATCTCAGAGGGCCTCCTGCACCCCCAGGGGCCATGGGAAGGACAACTGTGCTATGTCTTCCACATGTGATTTTGGCCCAGTAGGGAAATTGTTTTGAAACCAGTAGCAGCCAGACACCACTTCTGGATCTGGGAGATTAAAAAATGGTGGGGGGGGGTATAGTGGAATTGTCCCACAATTCTGGTGTAGCCCTTTTAAGCTAAAAATGAGTGTGGGGAGCATAGTTAATAAATGGTGTAGAACACTTTAAATAAATAAATAAATAAAGTTGTGATATTATGATGTTGGAGAATTGCCTGGCCCTTGCTGTACACCTTTGGCTGTGGCTACTGGGGAAATCTGCTTAGGCATATGAAAATATACATTATGGAAGTAAAGAATTTGGCAGCAGAATGCTGTATACAATGGAATCTGTGCAGTTTCTCTCTGATATTATGTATGATAGGATGATGTCCTGCAGTCATATTTCCATTTTATGTAATCATAGAAGGATCATATACAAGTACTGTACATATTCATTCCCTGCAGCATGCTAATAATTCATCAATGAATTTACTTGCTCCCTACCCCACCCCCCACCCCCACCCCCAAAGAAAGAAAGAAAAAACAACCAGAAAATCATTGCGACTTCAGATAAAGTTACCACAATACTGGAATTATTAAAGGTGACTCATGCTCCCACAATCCAAGCTAATTTTATTCTGAGAGATTCTTTTTAAGAAGCTGAAAATGTTGCATGAATATTTCAGTATTTATACAATCAGCTCCATCTTTACTTCTGTGCCCAGTATATCAGCAGTACAGTGACCAAGGTATGTTTTACAATTGGGGTGGCTGGATCATACATGAAGTAGCTCCTGTAAACAGAGCATGCGCAAGACATTTTGCTTTCTGACATGAAGCAAATTCACTGAAGTCAAGCTGTATTCTGTCCAAAGCCAGGCAGGTCATTCTGGCACAAGTGGTAGAAGATCCCACAAGCATCCCCCTCCCCATCTTTGATATTAAAATAGGCAACTAAGGGGTGAAACAGGCAGGCAAAATAAGGCGGTTTCCAGGTGGGGTGTTTATATGACCCACACCTCCAAAGAGGGTGGAAACCCATCTGCTCTCTGGGGCTAAAAACTGGAGCAAAAAGAGGACTTGATACCCTGGCTTAGCTTGGAAAACGCACATCTTTGTGCCTGCGTATAAACAGTCTGACGTCAATGCAGGGCTATGACAAAGCAAAAAAGAAAAAAGGAAAAAGAAAGTTTGACAACACCAATGGATGTAATTACACCACAGACCAGACAGTCCTTGTGCCTAGTCCGGAAACTCCAATTGGTACAGAATATGGCAGCCAGGTTGGTCACAGGAACAGCAAGGAGTGACCATATAACACCAATACTGAAGTCACTCCACTGGCTGCCTATCAGTTTCTGGGCACAGTACAAGGTGTTGGTTATCACCTTTAAAGCCCTACATGGCTTGGGCCCAACCTCTCTAAGGGATGACCTGCTTCCATACAATCCGCCCCGTACACTCAGATCCTCTAGGAGGAATTTACTACAACCCTTAAAGACCAGGTTGACGGCGACCTCCCAGAGGATATTTTCTGCAACTGCTCCCAATTTATGAAATGGCCTGCCGGACGAGATCTGTCACATTAACAATCTAGAGAGCTTTAAAAAAGCCATTAAGACGGATCTCTTCCGGCAGGCCTTCCCGGAATAACATACTCGGCCACGGACAAGACTTCCCATCTAGTGACTCTGCCCATGATGATTTTTTTGATTAGTTGGTTTTTAATCTTATACTGTTTAATCTTGTTATAAGGGGGGGGTACTGTGTATATATGGTTGTATTTTAACTTGCTGTACGCCGCTTTGATTGCTTGGCAAAAAGCGGGATAGAAATTAAAAAATTATTATTATTATTATTATTATTATTGTTGTTGTTGTTGTTTTTGTTGTTGTTAACAGGGGGCATGGGGTGAAGGGAGCATATATGAGGGGCTTCCATCATTGTGCTTTGTCAATGTATCACTCACACACCGATGCCCTGTACCAATGGAAAATTGCATGTGCAAATTTGTGGCTGATCAAAGATGTGGCCATGCAATGGGATGGCATCTGGGTGAGGTACTTGAAGGTCGCAGGCAGTTTGTTTGTGTGAAGATATGGTGAGGAAGCAACAAAAAAAATGTTGCTTGATGCCGTACTGTGCAGTTTGACCCATGGGCATTTGGCCTGCCTTGGGAGTGAGCTGTCTGGACAGAGGGGTTTTGTCCTGCTTTTGAAAAATACAGGATTGAGCTGCTTTTTCCTGCCCATCTGCTCTGGTCTTATGTAGTCAATAATTTGCTGCTATTTCATGACACTCAAAGTCTGCTGCCTGAGGCAGCCATATCACTCTGCCTAATGATAGGGCTGGCCTTAACTCAAGAGCAAGTGAGACTCTTCATACTCTCCCAACTGTCCCAGTTATGCAGGAGCAATCCTGATCATTCCTCTGTCATCCCATTTTTCCAGCTGCTTTTAAAATGTCTCCATTTCTCTCTCTTTCTCCCACTTTTCTCATTTGTTCTCAGAATACTTCAGTTGCTGTAAACTGAGTTCAAAGTATAAAAATAGTCTGCTCCCAATTAATAGCACAGTGGAAAAGAGGAGATGGAATTTTTCCCTTCTTGGTAGGGTCAGTCAAAAGCACAACTGCTGGAATCTCTCCTAGCTTGTATGTTCTTCCTCAATGGTAATAATAATAATATAATAATATGCTTTATTTTTATACCGCTTTTCCTAGGTGATCAAAGCGGTTCACAAAATCAATAAAAATTAATACATCATAAAAACAACCTCACCAAAATCAATAAAAATCTAACAACATGCAATAAAGACAAGCAAGATGGTAACTTTTGCCACCTTGACCATACTCAGCCATATGTGATTCTTGGCCATATGTACCTCAGTTTTCACCTGTGAAATGCTGGAGAGTACAGATTACCATTGAACTTCCCCCCCCCCTCTCTTTGCTCACATGCAGTTCCTCATAGTTACATATTAAGAATGGACTGTGTTTGCTTTTCCCTATAAATGCTTATGATCACCTGCTCATTTCTAGAGGAGAAAGTAAAATACAGCTGGACCTCTATGTCCACAGATTCTTTATCCACATATTCAATACTCCACAGCTTGAAAAATTCCTAAAATACATAAAATTCAAAACGCAAACCTTGATTTTGCTATTTGAGACACCATTTTATTATGCCATTGTATATAATGAGACTTGGACATCCACAGATTTTGGTACCCATGACAGGTCCTGGAACCAAATCCCAGTTGATACCAAGGGCCCACCATATTTACAATAAAGGATCATGTTCATATGCCCCTAGACATAAATGATGCTACTTGAACTTGTGATCTTGGTTGATACAGCTACCCTGTTTTGGTCCCACAGAAGTAAATGGCACCTACTGATTTCTGTGGGTGAAATTAACCACTTGTAAGTATGGAAAGCTCTCTAGGAGGGCAAATTAAAATCGCAAATATGGTGCGATCACCAAAGCAAAGATTTTTCACACTTGGGCCCTTTTCACACAACATAATTATAGTTGTATTATTTCATTTTTAATTGCCATGGTTTCATGCTATGGAAGCTTGGGATATGCAGTTGAGGGAGAGGCATTTAGTATTCTCAGCCAAGGAGCTGCTCTGGTACCTCTGACCAAACGACAAAACCCCCAGGATTGCATAGCATGCAGCCATGGAAATTACACGTAGAATCATTGTGCTATAACTGTGTAGTGAAAAAAGATACTTAGGGCTGAAACAGATGACCCTGATCAGGATGGTTTGGAGCTGCCCCATTTAGGATGGATCGGGGCTAAGGCAAACAGAAACGTGGCCCTAATCCAGCCAGCATCTGCCCGAGATAGGAACAGAAAAAATCTCCTATTTGGGATGGAAAAAAGCTGCCCATTTGCTGCTAGAGCTGGCTTTTCGTGGGCTCCAGAGCAAGTGGCATCACCGTGTCACCCAGAGGCTGATTGGCGTATAATTGCCAGTGCAGCTTCTGGGCAACTTGGGGTTGTGGCGCATCTAAACCTCACACACCCAAGCCAGCTAAAAGGTGGCATTACTGGGCTGTCTGTTTCAGCCCTCAATTAAAATGAATAACTCCACATGAAGAAAAGAGTGAATCAAAAAGTACGTGTTTCTGTTCTAAAGCTTCAAAAGAGGAAATAGATGGGGATAGTCTGGTATGAATGGTAAGAACTGTGAATCTCTGAACTGAGAGGTTTGGGGGGGGGAATATCCTCCAGTCAGGTTTTCAACTAGAAGCAAAAGCATGCTATATTGTAGGTAATGTGTGTGTATGTGTGTGCATGTGAAAATGGAAATCAAAATCACTCATGTCAGCAACTTTATCTGCTTTAGGTGGACCCATCTAACAACAATAGCAACAATAATAAACTATAGTTGAAGTTTAAGACAGGAAGACATTAGAAAGTCCTATTCATTTAAAAAAAACAAACCCTGACAACCAGGAACTGTATATGCATACACAATCTACCGTTTTCTTTGGCATATCTACTGCCATTCACATCATCAGTACGTCTGGTTGACTGGAAAGTTTCATTTCCTCAAAAGGGAAATTATAAGCTTATTTAGGAACAGGTTTCTATAAGTAGGCAAGCATCTACTGCAGTTTTCCCTCAGCATAATTTTTCTCTCCTTAATACCATAACAGCAAACTAATGAGGAGCATAGATCCTTCCTCTATCCATTACCTTAACAATCAAGAAGACCAATATTATTTTATATAAACTGATGGTTGCATAAATTGATCCCTTGTGATTTTAATTAAATGTTTTACGGTTTTATTGGTGTTTCATTGTTTTATAATTTCCTTTTATTGTTATGTTCTGGATTTTAACACTGTAACATAGGAGATTGCGTTAGAATTTCTTACAGAGAAAATAAATATAAAATGCCATGAATGATAACAAATAAAAGGAGGGAGGGTTCAAAGCTACAAATTCAAGTTCACCTGTGCCCTGCATTTATGTAATTACGGACACATATGCTTTCAGGAACTTACTGTGTTACTATCTTAGAAAATCCAAACATGAGGCCTTTTCAACATTACATGGATCAATATTCGACATCAAAAACTTAGTTAAGTATACTAATAAGTAATTTCTCCTGGCCTGACCCCCTTCCCAAACCTGATGGAAATGCCATGCATCCATGTTCTGATCACTGGCAGAATGGGCCTCTTTCTCCCTCTGCAGTTGATGCCTGGCAAAGTAGTTGGTTGGGGACAGTTACAATCATTGCAATAGTGTCACAACTGTGATTAAGTAGCAATTATTAATACAGAACAAGAATTAAAAAGCTGCTGTAGAATACTGGCATTAGAATGGCCAAAAGCATTTGCATTGTTTTTTATAGGGAACCATTTTCAAAGAATGTCTTTGGTTCTATTTGTGTTCTAAAGTAAATAAGACTCACTTTTCAAAAATCATCTCCTGTAGGTAGGGTTGCCATAAGTCAGGACCTCCAAACCGGGACAAATGTAGGACAACATTTTCAAATGTAGGACAGTTTTTTTTTAAGCAGATCCAAGCCTCTCCCTCCCAGCTTCACTTTCCTTCCCCCCCAACCCTTCAGGGGAGAGGAAATCCCCAGAAAGGAGAAGCCTGGGCAGCGGAGGACAAGCCTAGACTGAGATGCAGGCTCCTGAGAGGCTTGTGTGCTCGGCCCAGGCCTGTCCTCTGAGGCCACTCTCCTCCTCCCAGACCTCCCCTTTCCTCCAAAGGGCTCTTGGGAGCTTTTTAAAGGGAAAGGAAGGGAGGCAGGAAAGGAGAGGAGAGACCTGGGCACTAGCCCCGTCCTGCTCTTCCCAGACCTCCCCTTTCCTCCAAAGGGGTCTTTGGAGCTCTTTAAAGGGAAAAGAAGGGAAAGGAGCAGGGAAGGAGAGGACTTGGTGGCTGCGGAGGACAGCCCCAAGCCTCTCCTCAGCGACTTCATTTTCCTCAGGCCAAAGGGAGAAGCCTGACCCAAGCAGGGAAGGTAAGTAGGGAACTAGGGAGGGAAGGAGGGAGGGAGGAGGCAAGGCGAGGGACTTTTGTCCCCTATCCGACGTCCCATGCTTCTTCACCGAGACTCTACTGTACATAGAAAGTGCACTTTTGGGGGGGACCTTTGAAAATGGGCACCCACCTCCTCCTCCTCCTCGCCATGCACTAAGAAAGGGCGCTTTTCGCTCCCCCTGGCTGGCCCAGAGTCTCACTACTCCTCCTCCTCCTCCTCCTCCTGTTCCAAGGGTCCACCTCCTCCTTGAGGCTGGCCAATGGCAGAGTGGGGCTGGAAACAGCTCCACTCCAGCTGCTCTGCCATTGGCCAGCCAGCCTCAAGGGGATGAGTGTTCCCTTTAGGCGCGATGGCTGCCGGCCGGGCCCAAACCCAGGATTTAGAATGAACTGGACCGTGACCGTGCCAAACCGCAGAAACCGTTACAAGCACGGGTGCAGTCAGGTTATGGCATCCCTACCCGTAGGGATGTTAACAGTTGACTATTTCATTTCTACTGTTTTCTCCCTGCTCCAGAGAAATGAATAGTCCTGCACAGTTCTTACCTGATATTCTAAAATCCTGAAGTGTTTCAGGAAACTCTGTTCTCTGTGCAATATTTTTTGGTGTAAGATATTTTGTTGTGCAAGAAAACAACAATATTGCATGAAAAGTATTTTTTATGCATATCCCCACAATCTTCAGCAAAAAAAATACCTCACGTGTATTTCTGTGCACAATCTTTCCCCAAAATATTTCAGAATGTGTAAAAATACTGTGTAAAAATGGTGTAAAATTCTTTCCACCGTACTGTACTTCTTGACTTGGTTTCCTGGATATCGGAATCTCTCTCTCTCTCTCTCTCTTTTGGCCAGGAAGCAAATAATTGGGGAATATTCTTTCCAACCTTAGTCTCCAGACAGTAATCCTCCAGCTAGCAGTAGCTTGCCACACAACCTGAACTAATGACCAGTTTCCACTGTACCACTGGCACCATTAACCATCTGTGGTTTCTGGTTATGATGCATGTATGTTCATGCACAGTACCTCACATAAATATGTATTAAAAATACAATTGTTTTCTTCTGTCAGGTTGTGTGTGTGTGTTTCTCCTTCTGTTAGCCAAATATAAATATCATGAATGAATGAAAAACACCCAATGAACTTTGTATATAATCCAGAAATCATATCTAGGAGTAGCCATGTTGGCCATGTACCAAAGTACAATAACTTCCAATCTCAACAAAACAGTGATAGCTTTATTGGATCAATCAAAAGGCAAAAAATACATGTCACAAGCTTTTGAAGCTCCACTGGTTTCTTCATCAGGCAAAGATGTTAAAAATCATTTAGGAGAAAAAAAATATGATGATGTTGCAAGATGTGGCTGTAGGCCGGCCACTCCTCCTTCTGGCCATGTGGGTACTCCAGGAAATAAATTTTAAGCTCTATTAGCAAGACAAAAAGAGATAATCCTAGGATCTCAAGAGAAGAATCTCTTTTTGTCTTGCTAATAGAACTTAAATTTTATTTCCTGGAGTACTCATGTTGCCAAAGGAGGAGGGGCTGTCCTGCATGTACATACCTCCAATTCCACCTGAACTGAGAACAGCTATATCTTGACAAAATGCAGGTTTGTGACAAACATCATTACATTTCCCCCCTCTCATATGATTTTTAACATCTTTGCCCAATAAAGAAGTCAGTAAAGCTTTAAAAGCTTCCAATATGTATTTTTTCCCATTTTGGTTGGCCCCATAAAGGCATCACTGTTTTGTTTATTTTGGATGTTGTTGTATATAATCCAACTTTCCAATTAGCTATAAGAAATCATTCTGATAATGGCAGCAGTAATCTTATTTCTGGAAATGAGAATGTGTGTACTGTTAAATATTTTGCTGAGTCTGAAATTTGGCATCTGAAGGCTACTGAGTTACACAGAAAATGTTTAGGCACACTGACATCGTGCATCTTTCATAATTAAATAAAACAGAATTAATATAACAAACATGTAATTTATACATCTTCCCATTATTTGTGGGTCTTTAGATATGTCATTGTTGAGTATAGCAAATAGCTATTACAGGCTGAACTAACTTCAAGGGGGAAAAAAGGCCAGAATATGAAAATGCTTGAAAACCATGTAAAAGAGCTGTACAGTACAATTCTATGTAATTCTATCTAGAGTTGGATGGTCCCTCTGAGCTCAGTGGGGCTCATTTTCAGCCTTAGAGTTCTGAGATTCAGAACTACAAGCTTTGTTTCTAACTTTTTTGAAAACTCTGTCAAACCATAACAATTAGTGTTTTTAATAAAACATAATAGTTAAAACAAAAAGAGGAGAACAATTCACCATATGATATGTTCCATAACATTTACGCTTGAGCTGTGCCACATTGACCAGTGATCCAAACTAAGTCATGCTTTGTGTTTTCCCAAGAAAAAGAGATCTCTGAGGAAGAGAACGTTCATAGCCTGCATGTTGCCTCCACCCCCACCCTTCGTCTTCACAACAAATCATGCTGGCTATTGAATAATACAAGAAAAATAATACAAGTGACCTACTTTAGGGGAACAAATGAAAGAAAAATGAAAAACAGGATACATGACAACAGTATGGAAACCATGGAAACCCTATGAGATACGACTGAGGTGCTTACTTTATTTTGGCCACAATGGTCGTCAATCTGAGCCTTCAACTCAGAGATTTCTCTCTCTAGCAGACTGATTACTTCTTCATAGTCCATTTCCATTCCGCAAGCTTGCTTTTGTGCAGCTTCTGCAAGATGGATTCTGCTTCGCAAGGTTCTCGTCTCTTCCACAGATGCCTTTGCTTCCTACAGAAAACCAAATTCTGTTTTAAAGAGATACGGCCCAATAAAATCAAACGTGCTGCCCAACAGAACCAAATTCTTTTTAAAAACCGTTAATTCAGCTTCTGAATGTGTCAAAAACAGAAACAGTATTTCTATTTTATCATTTAGGAAATGTTATAGAAGAAAGGTGTTTGGTTGCTGTCGTTGCTTTTAGTATTGCCTACCCTATGAGTGATCCTGAGGAGAAAAGTTGCAAATATTTGCATAGTTTTGCCCTGACTGTCTCCAATCAAACTAACAGATATTGGAGATCCCGAAGAAACTGTGGAGACCCCATACTGAGCTCTGAGCCATAACTGAGCGTCAACTCCCCAAAATTCTGTAATCCTAATCCTAACTATCATTCAGTAACAAGTGTCTTAATTTGATGCCTGAAATATCAAAGGCCAAATGTTCAATCAGGACAATTTAATACAAGCTTAGGGAGAGAATACAGCACAGAAGAGAAAAAAAGCTGCAATATGTCAGCTCAGACCAGGGGATAGCAACCTAGTATCCACTAGATGTTTATGGATACAGCATCCAGATTCCCATAATCTTTGGCTAGAAGCCATGCTGGCTAGGGTTTATAGATGTTAACATGTAAAATAACTGCTGGACATGCGGTTGCTCAGCTAGACCTGAGCCATAGGCCAGTGCACAGAGCTGAAAATGTACTTTACAAGCCAAAACAACTGGAGAATAGAAGAATGAAACAGCACATGACATATCCACAATTCCAATCACTGAAGAAAAGGATCCCAGAAGGGGGATGCAATAATTTGGTGTTTACCTCTTGAGTTCATAGGATTCTGAACATCTAGCACATGTGTCCTTCTGGACCACAGCAGACGTTATTGTTGGTTTTGTTTTTTTTAAATAAATGTGAGCGATCTAAATTTGTGTGTTTTGAGTCATGAATACTGGGAAAGGTTCTAAACTGGTTTAGATATGTGAAGGATCAAGAAAAAACCTGAAAAAAATTGAGCCCCACACCCCCAAAGGCGTTTTTTCTCAGAAAAATTGAAAACTGAAAACCCAACAGGTTCCTTGTAGTTCAGGTATTGCTTAGAGTTTAGAACCTGGTAACTCCATTTGTAACAAATAATAATAATAATAATAATAATAATAATAATTCAATTTGCAATTTTCTGGGGGAAAACACTGTACTTTAAATATATCAAACATGATAATTTTATGCCAAACCATACATACATAGTGGCTCAGATTATATATTGTCACACTTAACTACAATGATGGAGTTCGGTCACTGTAGTTACATCTCAAGCCACCCCCGCCTCCAAAGCATACTTTGTCAACCCTGCAAAAATGAAAGCAAACAGTTTCCAAGGCATGGCAAACTGGAAAATGACTGCAGTGCTCCCCCCCCCCCAGTTGTAGGGCACATTGAGAACAGGCAGCTGGAGATACTTCTCAGAGTCCTATTGCAACTGGGCCAGCCAAAAAAAGCAGTAGCAGAATATGCCACAAACCATCCTGGGCATAAAATACTGTTTGAAAACACTGGCGTTCTGGACCATGCCAACCACTACCATGTCAGGATGCACAGGGAAGCCACTGAAATCCACAAACAGCTGGATAATTTCAACCGGAAAGAAGAAACCCTTAAAGTGAACAAAATTTGGCTACCAGTCCTGAGGAATAGCAAAATAAGGACTCAGCAAATGCAAATGGGAAACCATTCAGAGTCAGGGGCTTTCCCAGCAGATAATGATCACCAATTAGCAGACATTAATCCTCGTTTGCATTAGCCTCCCAGCCTGAGGCCAGCCATCAGCACAGAACAATACACATGCAAATCACTCCTGCATTCCCAGGCTCACACAGTATATATACACCCAATTTTTCCAGGCGAAGCATTCTCTGAAGATGCCAGCCACAGATGCTGGCGAAACGTCAGGAAGAAACTTTTCTGGAACATGGCCACATAACCCGAAAAACCCACAAAAAACTATGAATGCCAGCCATTAAAGCCTCCTATTGCAACTGCCTGTCTCAATAAATCCTATGACCAGGAAGTCCTGGAGATGTCATTTCCTAGTGCATCAGTTTGCAGATCCCTAAAAGCCTTTCAGTGGAGGTGCTGCCAGACTGAAAAGGTACATTTTTGAGGTCATGTTTGGTCACAAACAACTATAAATGTGAATCCACAGCAGTTACAAGATTGTTAAATCCAGTTCACAATCTCGTAACTGTGAGCTGTTACATTTTATGTTCATAAAGTACCAAAGGGACTTTCAATCTGTAAAGATGCCAATATTGCATTTTTTCCAATGCAATATTTTTTGGAGGGGGAAAAATCAATTTTTCCCTTCAAAAGACTTTTCCCATGAATTCAAAATTTCCAGGAATTTTACACCTCTGCACAGAAATCCAAAGTATTTTATTTTAAAAATATTATTTCCATTTTGTCTTCTTTTGTATTACTAGAACTATAAATCTCCCCATTGCACTGCTTGACGGCATACAATACAGCCGCTTACCTAGCTGAAGGCAAAGAGGACAAAGTCAATGACTAGGGAAGAAACCACCTAGGTTTTCAATGCCACAGTCCCTCAAGGAAAATTAAGGAATAATATAAAATGTAATAAATCAATAAAATGCTGTTGTATTGAACAGACTGAGCCACTCCTAAAAAAAAAAAAAAACCATTTCTTATTCCAAGCTTCAGTCCCTGAAACTTCTAGAGAAAATGACCTAAGAGGAGGAAGGCATAAAGAGAGCAAAACATATGTAAGATATGGATTGACTAAAGTAATGTTTACTAGAGTCACAAGCACAAAACCCCCTGCATTATAAACCTTCAAATTAAGGCAGCTACATTATTTCACAGTTACACATTGAACAGTGCAACAAAAATAGTTATGAAAAGTAGAACTCTCAAATAGTGGTAATTCCCATATAAATCCTGGAAGCACTGAGTTCTCTTTAAAGTATTCACTGTTTAAAGAATGCCTTGATTTTGAACTATTTAATATATATCCTTGTTAAGAAATAATACCTCTGACCTTGATGACATGAATGGGGTGGTGCAATTTAAAAAGCCATCCCAAAAGGAAGGAGTCTAAAGGGCAGCCTTTGCCAATGTTGGAGCCTCCTCTGATCTATCCAGTCCTGTAGAGCTTTTTCTGTTGGGGTGGAAATGTGATGATGGGGGATCCCACTGTTTGTTTCTTTCTGGAAAAGGGGGACTTTTTCCTAAAAACAGTATGAAGGAATCTATTTAGAGCAGCTCCACAGATGGACTAAACCAGAGCATCTCAAGCTATATGACATGGAGGACCAGCTATTGTTTATTTCAATGTGCTAGGCACTAGTATTATATTTAAGCCCATCAGCAACAATTCTTTTGTTCTTTCCTGGAAACTTCTCATGCACCAATAGTTGATTATGTGTGAACCAACACTGGTGACCACCATTTTGGGTGGCATAGAACTAAACAACTTTGTACCCGCTGTTGGATACAGTGGATGCACATCCTTTCAAGCTAAACTCTAGTTGTATACAAAAAGTATAACTGAACATATTTCCAACTCTCTTCTTCCTGAAGCAGCCTTTTAAAATTAGAACACATTCTACAAAAGCACTCATTCTGATGCTTAGCCCATTGAAGTGAAAAAAATATTCACAACGAGGGGACCTTGACAACAAAATCTGGAAAACTGGCAAGGACATTGCACTCTCACTCAAAAACAGAAAAATATTTACAAAATACAGCAAATTATATGGTTGGAAGTCAATGAAGCCAATCAATGATGCCATTAACAAGATGGCTATTTTTGTTCTGTTTTGTGTGGTCTGTGAAGTCTCTAATCAAGAGGAGCTGAATACCATGTGAATTTATTAATTGCCTTCCAGCCCACTCTATTCAGAATCTCACAACTGGTAAAACAAGAGTTCTGTGGGCTCTACAGACTGCAGTAAGCCTCTAAAGCAGGAGTGAGTAATTTGAAGTCCCCCAGTTGTTGTTGGACTGTAGTTCTCTATCCAGGGCTTATGTGAGATGAAGTCCAGTTCAAGGGGGGGGGGGGCACATGAATTAATTAATCATTTCTGCACAATGCTGGAATCTATTCAATGGAGGCATGTATTTGTTTATTTTTGCCCATTATCACAATCTAGGCATCTCTTTGTTATGGAATGATGGTATTCTAAGCATTATATTTGTTCCTTAGAGGAAGAAAAAGATGAAGTTGCTTCATATTGAGATATGCTGCTATCAGCATCATCACCGTCTGACTGAATTGTTGCTATATATGTATGGTATTCACCTTGAGGAAGCAGAACTGAAGCTGAGATTTCAAGACACTTCACTTTTTATTACAAGTACAATAATGTACAGTCAGCCCTTCTTATACACGGATTTTTTATACACGGATTCAAGCATACACGGTTTGAAAATGTTCCAAAAAAGTATAAATTTACCTTGATGTTCCATTTTTTATTAGGGACACCATTTTGCTATGTCATTATATTTAATGGAACTTGAGCATACACGGATTTTGTTATACACGGGGGATCTTGGAACCAAACCCCAGCGTATAACAAGGGTCCACTGTATACCACCTTTTTACGGCAGTCCAGTTAGGGAATGAGAATCTTAGCCAGGGAAGTGACAGTCTCTAAGCCTCATTAGAAAGATGTGTGTTGTTTTAATTCAACCCTGTTTTCTTTGACACTAATGACAGTTAACTCTGCTCACCCACAGCCAGCTCCAAAAATAACATATGTTCACCCTTATTATGGACATGCTGGGGATTTTGCTATTCTAAAGTCTGTTCTGAGCAAGAAAAAACTACCCATTTATCCCTAAAGGCTATCAGAGCACCAACAACAGTGGACCAACAGTTTCTGCTACTATGAGAAGCTCTTCAGTGATAGAGCAACATCTCCGTCCATGGACTTCCCTCTCTGCTTACAGAGAAAGGAAGAAATAGAGAGAGAGCAAGAAAGAAAGGAAGTAAGAAAGATCCACTTTATCCTATGGCAGGGTATAACAATATCTTATTTACCAGAGCAGTGGGCCACATGCAGCCCTTTGGGGTTTGAGTGGGGTTACTGAGAATCCCACTGACCACCTGAGCCCTTGTACCCCCCCCCCCCCCCCACACACACACATATTCTTCTGTAACTCTACCTCCATGTGGTTTTAGACAGCTAGGCAATTTCAAAATGCTGTTTTAGTTCCAGCTCCATCCCAAATCAGCAGACATCCACCCCAAAATGACCCCCAAAGGCAACCAGGATTGATGCAAAATTACCCAAAATGGTAGGCCTGATTGCATACTTCTCCCTGGAGTGGCCAAACATTACTTGGTGCAGATCTCTGACCTCTGAGGTGTGCCCATTCTGTTCTATGATCCCAGGGACATCTCCATGTACCTGCTGGACCATAGGACTATAGTCTAAATTGCAGGCTGGCAAACATATTAAGGATTTTTTTTTAAAATGTAAAAACATTAGAAAGATTACCAAGCTTCTAGGCTTTCTCCCTCAATAATAAAACCCTGTTCCTAATTTTGCTTACACCCCTAGCCTGACAAAGCAGGAATGTGTATTATTATGATTAGTTAAGCTAGGCAGACAGGAGAGAAGACAAGGGAGGGACTGTAGCACACATGCTTAGCACACAATAGGGGTCAGGTTCAATTCCTGGCATTTCTAAGCCAGGCTGAAGAACAACCTTCCCTGAAATTCTGGAAAGCCACTGCCATCTAAGACAGCATCCAACATTTCTCAGGTGAAAAGGGCAAAGAAGAAAGATAAAAATTAAATGACCTTGCCACACTGTTTACACATCACAATTCTCTTCCTACACATATCATCTTCCTGTGTGACTGCTAAATTATTCAGCACAGACCTCCAGACGGAGCATTACTGAGAGTGTTTTTTCGAACAAGAAATGTGCTATCTTAATGAGACTGTAAACATGTCCTAAAAATGTGACATGTCATATCCACACTTCCTTGAAGGTAGAGCTCAATTATGCTTATTTACCTGGAGAGAAGAGTGAAAAATTGCATCTAAAAATCATACTAGTGTTGGGTCTTAAAAACCATCTTGATGCTATATTAAATAACAAACATGCAGTTTGCCTAAGAATAAAGGCTAATGTCTGTTTGAATGTATCTATCTCTAAACCTGCCCAAAGAAACTGAAGCCTTTCCAGATGGAGCAGATGTTGCAATAAAACATCTCTTTTTTACTTCTACCACCAGATGGGCTACACTATGGATACCTCACCTGTTTTAGAAGCTGCATTGTGTTTCTCTATTTCTACCTGCTTCGAATTGTGAATTTGCCTTTTCCTCCCCTTCAAGAAAGCTGGCACCCCCAGCTGTGGCTGCAAACTGTATCTGTACCACTTGATGGTAGCTTTTCAGCTGTAAGGATAGGTTCTAGTACTCTACTGCTGTGATTGGGATCTGTATTCTTCTTGTCTGTTGTCAGATCTCCATCAGAATTCCAGTCCTCACTGAGGCAGCAAAGCTATGCCTTGCCCCTTAAATACTGCCGTAGAGCTACACACCCCAGGAGTAGGCAGGGGGTGATTTTGCTCACAAGTATTTACCCAAATTCATTCTTAAGTACTGCTTTATTTTTGTTTGTTTAATTGTCAGCAAAAAAAAAAAAAAAAAAAGAATTCAAAGATATAGTCTGTAGAATCAGTATGTAGAGAGATCTTGTAGCACCTTTGAGACTAACTGAAAGAATGAAGTTGTCAGCATGAGGTTTCATAGACTTACATCTATAAAAGCTCATGCTGCCAACTTCTTTCTTTCAATTAGTCTCACAGTAAAAAAGGAGAGTCTTATGTATCATTTTCTACTGGAAATGCAGCATACACGTACATAACACTTCCATAAACAAAGATCCATGGGTATATAAGAAAGAAAACACACACACTGTAATGATGGAAAGTGAGGTGTATTTTATTATTACCAGAGTATTATGTCCATACCACACAATATCAGGTTATTACGTCAGAGTATGTCTGCTGCCTGGTCTGGGGAGAAAAAAATTCTGTTCTCATGGGGTAAGAATCCCTTTCATGCCCCTCTTTATATATTACAATATAATTCTCTCCCCAACCCAACTCTGTACCTAGGTATTAATTGTATTTCTTAGTGGTTTGAATGTTGGACTACAACTCTGGGGGACCTTTGGCAAGTCACATGCTCTCAGCCTCAGGGGAAGCCAATGGCAAACCTCCTCTGAACAAATCTTGCCAAGAAATCCCCATGATGGAGTTGTCTTAGGATCACAATAAGTTGGAAATGACTAGAAACTACACAACAATAACATAAATTCTAAAGAGCTTTCATATAGCTTTAGGAAATTAGGATGTAAAAAGCACCTCAGGTGTTTTAGTTGATGTTAATATGTACAGAAAATCCCATTTAGGTCTCTTCAGAAGTCCCATTGAGCTCAGTGGTGTTTCAACTCAGGTAAATGGGAACAAAAGTGCAGCCTGAAAATCTGAACCTATTCATGAAGACAAAACCTCCATTTTTTCCACCTTAAAGATGCCTAGTGGCTGGTTCCCTTGCACAAATTGATAAGTGTTTCTGAAAGCTCTCTCTTATGCCTTTAGCCTCCAGGTAACATTTTCAGATGGTAGAAATTTTTAAATATTTTCTATTTATTAAAAAGGAACAAAAGGTTACAGTGGGCCAAATGTAATGGTCCATGCCTTTTAATGACCTGGCTTAAACAAGTCTCTGTTAAACACACACACAAACACACACACACACACACACACACACACTTTACAAGTTTCTATTTGCACAGTTTTAAAAAATGTTTAATATATAGCAGACATCGTAAATCTGTAGTTACTGTACCTATATTATAATAGCACTGAATTTATTCCACAGACATTTTTGAATCTTTTTCAAGTGCAGGGTCTGGTTAAGGCAGGTTAAGCCGTTGGCTAATTACCATGTTTCATGACTATTTCAGGTCATCACAAAGTTGAATTTTCAATTACAGAGAAAACACTTAAAAAAAAGGGGGGGGGTTGGTAAAAGGTTAAAGCAAATGGAAGATGAAAGGTAGTCACTGTAGCATTAAGAATGGCCTGCTTAAAAACTGACACTGAATGGGGAAAATACAGAATAAACTACTGCTGATACAAAGTACTGGTTTGTTGGAACTATTATGTATCACTTCAACTTGTTAACTGTCATGAAGCTGGCTTTGACTTATGGCAGCCCTATGAATGAGAGACCTCCAAGAGTCACAGGCTTGCTTAGGTTTTGCAAACTCAGGGCTGTGGCCTCCTTTATTAAGCCAATCCCCGTAATCATGTCTTCCTCTATTCCTGCTGCCTTCCACTTTGCTGACTATTGGCCAGATGCAGATTAGGAGAAACGGGCGGATCACTGCCATAGCAACCACACTACCGCGACAACAATCCGCTCTGAAATGGAGCTCATTTCCCACGATGCCGGCAAGGTGCCATTTGCGCCCTCGGGCATCACGGTGACGTGTCTTGTGCACCATCTGGATCTCAAGATGGCGCCGCCCATACTTACTAGGGTTCAAGAGCGTGCAGTTGCTGCATGCTCCTGAACCCTAGTATTATCATATTTTCTAATGAAATGGAAAAAGGGGGAAATCACAAAAAAGGAATTCAAAGAAATAGCAGGCATGTGAGGGGTAAAGTCAGAAAAGCTAAAGCGCAGAATGAACTCAGGCTGCTAGAGAGTTAAAAAGAATAAAAAGGGCTTTTTTGGATATGTCCACAGCAAAAAGGAAGAAGAAGAAATGGTAGGGCCACTGCATGCAGAAGATGGCAAAATGCTAACAGGGGACAGAGAAAAGGCAGAATTACTCAACACCTTCTTTTTCTGTCTTCTCAGAAAAGGAAGGGGTGCTCAACCTGAGGATATGGAGCAGAGGCACATTAGGGGAATTTCAGTACAGAATAAGTAAAGAGATAGTAGAGGAATACCTTGTTAATCTAAATGAATTTAAGTCTCCAGGACCAGATGAGCTACATCCAAGGGTATTAAGAACTGGCAAATGTATATCGGGCCATTGGCAATAATCTTTGAAAACTCCTGGAAAACAGGAGAGATCCCAGCAGACTGGCGGAGGGCAAACTTGTCCCCATCTTCAAAAAGTCGAATACAGAGATCAATTATCATCCAGTTAGTCTGACATCAATACCAGGAAAGATTCTGGAGCAGATCATTAAACAGAGAGTCTGTGAACATCTAGAAGGCAATGCCATAATCACAAAAAGTCAATACTGTATGGGTTTCAGAGAAACAAGTCATGCCAGAATAATCTGATCTCTCTTTTTTGATAAAATTACCAGCTTGGTAGATGAAGGGAATGCTGTGGATATAGTATATCTTGATTTCAGTAAAGCCTTTGACAAGGTTTACCATGACATTCTTGCAAACAAGCTTGTAAAATGTGGGCTAGACAAAGTAACTGTTAAATGGATCTGTAATTGGTTGACCGACCGAACCCAAAGGGTGCTCAACAATGTCACCTTTTCATCCTGGGGAGACATGACCAGTGGGGTCCCACAGGGCTCTGTCCTGGGCCCAGTGTTATTCAACATCTTTATCAATGACCTGGATGACAGAATTGGGAGCATACTTAGATGACACCAAATTAGGAGGAATAGCTAATACCCCAGAGGACAGGATCAACATTCAAAATGACCTGAATAAACTAGAAAGCTGGGCCAAAGCTAACAAAATGAAATTCAACACATAGAAATGTAAGGTACTGCACTTAGGGAAGAAAAATAAAATGCACAGATATAGGATGGGGGACACCTGGCTGAATGAGACTACATGTGAAAGGGATCTGGGAGTCCAAGCAGACCACAAGTTGAACATGAATGAACAGTGCCATGCTGCAGCTAAAAAGGCCAATGCAATTTTAGGCTGCATCAATAAAAGTATAGATCAAGAGAAGTAATAGTGCCACTGTATTCTGCTCTGGTCAGGCCCCACCTGGAATATTGTGTCCAGTTCTGGGCACCACAATTTAAAAAGGATGTTGAGAAACTGGAGCATGTCCAAAGGAGGGCGACTAAAATGGTGAAAGGTCTGGAAACCATGTCCTATGAGGAACGACTCAGGGTGCTGGGGATGTTTAGTCTGGAGAAGAGAAGGTTAAGAGGTGATATGATAGCCCTATTTAGATATTTGAAAGGATGTCATATTAAGGAGGGAGCAAGCTTGTTTTCTGCTGCTCCAGAGAACAGGACCCGGAACAATGGATGCAAGCTCCAGGAAAAGAGATTTCACCTCAACATTAGGAAGAACTTCCTGACAGTAAGGGCTGTTCAACAGTGGAACACACTCCCTTGGAGTGTAGTGGAGTCTCCTTCCTTGGAGGTCTTTAAACAGAGGCTGGATGGCCATCTGTCGGGGATACTTTGATTTGGATTTCCTGCATGGCAGGGGGTTGGACTGGATGGCCCGTGCGGTCTCTTCCAACTCTATGATTTTATGAGTCATGTTGTCTCATGATATAACTCACCAATTTATTGCAGCACTTAAAACATAAACCTACTATGCAGAACACTGAAATAAAGTTCAGGTTTATTGAGGATTCATTAATAATTTTTTTAAAAAGAGGGTAAATTTCTTATACAACGTCTGGAAAGATGAACACCTTTTATTCTGAGATAGGTTTTGCAATCTTAGGTTTTTGTAACTAAAGTTATTGCTCAATTTGAACATATCAAGCTAATGTAAACTGAGACACACCATTGGTCTGTCTCCCTCAGCACAACAACCAATATCTCTCTGAGGTTGATGCCACACTGCAGAATTAATGCAACTTCATACCACTTTAATATCCTATGGGATCTGTAGTTTTGTAGGGCACCAGAGCTCGCTGAGAGAGAAGGCAAAATATTTTACAAAACCACAAATCACAGAATTCCACAGCATTAATCCATGGCAATTAAAGTGGTGCCAAACTGCATTAATGCTGCAGTGTAAATCCAGCCTTAGATCACAAAAAGAGGCTGTTCCAAACTTCAGTCACATGAAAAATTGCTTCTTTCATTAGAAACAAGTTGAAGTGTCCCCAGTACTGCCAGGCTTTGTATCTAAATCATTAAAAGAAATCTATGGGACTTCCCGTTGTCTTCCTCCAATCAGGCTTTACCTCCCGAAGCCCCACCTTTGGAATTCAGACTTTTTGATTGGGCTCTGTCACTTAGATGACAACCAAAAATGTTCTGTCAAAATTTAAGGTGTCAACCATGATTTTCTGATGAGTTATGTTTGACCTACCTCTTTGGTCCCCAATCAAACCCTGCCAACCTTTCCAACTGCCAATCTTTATAACTGATTAATTAGCAAGCCACAATCCTGCTTATTCAGCACAGCAGAGAAACCAAGGCATGCACTTTTGAAACAGTTTATAAGGCCTTGGGGTACTACTGCAGTATGGAAAGGAAAAGAAATGATTGAAGATTCAAGCTTCCTTCAGATCTGGGATGGCCTTTGGCAGTGGTGTGTATGTCAGGTCAGATCTGCAACCCCTGAACACATGTGGTAATAATCGCTACCTCTCCTCTTTCTCCTTCACAGGATATAAGAGTGAACCGTTCTGGGAGTCTTGCCATTTCATGATACTTAACCTCCTGATGTCCGCACATTAAGGACATTATTATTTATTTATTTATTTATTTATTTTAATAATGAATTGACAGTCCTTTTTTACTGCATTTCCTTCTGCATCTCAAATGCAACTTGGATGATAATAAAAAATGCTGTCAAATGTTGAGATGTTTCACACAGTATCACAATATAGCCACAGAAAGGCAGACACAAACACATGCATTCTCCTTTTTATTACAGATGTCACAGGTTGTACTTTAGACCTCTGGTACCCAAAGAGTATCCTCTACCACTGAGCAATACCCATTCCAATAAGTTTAGAATTTTGAAAATGTAAAACCTCCTCCATGACCTACAAATTAAGGCTGTAGTAAGATTCAGACTATTTAGCCCAAACTACTCTTCTTACTTCTTCACTGGAACTGCTACTGCCACATGACCAGCAATGTATAAAAAAGTGATAATACTGAGCACCAAGAATGATAAACCTCATGATCTGAGTGAGATTCTTTTTTTAGTATAATCCCCCTGGAAACATGTCCATTTCCAGTTTATGACATTTATCTCCCCTTAAGGAGAAATCTGCTGCCATTTGCATTCTACCACCCTTCATTCTTACAAATGTAATGCTATAGCTCCTGCAACGGTTGAAGTTGCAAGAGATGTTGCAGGAGAACTTGCTTAGGCAAAACCATGTCAACAGCCTATGCCAGCAACTTATACTAAAAGTCAACAGAAAAAAATCCATAGGAGAGAAAAAGAAAGAAAAAAACCACCTTGCTATGGAAAAAAGATCTTTAACACCATGATTTTAACACAGATTTAAGAGACATTCCACATACTTGCTTGGTAGTTTGCAGCTCTTCAGCGAGTTCCTTTCTCATGCGCTCTGACTCTGCCAATTCTTCCTATAAGTACAAAGAATGAAAAGTTAATTAAGCAGTAACTTCCAAGGCTCTTTTTTGCCCTTTGATTCAATATTAGTTTGTTTCAAGAAAATCTGATTGGCATTCTCAATTTTTGCTACAGCAGCAGCCAGCAAATGATTTGAACTGCTAAGAAAAGGAGGATTCTATTATAGAGAGTTCATTCTTGTGTTTTTATCCAAGAATACCATTTCATTGTATCTGCATCCTCCAGAAATTGGACACACTATATCCATTTATAGACATGTAGTCTTGTAGGATTTCACATAATTTTCAGTGAAGGAGGGGCCTGGAATGTTGGATAAGCGAAGCTTAGATAACTGAGACTCTACTGTACTTATCAATACAGTAGGTCTCCCGTATCCACAGACTTCCATCCTACGGATTCAAGCATCCATGGACTGCAAGCCCGCGTTGAGGAGGAGGAAGTGGAGGAGGAGGAGGCTGCCTGCCACACTCCACAGGTAAGAGTAGTGAGGTGGGGTTTGGGTGGTTGGGGCAGCACTGGCTCAACCAACCAGGCTGGAAGGAGGGAGAAAGGGTGATGGCTAGTGGAGTCCTGCTGTCCCCAATGGTGGCATGGCCATGTGGCTGCGCTGCCATTGGGGACAATGCAACATAAGCACCCACAGATTTTGGTATTGACAGGGGGATTCAGAGCATAAATTGCAGCAACAACACTAACCCAGAACCTATAACAACCATAACCACAACAATATTTATTTATAATGCCTTTTTCTCCAAAGGGTGGAACAAACTAATAAAATAAACACTATCATTTACTAAAGATATATCATATCATATGCCTCACACCACCACAGCCAGGAATCACAATCTGAACAACAAACACTGTAAGGTAGATCAGCGTGACTATTCCCAATGTTATAGATGGTTAAGCTCCTAGGAGTAGGGCTTGGTTGCCAAAACAAAATGAATGAAAAAGCAAGGTTCAGAAATTCATAACTCTGTTTTTACGGCTACAGTCCTAAATAGATTTACTGGGAGATCTGAAACCTATTTTCTAACAATGTTCAGATCCACTGAACGTATGCTAAATAGACACATATAGGACTGCACAGTCAGCAGTACCCAAAGTGTGACCCATGAGCCACTGCTCTTGTGGGCACCTGCTGATTTCATCCCTTCCAATCTGATTTTTTAAAATTTCCCCTTAAATAATGCCCCCCCCCCCCTGCAATTCAAGAAGGCTTTCAAAATTAATCAAGTATGGTTTGAATAAGGTGTTAGGGTGCCCAAACTACTGAAACTGGAAATGTACTTGCAGATGTTTCTGGTCTGCATTTAAAAACAAACAAACAAACAAACAAAAAACCAAACAGTGTCAGGCTTGATATGACCCTGGGGCGGCCGGGGAGGGGAGGGGGAAACAAACAAACAAATTAGACCCTACAGCATTTGAAGTTGCCCACCTTGCACTATACTAACACAGTCCTCAATGACGTGTTTGAAACGGTTTGTCTTCCAATGAACTGCTCACAGCTGGGGGAGAAATTCGCATTCTCATGAAACATATTTTGTATTAGTAAAAAATCTGGTCCAGTAATATGAAAACTTTAATTTGGGATGTGATGGTGCTATGGTCACAGAAAAACAACAGCAGGAAGGAGGGAAGGAAGATGAAGTTCATATTCTATCAACCCAAGAGATAAATCAATGGGTCAGCTAATGGCAAAATATTATTATCATGTAGCAGCTTGTGCGTGAAATGAATGAAATCAAGTGGTAGCTTCATTCACTATCTCCTCTGCTTTTTTGTTGCCCATTAATAGCCTATTATGGCCTCTTTAATAAAGGCAGTGAACCACTACTCTAATTGTACAGGTAACCATGAACAAAAACAAAGTTGGTTTTTTTTCATGCATAAGCAGGGGATAGAGTTTGGTACAGAAAGATCCTAGCCTTCCAAATGCTGAAACAGATAATACAGTTCATTGCAATATCTGCTAGGGGCATGAGTAAAGATAAACATGGTACAATGTCAAATCAAGACGCTGTGGGCCTAATTTGTGTCAGATTATACAGACACTGGCCCTTTGCTTAAAATCATGTAACTTTTGGAAGGTGCCGTCAATTTAGAGCTGCTAGACTGAAAGCTGGAAAGGGCTTCTGTACCACTAATAGTTGTGAAAAAAGGGGATTTCAGCAGGTGTTGCTTGTTATCTGGTTGCGTGCCAAGCAACACCTGCAGAAATCCTCTCTTCTTAAATAACTGTTAAAGGAACAGCAGCTCTCTCCAGCTTGAGCTCTGGTAACCTAAATAATTTATTTTTTCACTCTGGTAACCCTAAATCAAATTCAATTAACAAAACAAACAAACAACCCCCCTTCAGTTTCACATGTGGTGCTAATGACTTTTCATGTTTACCTAGGCTTGGAAATGCCAAGATTCTGCAATTTAAAAAAAACAACCACAAAACTCCCAACACACTCATTGTGTGCCATGTGGGTATCATTTGGCATGGTGACATAGGTTTACCTGTCGTTATCAAACCAAAAGTAGTGGCATGAATCAGTTAGAACTGCATGTTTTCAATAAGAGAAGTTTATTTATCAAAGCAATAAGTTCCATTCTAGGAAGAATTGCCACCATTGATTGCCCCTGTTCTTCCTTTCTGTGAGGAAAGATGCCTTTCAGTAGTCAGTCATTTCTTTCTTTTTTTCCCTTATGCATGTGAGTGTCACATGAACAAGGAGTGAAAGTTAGCTTACAACATTGAATATGAAGATGTGCTAACTCTATTTTTTAAAAAATAAATGGAGCTGGCATGCTATTATTTATTGGTATTTCCCTCCTAATGGCCTCTTAAAGCAGTAAACTGGCAGCTTGACGTCACTGCAAGCCACATCAATCACGGAAGTTGGACACACATACATCCACACTTCCCTGGCTGAAAGGCCCTCAATGGTGGAAATCTCATGGGAAAAGCTATGTAATATAATGAATGTGCACATGTTTGAAAGGAAAATACTTATTCACTTACGGCCTAATTAATGGGTTTAAAACCAGACTGTGTTGGTAAAATATAGGCTGCAATTGACTGAAATGAAAGCTCAGACTTATAAAGGAAACAAAATGTTTGGAGAAAACAAATGAATGTATGCAACACAGTTCAAGGAAGATTGTTATATGAAGAAAGAACAGGGGCTGTGACACCGCTTCCCCTTCAACAAAAACAGAGGTAGGTAGTTGGTGAAACTGCCATGGTTTTTTTTTTATAGTTTTTGCGTCATGTGAATGGCAAAGAGGCAAACAAAATGAAGAATTTGACCCTGGAAGCTATATGATAAGACTACTTAAACTGATCTGTTGGTGACACACAAAAAGTGAGTGCTGCAAGTGTAATACATGCTCACACACAGCCATACACATATACAAATTCTTTGTTAGTTAGGTAAATGAGGGTGGCATTCACACACTCAATGCAGTCATATCTCCTGAAGTTACAAGACTGGGAGTGAGGTTCAGGTATGTGTGCCTCTCCTACCAAGACCTCTCTGAATTCTCTCTCAACACAGAATTCCAGACTATGGAATTCAGTGCTGCAAAGGTATTGTGATAGGCATTAAGATGGACAGGTTTAAAAGGGGATTAGACAAATACATGGAAGATAAGGTTTTGGTAACTATTGGTCAGTATTGCTGCTTATTGGTAGTAGTAACAGCTTATCTCTTGAGAAACTTATCTACGACTTTGGTAAGCTTTGTGGCCCTTCTGGCATTGCTGTCCCAATGTGGAAGTACATATAGGCACTGGATAGACAGGTGTTTGAGGCGCCCTCATCACGTGTGAGGACTGCCTGGTGGGCGGAGCGCCCACACGCCCTCACATGTGACAAGGGCGCCACATCTGTAGTGCGCCTGCCCAGACGCGGTGTGTTATGGTTACATCACACCTGCGCAGCCTGCAAACGGGGCTGTGCAGCTGCAGCGCACCAGCCCCATCTCTGGCGCTTTGTGGCACCACAAAAAGGAGCTGTCTTTTCGGGCTCCTTTTTTTCTGTGCAGTAGTGCCGCACAATTTGTATGCTGTGGCGCTCCTGCGCAGGAAAGAGGCGCCGAGAAGGCGCCCTTTTTGGCGGTGTGTGTCCCGCCATATTCTCCCTAAACTGTTCTAACGATATCAGAAACTCCAGACCAAAAAGGAATAATCTCATGATGCAAATACTTCTAATCCAAAATGAAGTCCCAGCTACAGGAAAGAATCATGAAAATATCACTTCCATGCCAGCATTCTCTGAAGATGCCAGCCACAGATGCTGGCAAAACATAAAGAATAAATTCTTCCAGAACACAGCCACATAGCCTGAAAAACCCACAAAAACTCATCATGAAAGGGCTTGGCAGTATATGACTTAATACCAGACAAAGGGAAGACAAGAAACATATTGCAGCAGGTGCTATACAGAAGAGGGTCCTAGCCATGTGCTGTGTATGTAAATCCCTCCAAATGGTGTTAGACTGAGAATTCTATCAGCTAAAGCTAGCAGACGTAACTGTGTTTGTGTGTGACAGGAGCTGCAATCCACAAGATCTCAAGGGCCACATGTTCCTCATCCCTGTCTTGAGGCTTATCAGATTCCACAATGAATCAAGATTCTTAATCCACTTCAGACTATCTTTAAGAATGTAAGGAACCAGGCTAGTCTTAACATCTGTGTTGATTTCCAGAGGGGATTGCTGTGTTAGCCTGTTGCTGCAAAAAGAAGGCAGCACCGGAAAGACTAATGTGTTTTATCTGGCATAAACCTTTGTGGACTGGAGTCAGCCCAAGCTCTCTACCCATCCACTGCTCAGGGTGGAAGCAGCACCTGCCACTTTAAACAGGAGAAGGATGCAGCACCACCACTCATGCTTCCAGGTGCCTCCAAAGCCAAAAGGGAGAAGGAAAGGGCACCTGTGCCTCCATTTACTTGTAAATGAGAGCCACCTATGAAAGGGAGGAACATGTAGCACCAATAAATTCCTGCTCTCAATAAAAAAAGAGAGAGAAGGGGAAAAAGGAATTTTGTAGCACTTCTAAGACTTACAAGTATATTTCAGCATCAGCTTTTGTGGACTACAGCCCACTTCTTCAGAGGCAGCAGCCTTATCTGGCAAACACTTATACACATATGTGGAATAGTGATGTGTAACAGAAATGGAAAGTATACCAGCGTAGTGATGGGCTAACAAGTATACATCTTAATGATTGTTACGAGTTGTTAAAAGGATGTTGGTGGGTGAGCAGTACATCAAAGAACAGATAAGCAGACAAACACAGGAATGGTAGAGGAAAATCTTTGGCTAAGCATTAGCTTGAGGTATATTCAATCGGAGGTGGACACAAAAATTAAAATGAGAAAAATGGTTCAAATTACAGTATTATGCTGATAATTTGTGAATGTATCTCAGTTCCTATATGGGAATATATGATTTGTGATGAATTGGGATATATGAACAAATTCCAGCTAGAAGAGGTTTAAACAGAGATGATGACTTCTTAGTACACTACATATATTGTCATACTGTTTTCATTAGAGTTGCAGGTACAATATAACTCTTCCTTCAAGAAAACCCTCTGGCTGCAACAGAACCAATTTTCCTGAAAGCAATATGTATCGCTTTAACACCTGAGAGACAATTAGCAGCTCAGCAGACCTGTTTCAGCTCACAGATTTTGTTAAACCAGCCCACCCAGGTTTTATGACAGCATTGCAGTTGTCTTTCTTTTATATCTCATTACCACTACTATAGTGTTTTATGTTAGTTTGGACAGTTTTAAAAAAATATTTCAACTTTTGCATCCACCTCCAACTGAGTATATCTATAAATTAACTATGCCATTACACTGGGATTAGGGAAATACTCTTCTCTATCACATGTTTTGTTTACCTGCTTATCGATACCCTTACCATGAGAGGCCAGTGCTGGAAAGTTGTGCAGAACAGTGGTGGCCACTCTCAAGGGCAGCAGAAGCCTTGTCAAGGACATGTGTGTGGAAAGAAGTGATCAGTGTACCATTTCCAGCACCCTGCTGCCTGAGGTGATCACCTCACTAAGGCTAATGGCAAACTCATCTGATAAATTAAGCTATAATCCATGTCTCTTAAAATTCATCTGAACTCTTTTGTTACCTGTACTGATTTGTTCCTTAAGCACAATTAAAGACAGATGGAAGGACCGAAGGAAGGCTTGGTAGGAGCATCCCCTCTAACATTTCAGTGATGAAAACTGAGACTTGTTTGGACAAGCAACATCAAGATGGCAAAAGTTATTAATGGGGAAGGACAAGCTAGGCGAGGCTGCAGATGACTGCTTTTGATGGAGCCTACAGGGAAGGATTTCACCTCTCCTTTCTTCTCGCCCTTGCTGTATTAATGAGTGCAAACTACTCTTATATTTTGAACTTAGTTTGGAGCAACTGAAGTTAAGCTGAGGAATGGGACATTCTAAAAGCAGCTGATAAAGTGTGATGACAGAGGATTAATTGGGACTGTTCCTACTAAACTGGGACAGTTGAGGTTATATGGGAGTAGTCCTCCCAATGCTACTATACCAGTTTACTGTAATAAGGTGGGAAAGAGGAATTAACTATCAAGAAGGCCTGTGGGCAGGGAGGTTATAACCCCTTGGTATGCTGCTGATTTAAATGTGGTTGAAACAGCCCCAGTACAGTACAGGCCCTGCACTGACTAAGACAATAAGACATCTGTAAGCACACATCTGCATGTTAAACCACAAGACAGAGCAATGTACATTTTAGCCAGGATCTCACTGAATGCAATGTCCAAATTAGTTCAGAATCTCTGTTAGACTTCACTTGATGCAAATGGGGAAAAAAAGCAGGAAAAAAGGAAGCAAATGTCTGAAGTGCAGGAAAGTAGTCAAAGCCAAGATGCATTAAGAAAGCAGATTTTATTGGCTCAACACATTTTGAGATATTCTTTTTCAGGACCCAACAACATTTTGAAGGCCACATGTTCTCCATTCCTGATCTATGTGTTCCTGAGTGAGATCTCCTGAAATGTGATGGTCCTATAAACATTCCTTCCACCTCCCCTTTGCAAGAATGGCCTCCACATGCCCACCAGATGTGTTGGACTACAACTCCCATTTGACTTTGCCAACACAGTTTAGCTGTATATTCTCTCTGAATCCTATCCAATTGGAAATAAACCCCTCAATCCATTGTGTGGGAACAATGGCAATTAAAACAATGTAGCCACAAATTAAAAGCAACCCAGCACTTCAGCTATAGTCAGTAGCAATGCAGTAACACTTGACACAAGCACCAAAGGCTTATTGAAGAAGTCTACAAAGATTTTATCTTGGGGACATGTTCAAGGGACATAATCAGAAATGCTGTATTATTACTGAACAAATTAAGTCTTACTGCAGGCAGTCACACAAGAGTAGTGATTATTCCATGAAGCTGGCAGAACATTACTGAAACATAAATTATGGAGTGGGAAACCTTCTGTCAGTAGAAAATTAAAGAATGACTATAATAAGTAACAGCTTTAACAGCTTCACTTTTCCCCCTCAAAGCACTTGTACAAGAATAGAAATCTATATCTTACTTATTGCTAGGAAGTTCTTCTCCATGGGATTTATAAGAAACTGGTTTTATAGACTGGGCAATTAAATGAAAATCCCCACCTCCCAAGTAGACAAAAGTCAGGTCATCATTTATTTTTCAGGCTTGGTTTTAAATATAAATGAGGAGAATGAAAGGAAATCATGTGGAAATTCGGAAGCAACAATTAATAACTGAATGAAACTAGAGATACAACATGAAGCTGATTAATTAATTTAATCAATAAACAGACATGTTTTGACGCATTAAAAAGGTAGTGAATTTGGACACCATTTAAAATGCTTTGTAGATCTTATTGTGTCCCAGTGGTGTCATGGACATTTCTTTAAAAACTGGAATAAAATCACGAGTGGATTCACCACATCCTTGACATGGAAGCCACTGGCTGCCATTTCCTCAAAGAACTCAGTGCAGCATCTGCATTTCCCTCATTTCTTTTATTTACACAATAGTTCTGTGAGGTAGGACTGAGAATTTTTTTTTAATTCGCTCACAGGGCCACTGAGTGAATAGACCCGTCCCCCTCCACATACACCCTCAGAATTTCTCATTTGGAAATACTTAGTTTATGGCACAACTTTGCAAGCCATTATTCAGAACTGTTCATGCACTAAACATGGAACAGATGTTTTGCTGAGAATTAGGTTAAAATATAACTGTACTCCATTCTTAATGTATGATTAGCAGCTCTTTTGGTTATTAGAGTCTATACTGGCTGATAACTGACAGAATTTTGTATGTAAGTATTATTTTCTTTGAAATAAACTGATTTTACAAAGGAAGCTAAAAAGAATGGGATAAGTAATGACACTAACTGAAAAAAACCAACATACCGTATATACTCAACTATAAGTCAACCTCATGTATAAATCGAGGGAAAGTTTTCAGGCCAAAATTATGGATTTTGCTATGATCTGTGGATAAGTCGAGGGTAAAACTTAGGGGCATATAGCAAAGGATCTAAAGGATGGAGCAAAGCAAAACAATATCAAAGAACTTATAAAATTCCAGCAGACATAGCTCTTTGTGCTTACTTTTAAGGGTGGATGGATGAGAGAACAGAGATGGTTGGTGCTTCACATATTATAATCTTGCTTTTCACGAGGAGCTGGTTCCTTCTTTTAAATAAGAATTAAGATACAGTACTTTACACTGATTTATGGATAAGTCGACTCAAGTTTTTTGGGTCAATTTTTCGACCTAAATTTCTAGACTTATACATGAGTATATACAGTATATGCATCATAGCCAAGGTCTGTCAGGAATTTGGCAGATCTTGCCATATAAGTGGTTTGCTGTTTTGCTCTTTGCTGTTTATCCTTTGGTAATGCTATTGTTTATGCTTATACCTTATACAATTGCTGAATTTGAATACAAGCATGGTAGCAGTATAATTAACTTGTTATAAATCTGTAAGAGCGGTTTGGTGGTATAGCCGATGAGATCTGTAATGTTTGCATAAGGAAAAACAACTGCCAGCTGGGTAATGAACAGATATGTAAGGGAGGATAGTGGTACTGACATTCTCCAAGGCCAGTCCAATGGGAAGCTTGAAAGGGCCTGAAAGAGTTTTGTATTAGAGGGGTGGGAGGTGACTAACACTGACTATAAAAATGTTTTTGTTTATGAATGACTAGGGGGAAAGTACATGGACCTAAAGGGTGGGTGCACAGCTTACTCTTTGCTTGCGGCTGGGAATTATGGTAGTTCTGTTTACAGAACTCATACTGTTAACTTCTTTGGTTACTAAAATAAAGCTTTGCTATTAAAATACAGAAGAGTCTATACAGACCGGCACTTTGTGCTGACCTGTGGGCGGAATCAGGGCAAGGCGTCTGCATACTGGGCTCCCTAGCCCTGCCCCAGGGCGCCATTTTGGCTCATGCTGATCTACATGGTGTGCACTGATGATGTGACTCCAGCACTGCATCTACATGATGCAGCGCCAAAGGGGCATCATTAAGTTGTGTCGCCATGGCTATGGTGCCCCTTGGAGAGTGGAAAAAGGAGCTGCTTTTGGCGGCTCCTTTTTGCATTATCTGGAGGCTGGATCGGGGCCACAGCGTATGGTTGCTGTGGCCACGAGCTGGCCAGTAAAGGGGCGGCTGCATGCCACCCATCTGTACAGCCCCAGGAGACTGGTTTACTGAAACGAATTGAGTAAGCCCCTTTCTGGATAACTGGGCCCAGTAATTTGTACTGGTTCCACACCTCCCCCATTGGCCCGGCTCACTCAAATCAGTTTCACAGAAAGCAACCTGGAACTCATTAGTATACTGCCACACTAGACTACCACACTAAATTCTAAGCTTACTAGTCATGGCTGGCAAGTGCCTCCTTAACATCCCTTTCCTCTAATACAGGGGAATGCCTCTGCTGAGATGACACATGTATGTGTCATAGCAGACAATATCTAGATATAATGAATGAATCTTTTTTTTCTCCACAAACAACTGTGATTTTTTTAGTATACCAACATATGCTGATTGAAACTGATAATTTAATACATAAAGACAGAGAAAGAACTAAATAAAATGTATTTATCTGTTAATTAATCTCTCAAGGACAATCCATTATAACAGACACACCCCTGACAAGAAACTTTACAAAACTTGGTTCATTCTACCACTAAAACAGATGACCAGGCAAAAGTTTCTGGGTAGTGACTTTTCTGGATTTATTTATTTAAATCACTGAATTAACCATATGTATTCATAAAAATCAAGTGGATGCATGAATTTATTATTATTTTTAAAAGGACATAATCTACAGTCCATAAGCCAACAATGCTGCAGTATAAATACTTTGGGCAGGGATTTCAAGGGTATTTCAAGGTTATAATCTGGAGTTGGGCACAAGGGTGGGATTGTATCTCAGGGATTTTCTTACAGCCCCTAGACCTCAGAAATCTCTGCAGGGAATCACCCTTAGAATGGCAAAAGCCCACTCTAGCCAGCATCAGTGACTGGTGAAATGCCAAGTAGCTTCTCCTTAAACATCCATTATACCAAAACCATGAAAATAGGTCACAAATGATCAAAAATGGAAATTGGAAATCATTTCTGGTTTCACTTTTGGCCACAGGGAAGCCAATATTTGGGTGGGGGGTCATCTCCTCAAGGGACATGGGGTTAAAAATTATATTATATTATATTATTATAGGGAATACAGAAATTCCAGTGGCCAGGTCCCTTTTAAATTTACTTTAATCTTTCTAGTCATACCCCACGTTTCTGACAAGCAGTACTCACAGACGCTTTAGAGAGATGTCTAAAGTAAGTGAAATCTGAACAGAGGTTTAAAATAGCAAAACAAAATGCTACCTTTAATTTGCATATTTTTTTCAAAGCTTCATTTCGCTCTTTTCTAAGTTCTTCTGTCTCGTCGTTTTCCAAAGACTCACAGGATACAGGCTGTATGCAGTGGGATATCAGAATGGGAGGGGGAGGGTGATTGGGAACACATGGGACACACATGAATTTACTAGAAAAATAACTGGATCACTTCCTTTCATCACAATGGCAATTACCAAGGCTTTTTCTAATCTTGTAAATGTAGAGTCCAACATCTTCCTACTGTGCAAATAAATCACCATTGCAAAATTGCAATTCAAAACAAAGCATTTTTATTTTTTTTTAAATTCAGCAAATAGAAAACTTGTCTTCTGTTTATATTTTATTAACGTCTTAATTCATTACCAAATGGCAGACTGATTTTTGTAGGGCTAACATCCCAGAATATATATATATATATTTTAGTTGTTTTTTTTTTAGCTAAAAGCCCTTATTTACAATAATCAAGCTTTAGGAGAGGGATTCTAAGCTTTTGTAATGAGGAAAAACTCATTTAAAAGCTGGGAAATCACTAAATGACTGTATCATCAGGAAGGAGGTATGACCATCTAGAGCACACTGGACAGACAGATTAGGATTCCAGAAGGGTTGTTTTTGGCCCCAGGGACTGAAGTTCCCCATTCTTTCTATATTGTTTAAATTTTTCATGAAAGTGTGTGCGTTGGGGGGGGGGTATAGTCATGTCCTCTTCTTGATACACCCTCTACCCCCTGTAAACCAGCCTTTGCTAAGACATTTTTGGCATTCTCTCAGGAGAGAGTTAGATGTAACAGGGCATCACTAAAAAGCCCCTGCTATGACTGGGATCTAATTTGCTTCCCCAGAAAATGGATTTTTTAAAATAAACAAACTCAGGGGCTCTACAGACCTTTGTGCCGGCCTGTAGGTGTGGTGAGGGCTGAGCGTCCAGATGTTCCGAGTCCTCACCGCACTGCCTGGGCGCCATCTTGGCATGTGCCAATTTACATGGTGTGTGCCATGATGACGCTCATCGTGCGCAGCGCCCAAGTGATGCTGTGCACAAGGGGCATCATCATGGCACACGGGCGGGTCTATAGCACCCCTTCTGGGATGCAAAAAGAACCTGCCCAGAAGCAGGTTCTTTTTGGTCCCTCCGGAGGCCGTGGTGTGTGGTTGCTGCGGCCTCCTTCTGGGGCAAAACCGGGCAGCATTTAGCTGCCTGTCTGCACAATCCCTTAGTTAATTTATTAATCACCCAGTTGGAAGCAATCACTAGACCTGTAAAACAGCCTCAAAAACCTATTACAACTGGTGTATAACCAGTTACAAGCATGTCTGGGTATTATACCTTTCTGAAGTTCTTGAAAGAAAAGTTATGAAATTGCATGTAAATTAGTTAAAGTAAGATTTTAATAATATGAATAGACTTAACGTAAATAAGTCTATGCCTATGACAGTTAAGAATACAGAATACCAGAAAAGAGCCACTTTATTTACCTGTGAATCTAATAATCTGGCAATTTCATGGGCAGTAAATCTTGTGGATCCTTGAATCCCACCTGTGTCATCCAGCTGTAAAGAGAACAGACTTCTTGCCACCTGAACAAAATCTGAAACAGAGGTTAAATTAGTATAGATTTGCAGGATCAGCTTCAAAGTCATCCATTTTTAGTTCTCACCCAACTACCTGCTGCCAGTTTAACATTTATCATTTCTGCCAAGTCTGCAACTTTATTTTTTCTGCCTTCTCATATCATTCCCTAGCATGGAATGCATGATTGGCTATCAGGGTCTGAGAGCTGGAGTCTAAGATTGTAACTTTTCCAATCCCCATTATACACTACCCACTAACTGATATGGTGCAAGATCTTATGTTTATCAGAGGGCCAGGGAACCTGTACAAGGTACAGCCAATGGGACACATGTTGCCCTTCTGTGCTCTAAAGTAAGAAAATTGTATTGGCCTATAAAACATGAAAGCACAACACAGATGAAAAAAGCAAATCACAATATTATACAAAATGCTCCACGGCTTCTTTACTGGGCAAAAGATGTTTAAAAATCATACAGGAGAAGAAAAGTAACAATCGTAGAATCTCAGTACATTTTGTAGCCTCTTTTGCCTGAAGAGAGCAGAACTTTGAAGACCTGCATGATATATTTTATGCATGTTGGATGCTCAATTAAGGTATCCCTCTTTTGTGGATTTTGTTGTATTTTATTACAAGGCTAACACAGATACCCCTGAATATGTTTCCTGAATATTATTATACAGAGATCTCCAAGCAAACAGCACACACAACATCCTGTAAAAACTAAACCGTGCCTTTATTATCACAGCAACCATCACTAGAAAGAAGTTGCTCTCTCTCTCTCTCACTCACACACACACACACACACACACACACACAGATTATTGCCTGTTAGGCTGTGTAAGAACTGTCCTCAAACGATTACCTCCAAAAGACACCATTCCTTCAAAATCCTTAGGAAGCTGCTGCCTTAGAATTTCTTGCTGTTCTTTTGAAGGCTGAATCCCAAGGTAATTCAAAGCCTAGAAGAATTTGTTGTGAGAAAAAGAAAGAAAAAAATCACATGGATTCAACTGTTTTCTCTTAAGATGATAAATATCACATTTTGCTCTACAGTTCTGCATTACAAACAATACCTGTCTTCCAGCAGTACGTTTAATCCTCCAGAGTCAGAAACAGTTTACAGGGGAGGTTCTCATGTCTGCATGATCCCTTACTACTTACATGTAGAAAATCAGCATGCCAAGGGAAAAATATATTTTAAGCGTTTTCTTTGCCATGGAGAAAGGAAAGAAGGTTGTCCCACTTTGTGCTGATGATTTAGGCATGCACAGACAGCCCAACCATTAGGCAGAGTGAAGAGAGATGCTGAATGGAAGAGAGAACTGTGTACCATTTGGCTTGATACAATTTGACACCACTTTAACTGCCATGGCTCCATGCTATGGAGTTCTAGGATTTGCAGTTTTGTGGGACACCAGCACTCTTTGGCAGAGAAAGCTAAAGGCCTTGCAAAACTACAGATCCCAGGATTCCAAAGGATAGAGCTACAGCACTTAAAGTGGTGTCAAACAACATTCATTCTACAGTGCATCATCACTGATCTATTTCCATCATCAGCAAGGAAAACAGATTTAATTAGTAGTCCAGTCAGCTTTTATATTTAGAGTGGGTAGAAGTGCTATCTTGTTCTTCATCTCAGGTTGAAAAATGTTTTGAGCTAGCCTAGTAGGAGGGCACATGGCAGGGCTGTCTGCTACATTAATCATCTCTAACACAGCACTACTGCTGTATTTTGAGACACCAATGTTCTATCTCTTCAAATAATGGGACTGTTATGTGCACAGCCTCTTCCACAACCTGGATATGCGCATCCAACTGTTGCATGTGCAGGCAGGAAAACATACATTGTTATGGTTTAGACTAGGAGCACAGATGTTAGAAATGCTATTGTGAAAGCTAGCAACAGGAGAGAAGGGAAGAAAAAGCATCAATAAGACCTGCCCTGTTCCTTAGGTCCCCCTCCAAAAGTAAGATGGAATGAATTTGCCCCTCTTGAGTGTTTAGTAAAATGCTTTATATTACGTCTCTATAAGTTAACAATGGAATTGCAAGCTTGCAATTTAAAAATACGTAACAAATCATTGGTAAAGTGCTTCAGAAATTATTCAGTGCAGGTCATACACAAGGGCCAGATTCAGGCTCAACAACAGGTTAGGATCCCAGAGTGTTCTTGGAAGAGTGTACTTGGGCATCATGACTGCTTCCATTCCTCTCCCCCTGCAACTTGTGGTCACATAGATAAATCACAGTGTATCTTTCTGCTGATGACAGTATATTTTTGGTTCTTGTATACTGTCAGGGATGATGGGAGTTGTGGCTCTTCACCTGGCCTGGAACTCACCACCTGGTTGTGCACCACGCTGACCAGTTTTGGCCAGTTGTTGTATCTTTGCAAGAGTTGCAGAGAACAGGCTGAAGACCCCGACAAACTCTCCAAGCCTTCTCACTCTTGCCTCCACAGAAGTCTTCACCAGGGTCCTGCTGGTTCTTGAAGCTTCACCCCAGACACCAGACAACTCAGTAGTCTTATATAAAAGATCTACTTTATTCTACTATATACACAGCTCCAAACAATACTCAACTCCTCTCTCTCCAATCCACTCTACAACCACTACTCCAACCCACACAACAATCCACTACAACCCACAAAATGCATTGGGATGTATAGTCCTTATTATAGCCATATCATGGCACCACCTACTGTTGTCTGTTTCCACCCAGTAGGCGTGTACATCATTCCCATTGGTTCTCCTTGTTCATCCCACAATTAATGATTTCATCATCTCAGCCTTGACCACTTAACAATTGTCAGGTGTGTTCAATTATCCACTTTGCAATTCTTGTCCTTGGCATTCAGCACTTGTTAATTGTCTTATCATTCACACCTGTGTGGTTCTCTATTGGCTTCTGCTGAGTCACTCTGACTCTCACATACAAGTTTTATTTCTCTTACTGTATATCCCATGTTGCTTGGTCTTTACATTCTACAGGGAAGTTTTCCAGGTTGCATTCTGGCATGATGGTTGATTTAAAGAAGAAGACTAATAGTAATTAGATTTACTGAATTAGATTGTTGAAATTAACAGTTCCTGGTATGTGCCTTGATTTACTTTACTTCTCTTCTACATACAATTATGTAATCTACTGTATTTGTAATTTTTGTAACTTTGCATTGTATTACCACTGGTTTATACACAAAATATGTATCCTGTAAAAGATGGGAGAGCAATTCACCGCACACACACACACACACACACTAGATGTGTATACTGTAAAAAGCCACAACATTCCACAGGAATCACCTCCTTGTGCCCATCCAGACATGGCTTGATGGAAATTTGTCATTTTCAGGCATGTTTTACAATATCTAGAAATTTGGTCCCGATTCCTATTTTTTTTTTTTTCTGGCTTGCTGCATCACTCCCATTTATTCTTCTACAAGTGATGAATTTGGTAAGCATGGCTGTCTGAAATGTTGGCACTGTGAGCTATTTTCCAAAACACAGATGTTTTGCCTGAAATGGCAGTAGAAAGTGATTCCTGGGCAATTTCTGTGATTTGTAGCATGACTCCCATCCAGTCTTATGCATCTGATGAATTTGGTGTCCTTGGCTTCCTGAAAAGTTGGCATCCCTGGCCATTTTCTGGAAGTTTTGCCTGGAGTAAGTACAAGAAGGTAGTTTCTGTGGAATTTCTGTGCCTTGTGCCACCTAGTCTTGTGCGTCTGGTGAATCTGGTATGCATGGTACTTCCGCATCAAGTAGTAGGACAGCTGGGAGCAGTGTCATCAATGAAAGATAATTAAATCTTTAAGTTACCACAAGATTCTTTTGTCATCTTTCCTGCACAAGACTAAGTCCTTGACGAATCTGTTTTCCTTTTTGTAAGTACACACATACACACTAAAAGCAAGTAACAATCCAGTCTGGCAGACCTGTTTCCCCTTTAACATCATCCTTCCATTTTTTTATGTCCACTTTTAAAAATAAACTCTTTAGCCCTACGGTTCTATCTACCCTGTTGCTTCTGTTTTGTTTCTTTCCTACAGAATAGTGCAGGGAATAGAAGAGTACAACACTAACTCAAAGGTTTGCTGGCTGCAGGAACATAAGAACACTTTTATCATTTCTAGTATGCCTAAACCATCCTCCTTATTATGCTTGAGTAACCATGCCTGCCAATAAAAATGCCATGTAGATAGACAATTGTGATGCCCAAGTGAGAGCATGTATGCTTTTCAGCTTTAATCCAAGCCCAGTTGCTCTGTAACATCCCCACTCATTCTGGCTGGCTCCTGCTGAAATGGAGGAGAAAATATGCAGTGGCACTGCAGACTGGATTATACTCCTTCTTGGCAGGTGGGGCCACCTATCAAAATATCATAAGCAGGGGATAAAGTGTACTTGCAAATTATACACAGAGCAATTTCCCAGCAGTTTCCCAGCACCTGAGTTTAAGTGAGACATTTTAAAGTAGCATATGTGATTTGAAGTACAACTCTTTGGGCTGCATTAGTACTTGTCCTTCTAAATCACACACAAAAAATAAAAAAGGTGAGGGGTTGGGGAAGAAAGAAAAGAGCAAATTATAAAACCAGTTTTTCAAACACAGCTGATATCAGGCACAAAAATCATAAGATCTTTTAAGTGGATGGCACTCTTCGCCCATAGCAGTTTATATTTTAATGTTCCACTCTGACTGTCATTGAAAGGGGAAAAGAGAAGCATCATAAAAGCAGATATGAGCTCCTCTTGCACAATAATCTCAGCAAATAGCTGGTGACAAAGGCAGACAACAACGACAAATAACTGATAAAAGCACCTTGATAAAAGCAATTGAAAATAACAGGGGAATCCTTGAGACCCAAACACTTGCCCCTCAATCTGGAGATGTTTCAGGAAAGCAAGAATTAGTAGTAATGGAAAACGTCAACTACTTTGATACCTGCGGGAAGATAAACCTAGTATAGAGGAGAAAGAAAGCAATATTTTACCTGATTCAAACTCAGAAGGAAAATCTGGACAACAGGATCCCTTTAGCAAAACTTCCTACATAATTCCTACATAATTTCATTGTTCACATTCTCTTGGAAAGTAATCAAATATGTACTTTGGATTTTGGGAAAGTTGGTTTTAATACATTCAGAGAAATGCTAGGTTAAAAGGGCAAAGGCTGGCAGCTCTTTTCTGCCTTTGAAGGCAAGTATAGATCTATCAAGCCTTCATTTTCTTGTTGTGTATCTTCCAATTGTTTCTGAGTTGTGATGACGCTAAGCTGAACCTATCATGAGGTTATGCTGGCAAGATTTGTTCAGAGGTTTGCTAATGTCTTCCTGAGAGTGTGTGACTTGGCCAAGATCACCCAGTGGGTTTCTGTGGCTCAGCAGGGACTGGAATCCTGGCCTCCAGAGTCTTAGTCCAACACTCAAAACACTACACTGAAACTTCACAAACTTTTTATCCTCGCCCTCCCTGCTTGTAATAAATGAGTATTTTTTTGTTCACTGTGTGTATTTTCATTCACATGCTCATGTATATTCATAATTTAACATTTTATATGGAAATAGTTCTCCTCCGCCTTCTCCCTCAGGCAGAGGCTCCAAACACCTTCCTTGCCTTTCTCTTTCTCTCCAGTAGGAAAAAAAAAAGTTTGGGGGGAGGAAGAGGAAGAGAGATCAGAGCCTCCAAGTCTTGCCCCCCCCCTCCAAAAGCAACTCTTGCATCTTCCCTGGGGCCCCACCCCACAGTGTGAAAACCACTGCACTATACCATATTGGCTCTTTATTGCTACTGATAGGCTTAAATGAGCTGAGATTTGGGTTGAATATCAGGAGCAACCTCTTGGTGATATGAGCAACCCAACAATGGAACCAATGAGGTTCAATGGTAGGGTGTCCCACACTGAGAGCCCTCTGTTGAGAATGCTGTAACCCTGGATTACCTGCTCTGGGTAGAAGCTAGACCAGAGATGTAAAATTTCCAGAAATTTCAAAGCCAATTTTGGAAAAATTGAAAAATGCTATATTACTTGAAAGCACACAACAACAACAACAACAACAACACATATTCTGTATAATGTTGAGACCAGCATGCTGTCATTGTTTGAACATTGGACAATGACATTGGAGAAGACCAGGGTTCAAATTCCCGCTTGACCATGGAAACCCATTGGTTTCTGACCTTGGACAAGTCATACCCTCTCAGCTTCAGAGGAACAAATCTGTCAGGGATTTGAAGGGTTAAAACACAGCACACAGGGAAATGCGTGATGTGTGTGTTTGGCCATGAGCATTCAGCAGAAGGACAAGGTTGATTAAGCACAGCTGATGCTTATTGGCTCAAGGACACTTCAGTGTCCAAGTGCACGTAGCCATGGAAGATGAAACATGTGTCTGGATTGCACAGGAGACACATGACATGGTTACACACCTGAACTCACTGGGTTTGGGAGACTGGTCTGGAGACTATATAAACCCAGGGGTTACAAGGGATAGCTTGTGGGTTTGAAGTAGGAGTTGGATTGGTATGTTTTGGAGTTTTAGAGATCTGGATTTGTATTATAGCACTGTGAATAAAGAGCACTTTGGGGACTTTGTTTCTCTGGTGGTTTATCAGAAGAAGCTACAGCATTGGTTTGCTGTGTGTCCCCGGAGGTTCCTGCATTGCTGCAGTTCCTGGAAGACATCCAGTTGCTGACATCCCAATTGGACTTTGGAGCCACGCTTCAGCTTCTGGAAATTGCCAACTCTGCTACAAGGGTCTGATTTAACCCCAGGACTCGTTTGAGTTGCTGACAGTGGTTGTTGGACCCCAGCAGTTGTGCTGACAAAATATTCCAAAGAAAACCCTGTGATAGGGTCACCAGAAGTCAGAAATTATTTGAAGGCAAACAGCAACATATCTGAAGTCAAAGGCTTTCATGGCTGGCATCCATAGTTTTTTGTGGGGTTTTTTTTTGGGGGGGGGGCTATGTGGCCATAGCCCTAAAAGAGTTTCTTCCTGACGTTACACCAGCATCTGTGGCTAGAATCTTCAGAGAATGCTAACCTGGAAGAGAGTGGGTATATATATACTGTGTGACCCTAAGTGAGGAGGAGTTATTCCCATGTTAATCTGTGTATTGTTCTGTTGTTGATGGCCTCCTCAGGGTAGGAGGATATGCAAAAGAGGATTAGTGTCTGCTAATTGGTGATCATTGTTTTCTGGGAAAGCCAGAAAAAGTGGTTTCTCATTTGCATTTGCTGAGTCCTGGTTTTGGTGTTCTTCAGGACTGGTAGCCAAACTTTATTTACTTTGAGGGTTTCTTCTTTCCTATTGAAGTTGTCCAAGTGTTTATGGATTTCAATGGCTCCCCTGTACATTCTGATTTGATAGTTGTTGGCATGGTCCAGAATTTCAGTATTTTCAAACAGCATTTTGTGCCCAGGATGGTTCGTAATGTCTTCTGCTACTGCTGATTTTTCCGGCTGACCCAGTCTGCAGTGTCTCTCATGTTCCTTGATTCGTGTTTGCACACTGCGTTTGGTGGCCCCTATGTAGACTTGTCCACTGCTGTATGGTATGCAGTAAACTCCTGTGGCTGTGAGAGGGTCTCTCTTGTCCTTTGCTGAGCATAACATTTGTTGGATTTTATTGGTCAGTTTATAAACCATTTGGAGGTTTTGCTTCTTCACCACTTTGCCTATTCTGTCTGTGACTCCTTTGATGTATGGTAGAAATACCTTCCCTACTTAGTGTGATATAAAATTATCATGTTTTGTGTAATGAAAATACAGTTTATTCAGAAAATTATTACAAACTGAATTTACTTTTTTAAAGAATTATTGCTACTGTTATTGCTGCAAACAGAGCTAAAGTGTCCTGAACTATAACGAATACCAGACCTCTGAGGAATCTCTTTGGTTTTGCCAGTTTATGATGATGTGGCAAAAAAAGCAAAAAACAACAACAACAACAACAACAACAAAAACCAACAACAAAATATAAGCATGATGATATTGGCCTGTTACAGACAGCCAAAATAAAGCTGCTTCGAGTCACAGTGGAGATATGGTGTTTCAATGATGCATGCGTCCTAAGAGTCCAGAAGCCACACCAAAGCAATGCTCCAGTCCTTAGGGCTGGAGCGTGGCTTTGGTGTGACTTCTGGACTCTTAGGACACATGCATCATTGAAACACCATATCTCCACTGTGACTCGAAGCAGCTTTATTTTGGCTGTCTGTAACAGGCCATTGAGGTGACAATAATATGGAACTGTGGATTAGGGCATTTCTGATTGCAGAAATCTACCTGCAAATGTCATTTGTTACAGAATAATAAAGGTGTTAATTATTCCCCCAACCCTTTAGTTTCATGGGCTTCCCTCTGATTTGTTTCCATTTCATAGCATTCCTACCTAGTACCCATTTTAGGCCAATCCATCCAGCCCTCCCTTTACTAACTTTCGTTCTTGCCTTGTTTTTCCTTTTCCCACAAGGCTGCTTTGAGAAAAATCCTCCTCTACACATCTGTGCATATTTGAACTAGGCACTATCTCCAGCTAGAGCCAACAACTTCCTTTTTTATTACTGACAATAACTCCCATTAATTTTCACATACCATTATACATGTATACTAAACTAAACCATGATATATATATATGGATGCACACACACACACACTGAACATAACTCAAAACTCAAATATCAATCTATTACATAGCCATCACAGAAATACATTTATGAAGTCATGACAGATTCTACTGGATTCTGATACTGAGACAAAACAAACATTTGTGTAAATTAAGGTAGAAAATTGTATGGCTTACAGGCCACATGCATCCCTTACTGGGATGGGCTCCATTTGGTTTTTGGTTCTCCTCAGAGCTCCCCAAAAACCTCCCCAAAAAAGTTTTGGGCAGAAAGTATTTTTTTTTTGCCCCAAAATTATCTCCAGAGGGTAGATTTACTTTGAAACAAAAACTATATTAAAGAATAACAAGATTGTCATCTCTAGTCTTTGAAAACAGTGGCAGTTGGCACACACAGGATCAGAAGGAACCCAAAATATCCCTCCAGAGTTTAGCCTGTGGACACTTTGGCACTGCATCTACATTGGAGAATTAAAGCAGTTTGGCAGTGCTTTAAATGGCATGGCTTATTGCTATGGAATGCTGGGATTTGTAGTTTTGTGAGCTGTTTAGCTTTCAGAGTGCTCTGGTGTCAAAACAAATTACAAATTCCAGGATTCCATAGGATGGAGACATGATAGTGGTGTCAAACTGTGTTAATTCTGCAGTGCAGCAGTAGTTCTGGTGCACAGTATGGGAAGAAAGTAAGCCTTTAAATCTACTTTCAACATTCCCTCCTAACTACTGTATGTTCAGTTGGTTGGCTAATGTAAATGGCTTTGATACAGTCACTCTACTTTGGGAAAATACACTTGTCTTTACTACCTCTGAATCATGAGATGGGCATTGCTCTTCAGACAACTTTTTTTTTTTTATCCATAGGAAAAAGGCTGTCCTTATGTGTACAATTCCCTGATCCAAATTTACAATGAATCAATATTCCTCCATATCTCAATCTACCTGAAATCCTGCTTCCTCTGCAATGATAGATTTTGGAACAATTCCTAACAAGCATAAAGCAGAATTAATTTTTCCCCAATCATCTATCCTCTGGCTTGTCTATCTCAAGCATGCTCCAATGAAGCCAAGATATTTAATAAACTCAAAGCAGGGGCTTTCCTATGTATGCACCACAAAGGGCCATCCACCAGCCTGCTTATAGTGTTGTACCATGTCTACCAGGGACTGGCCCATGTGATTGAAAATTCAATTTGCAGTGTATCTCTACTCATAATGTGGGCTAGGAAAAGGATATGGGTTTACAGATTGTTAAAACTCCTGGCAAGTTGTAGGAGGACACTTCCAAACTGAACAATGCAGCAATTTCAGCACTGCCCCCAAAATCTAGCCTTTTTCTTCAGCTCCTGAATCATTCAAACTCTCCTATTCATTTCTTAGTACATGGTCTCTCTCACTCAATGTGTGAGGTCTCAAGCCATCCAAAGAAGCCTTGCTGAAATTCTTTTACTTGGCAACAAGAACAAACAGACCAATTTCATGCTGTAGCCACCAAGGACTTATGATTGTTGGCCAAAAGAAGAAGCTTCCAATTACTTTGGTTGGAGGCCTAGAGTAATCTATTGCAAATTTTAGAAATCATTAGAAATAAACTGGCCTAAATGAACAGAGAGAAATAGTCTGAACGAGTATGTGTATATGGGAGGGATAACAAAGGCCAAAGTCAAAGAAAGCTGCATCACACTAAAATCCCAATGAAATCAATAAGATATGAGTTAAGTACACAGCTAACTTGTCTTATTGATTTCAATAGGATTTACATGCAAGTACCTTTCCCAAGCTTTGGCTTACAGGATGTTTTTTTTAAAACAACAACAACAACAACAACAACAACGTAACTGCTAATCTATCAGAAGTTATAGCCTATGGCTCAACTAAAACAAGGGAAGCAGGAAGTATTGGTGTGTTCTAAATTGCTGTTTATAAAGAATTAAAAAATTTCAGTTTGTTAGGTACAAAAACACAACTGAAACAGTCTTTAAAAAGTGTTTTGAAATGATTTGGCAACTGTGAAAAGAAAGAAAATTCATACTAAATTTAAAAATTAAGAAATATGTTACCATTACTCTAAGAGGAAAACACATGTGTCCCATGAGGAAGAAATAGAATATGTTCTAACTTAACTCTTTTCTGACATACATTTTCTTTTTCTAACTCTGCTCAACTATCCTTCTATTTGATTTACATCCTGGCTTTGCCCTATGAATGGGACACAACAGAGCTTGCAATAAAATAGCACCAATACATAAAATAAATCAAAACATTAAGATTTAAAAACACATCATGGAAAGTAAAATGCCAAATTAAAAGTCACTTTAATAGGATGCTTGGCAGTGTTTTTGTCCTTGAGGAGGACAGGTCAAGCCACCTGTCAAAAAATCTGCCAGCTGCTACTAGTTTGTGTGAGAGGAAAATATCTAGTACTTTTATCTATGTCAAATCCCTCCCACCAACTGGTTGTTTCCCCCCCTGAAAAATAAAGTCTTTATGCATTGCATTTGGCACACAATATATTACTTTCTGTAAACCATTCAGAAATTGTCCCAAAAAGTTCCAAAAAGTAAAATTTAAAAATGCAGAAAAGTTTTGCATTCTTTCCCAATAGGGAGAAAAATTCTGATTTTTTTCCCATTCTTATGGGTAAAAATGAAAATGAGCAAATAATTACATCCCACCTTTTAGCTATTTTTTTTAGCAGGGGGAGAAATAACTGAATGTTGCTAGCCACTGGCCTGTATTAGACAATGCACTCTTCCTGTCCACCTCTTTCTGCCTCAACACCCAGAACAGGGAAGCAGTATGAAACACAGTATGAACTTGCATATATGACACTTTTCTTTTACCACTTAGTGACTCCACTCACCCATTAACAACTTAAAAAAAAACTTTAAAAGTCACAGATTATAAATTACAAGTTTAAAAGTTACAGTTATACCACAAAGGAAGTGAAGTTATTCCTTATTAAGTTACAGTTATTATATAATTTAGGTTGTTACCACATGAAGAATTAAGGCAGTTTGACACTGCTTTAACTGCCATGGCTCCTATGGAATCCTGCATTTGTAGTTTTTTCTGGCAACAGAGCTCTCTAACAGAGAGCTGAATAATTCACAAAACTACAAATCCCAGTAATCCATAGCAGTGAGCAATGGCAGTTAAAGCGGTGTCAAACTGCATTAATTCTGCAATGTACATGCAGTCATCGTATCTTCTTCTCTGTGAAAAATTCATTACAAGTAATAGTTATCTGTGACTAGATATTTCTGAGAAACTCAATATTCTGAAAAGGCAGCCTGCTCTTCACTTTAAGAAGTAGTTTGCCTCTTCACATATAGAAGCTGCTGGAGTCAAAACACCAACAGAAAATGACGGCTCTACTGTCTGGAAACCTTATGCTGTCTTGGTGAGTTTTTGGCCAGAATGTGCATGCTGTTTTTATGTTAATATCCTGCACTGTTCCCACATTTATACACAGATACACAAAATGAAGCGGTTCTGAAACAACAAAATGAGATCATAGCATGAATGGCAGCATGAAATTCTAAAAACAGCCAGTTTCAATACTTGCTAAATAATTTTATCAGACAATGGTGCAGACTCAACACTGCAAATGATAAGCTTAATGGGAAAATTATTTACCTAAGTGAAATAGTAATTTTGTTTTAAAATATGTATTTCAGGATCTTTCTGTCACCAAATTACAGTAGGAACAAAGGGAGAAAAAAAATAGATGGGAGATATTTACCATTTCTAGTCTATCTGCTTTAAGACGAACTGTAGGATTTAGTGAAATCTTCCTTTGTTGAGGTCCATAATCATCACTCCAGGTGGGGGCGACAGCTAAGAAACAACAGGTTGCATGTTAATTGGAAATCTAATGGGGATTGTTTTTTTCCTGTTTGAAGGATGTGTTTTGAATTCCTGCTGCTCAGACAACTCAAGCTAATCACCTGAATGCCTAAATCAACTCCAATGTTTATTATTTTTCCCCTTTAAATATTAAGCAAGATGCTTTTAAAATCTTTATTAAAGGCCTCAAATGGAAACATGGATGTTGCTGAACCTCTGCCTAAACCTCTTTGTATTCACCAACCCATATAGTAATGGGGGAAGGGAGTTACACAAAGGCAAAGCATAATTGGTAAAGGCGCTGTGAAACAAGCAAGCATTATTGAAACAGGAAAGGTCATATTATGCCACAGGCACATGGCTAGCACTTGTGACACCTCTTTTCAACAAGACACCAAAAAGGGAGTCGGACAGGGAGATATTATCAGTGTTATGAATACCAAGTTCTTACTCTTTTGTAAAGCTGTAAACCAAAGGATAGCAACTATGACAGATACTGGGGCCAATTTTCAACTCCATGGACTTGAGATGGGCCTCATCACATTTGCCAAAGAAAATTAAATAAAGATAGTAACTGTAAGCCTAACTCTAGTTTTGATTTCTGTGGGTTTGAGTCAGTTTTTGATTAGGGATTTTTTGCTTTTTTAAAAAAAGGGATTCAGGTGTATTCACAGGTAAACCCCCACTGTAGAAATGGTGACTAACACTGTTGGGGTGGGGTTTTGCAAAGAAATAAAATTAAAATGGGCAGAGGGTTATGGAACTTTGGGGAGATTGGAGGACTTGGGAGGGCTCTAAATTGAGGCTGGGACCACATTTCCTGCACCCCTGCCTTAGGTTGTGATCCAGAAGAAAGGATTCAATAGCTTTTGGGCAGAGTACAAAAACTTTCTCCAAAGCTGTTTTTTTAAATCCATCCAAGTTCATTTTTATGCATAAGACTGATACAAGGCAAATATAAGGTAGCACATTGTTTGACAACATGGTTTTATCATGCATGTGCCTCATGAGCAAGCAGTGCAAACCTAATGCATTGACTGTAGGATGCTAGGATTAGGCACTACCCTCTTTTGCCATTGTTGGTCTTCAGAAATGCCATTCTTCCACCAGCTGATTTCAGAGATCTACAAGCAGAATAATCTGCTGACTGAATGACTCTATTGAATAAGATATGTCAGCAAATAAAACCATTCGTGGGGAAGCAGCATGCAGGAGCAGCTGAGTTAGGCCAGATCCAAATCCTCTTCAACCCAGGGACACTTCCACAATGCTAGCACAAAATTTTGCCAAGCTGACACTTTTTTGTTGTTAACTGTTATCAAATTGACTTTGACCTTTGGTTGCCCCATGAATGAAGAGACCTACAAGTTGCCCTGTTATCAATAGCCCTGCTCAAGTCCTGAAGACTCAGGGCTGTGACTTCCTTGATTGAGCCCATCCATCTGGAAAGTGGTCATACCTTACCAAGCATTATTGTCTTTTCTAGTGACCCATGACCTCTCATGTTATGGCCAAAGTATGACTGACTCAGTTTAGTCATCATGGCTTCTAGGGAGATTTCAGTCTTGATTTGCTTTAGTAGCCATTTATTGGTTGTTGTTTTTCTTTAGCGATCTAGTGTATCCATAAAACTCTTCTCCAGCACCACATTTCAAATGAGTTGATATTCTTCCTATCAGCTGTCTTTACTGTCCAGCTTTCACAACCATACATAGAAATGGGAAATACAATGACATGTAATGTCCTAGAATGGCATTTCCAGACCTGGTTTCTCCCAGTGTGTGAGGGCGGGCTGCTGGTGGAGAGTGTCAACCAATAGGGCATGCTCACCCCTTCTCCGCAGTGTCGACATCCTTCTGATGAGTGAGCCACCAATGCGGTGAAACCAGGAGTGGCCCAGTTGCCCCTTCTCATCCCACAAGCAGGAGGAGGACCCAAGCAGGTGTCACCCCTTTTCTGAGGTATCACCCAGTGTGGACACAATCCCCTGCACTCCCCTACTGATGTCACTGATGTTCTAATTACTAGTCTTAATTACTAGTCCTAAATAATTTCTGACAACCTTGGTTGTAGCTGTTTAGCTGTTGGTGGACTGCACCTTCCATCAGCTCTAGCCAGGAAAGCCAACGGTGAAGTATGAAGGGAGCTATACTCCTGCAACATCTGCAGTGCCATAGGTTGTCCATTCCTGCTGTAGACCCTGTTGGAGCATGCCAAGCACCATGCTTTGGGATAGGCAGGTGGGCAGAAACACCAATACTCCCAAAATCCAAAAGCAGGTGGCAGAGAATCCACTTCCCTATATTATGCTTACGGGTTGCCCACTAAAACGACCAGCACAAGGCAAATGCAGGTGTGAAACAACAATTGCAAAATACATCTTATAGAAAAATGCATCTAAATATAATGCTGTGCACAATATTTTGCACCCACGAGAAATTTTGCTTTCAACTAAAATTAACCAGGGTGTGCAATTAAAACCATTTCTTGAGAAATGTTTTTAGTTATTCAAGCCCCAGAGAGGTGAGCACAAAAGACCAATGACAGATGTTACTGCAGGCTTGCAGTTAGATCAGGAGTTTCATTATGTAGAATCACATTTTAAAAACAGTTCCTTATGCAGAAGTCTTTTCAATGGTTAAGCACAGATGAGGGGATGTGGAAAGACACATAGCACCTAAGCAGCACCTCTTCCAAACAGTAGTGTTGCCTTGGATTCTCGGAAGAGAAAGAGGTAAACAGGTGTGGACAAGAATGATAAAGCGGGTATGATTCGCAGAGACCACGAAGAAGAAATGAAGGTATTCTTGCTTTTACAGACACAGCCTGAGTTCTGCATCTAGAAGATCCCAGGTTCAATTCCTAGGGCTAGGAAAGAATCCTGCCTGAAGCCCTGTCAGAGTTTGGAGGAGTTATTTTTTGGACTACAGTGCCCAGAACCATCAGCCAGAAGAACTATAGGTGGTGCAGATTATGAGACATCATGAGAGCAGTTGTCAAAAAAGTAATTTTTCAAAGCTCTGAGCTCTGGAGAGCAATGGCCAGTCAGTGTCATCAGTAGTGAGATGGACAGACTAGTAGTCAAACTCAGTATAAGATTACCTCTTGTGTTTCACAGGGCTTGCACATGCCCCAAGGAACTTCAGACACATCACTAAGTACTTCTGAAATGTTATCTCAAAAGAAGGCTGTCATGTGCCATGGTTAGCTGTTGTTCACAAGTTGCACTCAGTGTCTCTGTGGATGAAATGGTAGCACTAAGGGAATTCACTGGATGACAACTCAAAGGGGGTTGATACCCAGTCAGGCCCTCCTGCTGCTGTAGGGGACTGTGTGCATGTTGGCTGCTGCTGCAGCAGCACTAGGAACTTGTCCGTTCTTCTCCACTATCCTGGTTCTCTCCATGAGAAGAAAGTCAAGGCAAGAGAGGAGGAGGGAAAGTGCTGTCTCCCATGCCTGAGTGGGTGGCAGGAGAACCAGAGAGGCAGCAGGCAGAGAGCATGATGGGCAGAGTATGCCACTGCTGCCAGGCAGCCATTTTCTGGTCTGGCCACTTGGGGAGGTGAGACAGGAAGTGGGAGAGGAAGGGCAAGCATGCACACCACCCATGACTTCTCTGTTGCCTCTCTCCCTGAGGAGGAAGCTGAGCAGCTGAGGAGGAGGAAGGGTGAATGTATGACCCTAATGGCTGTGCTGCTACCCACCTTTCTCCTTGAGGAAGAAGCTAAGCAGCGGAGGAGGAGGGGTGAATTAAACATCTGCTATACTGATTATGTAATTATAAGCTGGTCCAACCTTTTGAACTTCCATCACATCCTCAGACACCATCTGCTCCTCTTTCACTAGAATATTCCCCAAATAGGCAGAAGTTTCTTCAGGACTTCAGTGAATATAAGCAATGGTGTTCCATGAGTGAATATTCATAAGGAAACCTAAAGACAACTAAGCCTACCTTTTGATTCCCAGCAAAATATATAACCCTTGTCCATTTTAGTTTACACTATTTATTAAGCCAATTCTCACTTTATAGCTGAATATGCATATCTCAAGTGTAAAATGCATAGGAAATGCACATGTGTGAGTTGCCCCCTTTTTGGTGTGGGTGAGCCACGTCCTCCTTTAATATATATACAAGAGGAACAAGGAGGTGAAACAAAGACCTGTTGCCACATGTTGTCCAGAGCTGAGTCCCTGCCTTCTCCCTCAGCTTGGGAACATGGGTTGCATTTTTCCTTTGGAAGATGTGAAAAAGAAAATGCACTACCTTTTAATGCTCATTGAGATGCCCATAATATGCTTGTGCAAAATGTGCATACATTAGGAATGATACAGCATGGGAAGGTCTTTGTTTCTATGGCAACCTGATCTTGATGTATGGTGCTGCATAATATGCCATGCCAAATGAATCTACCTATTACAAATGCTGTCTGTCTTTGGGAAGTTTTTCCATATCTGCAGAAGAACCTCTGCCGAAGAAGCTCCATGCACTGCAGAATGTTCTGAGAATTTTCAGAAGCATAATCTCAGCTCATGCAGGAGTCCAGCCAGGTTTATGAATTTAAATATTGCTGCAGAAACTAGGACTATGTTTTAGAGCACCCAGAGATGTGTGTTTTAGGACTAATCAGTTGTGGTGGGCAAGTTTCTGCATTATTCCAGGTATTCTTCATACACTGCAGAAGAGACCGAGGCTTTGAAACAATTCATTAACTATATATTTAGTTCTTTGATTTATATCCCATTCTTTGTCCATTACAGGAAAATGAGCTCATTGGTGTCAATAAGCTTCCCCATAAGCTCTCCTCTAGGCACTGGTCAGACCCAGGCCTCCTAAGCTTCCACAAGATGGTGTCATCATGTGCCTTTAGACCAGTCTTTCCCAGAGGCGTTGGACAACAATTTCAACCAGTCCCAGCCATCATAGCCTATGTAGAAGGATAACGAGAGTTGTAGTCTAAAACATCTAGGTAATGCCAGTTTGGGAAAAGCAATTCTGCTGAAGTTAAAGCTTAGAACAGACTTTTGAAAGACAGGCCCAAAGCTGATAGTATATATCCCATCTGTAAACAAGTAAGTAATATAGAAAGCAAAGGCAGTCCATTGTTGCTCAGCTGTATCATAAAGCAGTCAACAGTTACTGCACTGCAAGAGAACTGTGGACAATTCATTCATTTTAGTCTTTATTCACACAGGAGGAAAAATGGCCCCATGGGGTCTTTTTAAAAGGAAAATACATTACAAATTAGTTATGTGAAAAAGAAGTAGCAAAAAAGAGAGATGGTGAGAGGAAACAAATGAATGAGCATTTACCCCCAGCAGACACGTCAGCAGTACTCTTGTTTGCAGAAACTGCTGAAGATTGTTCTCTCTTCTTGAATCCAGCTTTTGTCTATGAAAGAGAAAACAAAAAATTAGGAAGTGCCATTTATGAAAGTAGGTCAGGGACCAGACTAAAAACATATGTCATCTAAAAACATGCGTGCGCGCGCGCGCACACACACACACACACACACACACACACCAAAAAACTAGTGGTTCATTAGTCAAAGCCCAGAAAATTACTTAATTACAGTCATTGCCTCCAACACCTCTAAGGAGTTTCTAGTTGCTATTATACAGTCAGCCTTCCATACCACAAACCTTTTATCCATGGATTCAAACATCCACCACTTGAAAATATTCAAATATATATATATATATATATATATATATATATATATATATATATATATAAATTCTAAAAAGCAAACCTTGATTTTGCTGTTTTATATAAAGGACATCATTTTACTATCCATTGTATATAATGGGACTTGAACATCCATGGATTTTGGTATTCATGGGGGTTACTGGAACCAAACCCCATGAGTCCGCTGTAGTTCCAGTTTAAAAAAATGTCAAGTTTGAACATCTTCACTTCCGTTTTGTTTTTGTAACTAAGAGGCAAAATAGATGGGTAGAAGGGGTGGCTTGAAGCTGCCCCTTCCAAAGATGGATTGGGGCCATGGCAACCATACGCTGCAGCTCCAATCTGACCTGAAGCTGCCCAAAAAAAGAGCAGCAAAAAGCCGGTTTTCCCACTCATGCCGCGGCTGGAAGCCAGCTTTATGATGCTCCAGCAGTGTGCAGTGTGTAAATGCCATGCCGACGGAGTGTCATGAAGTTGCCCCCGTGTGATTTGCTGAGCAGGCTTCCAGGCATCTTGGGAATGTGGAGCGTGTAAATGCTGTACTTGCAAGCCACCCAGAAGGTGGCTTAACTTGCCAGTCTGTTCTGGCCCTAAGTTACTCTTAGTTTCTTTTTCTTTTCTTTTTTTAAAAAGTAGCATACCTCATGGTAGCTTAAGTGCTACCAGCCTGTGGAACAACATTTCCTTTCCTCCTGGCTTGTTATTGCTTTTAATCACCCACAAAAAGATCACAAGGCAAGCAGAGTAAACCAGTGCTTGAACCACGTGATATTCTTCACCCATCATTTAGTGAGGTCACATCTCTATAAGAGTTATAGTTAGTCACAGCTATTCCCTATTAAGTTACAACTGCAATCAGTGAGAATGTGGGAAAGTTCATTTTGAACTATAGCTCCCAGAATCTCCCAGACAGCATAGCTGATGGCCATGTTAGTTGGTAAATTCTGGTGATCATTATCCAAAAATAGCTGAACATAGTTATGCTGATACTGTATTGCCAAAGGGAATTAACTTCAAATTATAGTTACTTCCAAGTTCTGCTCATGGTGGAGAAGAAATGCCCATATTCTTCATCCACACATAACATACCAACAACTGTGGTCTCCCTATAGAGTCCACCATTTACTTTTACAGCAGATATGGGGACCCTGTGGCTCTCTAGAGGTTGGTGGAAAAAGCAAAGCTAAGGCGGGTTACAGACCGCCATTAGGGACGTCCTGAGGACGTCCCAGTTTGAAAAAGGGGCATCTCTTCCAGACGCCCCTAACCCTATCACGGACAGAGTCCGTGACAAATGGCGGCGGCCGTTCCACATGGCCGCCGCCATATTGACGTAGCGGATGCTGTGTGTCCGCATGTCGTGCCCCGGAAGTGACACCGCGAGTGCACGACTAGCGCCTCGTGGCGTCTCTTCCGGGGCCCAGGAAGGAGCGAGATTTCCGTGCTCCTTCCTCGGAGCATCCGGGAGCCGTGCGGTTTGGCCGCTGCAGCTCCCGGACGCTGCAAGCGGAGGCAGAGCCAGACCACCGCAATCCGGCGGTCTGTAACACGCCCAAAAAAACCATTCAATATAACAGAATAAAATGTGTTTTATTTCACTCAGATCTCTCCCACATATGCCACGTAGCTTGTTGGGTTTTTCTGTATGAGAAGAGCCCATTTTTTTCAGGTGCTGCTTTGCTCGGGTAGACCTTTGAGAACTTGTTGTCTGTTCAAAGATGGAGCAGTTCATCCATTTAAAGACTGAAGAAAGCATGTTGGCAACCTTTGAAGAAAGGAAGTCAGCCCACACAGCATGCCTGGCACAGAAGCTCTCTATTCTTCCCCTTAATTTTTTTCTCTCTAAAAAAAAAAAAACCTGGACGGAGGAAGAGTTCCATGTAGCCCAAAACCAGACATAGGACTAAAGCCACCATTATACAATTGGACTTTTGCTTGGACAAAGGAAATTCCCTTAAGTGTGCAGCCCCTCCACCCCATCTCTACCACAGGCCCTCCAGAGCAGATCTGGGTCTATTCAGAGTGGAGGGAGTTGCAAGAAATTCCAGGTAGAGGGGGAAAACTGATCCATTTACAGGCCTTTCCAACTAAAATTCTCATGACTCCTCTTGCCCTTTGAGAATCTATGGAAAGCCATACAACTCCTCCCCAGAAAAACAGATATACAAAATCTTGCACCCTATTTTATTGGCTCAGGAAATGATTTCCTTCATATAAACTAGTGTGGCTCAAAACAAAATTACAATTAACACTGGGAAAGACTAATTTGTCTCCTTAAAAGTCAAAGTGACAAGAAAAATGTAAAGTAATAGGGAGGGAATCAAAGGAAAAAAATGCTTTCTTCTTAAGGACCACTGAAGCCAACCCATGGTCCTCCAGATGTCCATGAACCTGAGGTTAAAAAATCCTGCACCAGGATTACAGCACTGAGTACAACCTAGCTCAGTGGCAAAGCATGCCCAGTACATAAATGGTCCCAGGTTCAGTCCTGCATAGCTGCTGCCAGTCAGCATAGACAATAATGAGGCAGAGGGAATCATTTAGAACACCAGCTTATTTACACACTGAATGTACTGTCACATCTATTCTTTTGGACTTGTGTTACAAAGACTTCAGTATAAGTTAAAATGAGATTCTTCTCAAGGGAAAGGGTGGAGAAGTGAACAATTTCAATATTTTTTAAAGAACGAAAAGAGGTATGCCTGTGCCTCTGGGTATACATTTACATGTACACAATCACTAAGTAAATGCAAAGCACCTTAAATTCCAGGATATTTTCCAGCCCCTTCCTCCATCCAAAAGAACAGACTCTCCCTTTGATCAACACAGTGTGTGAGGCTGGAGCTCAGTGATTTATCTCTGACAATGCAACTGGCTAACTATTAATTCACAGAAACAGAATATAAATAATTTATCTAATTTAGATGTCTATAAGGATGATACACTTTATGTACCTCCTAATGCTCAAATATTCATGCACTCTAACCAATCACTAAATATGGCAAGAGGCTTAGTGAGGGAACAGAGGGAATGGACTTTCAAAAATGATATATTGTGGAGTCCACTTGGCATTTCCACGCATGAAATTGCTTATACCAGTGCTGGTATTCGAAATGGCTTGTTTTTTTCATTCTTCATTTTCTCTCTGCCCTATTGTACCAATCCTATTATATGCATCATTATTTTAAATTCTTAACTGCCTTAATAGTATCAGCAGAAAGCAATGGTCTAAATCTAATTCTTAGTTCCAACTAGAGCAGACCCATTAAATCAACAGAAACTTGGTATGTCACCACTTATGTAAATTGCATTGATTCAACTGGAGTTCTAATACTAATAGGAGCTAACAAATGAATTTAGGCCATAATCAACAAATATCTGTTCAAAATGCCTGGTCTAGGCATTGTCTAATGCAGGAAACATCTTAGACTTTGTTTTCCCGTGTCTAAAGTGGGAACAGTCACTCCTAAAACAAGGCAGTTATTACATGCTATCCATGACAAATACTGGCAGGACATTATGTTTTCTTTATGCCATCTGCAACATTGTTCTACAACATCATTAACGATGACAACCATCTCATTCTTAACCATGCTGGGTGGATATTCTGAAGTCCAAAACATTGGGAGGCCTTCTGGTTCCTCAACCCTGTTCTAAACAAAGCTGTGTCATAAGAGAAGCTAAACTCTTATCTGAAGACTCCTAACAGGGGTTAAAAAGGCTACTTACCATATTCAGAAAAGATGTTTTTGAAGCTGTATTGTCACTGGGAGACAAATCTGGACTAAGCAGCAGTGGAATAGGTTGTAGTCTACAACCACCTGAAGTCAACAGACTAGAGGAGGACTGCATATTTTCCACTTGGTTGGGAGTAGTCTCATGTCTAATGAAAGCAATCTCCCAAGAAGAGTTTGACCTAAATGAATAACAACAGCAACAAGAGACTATACACAGGTATCATATGCTACATTCTTACTACAATACTAAAGACTCCTTTGTACTGTTGTAGCTTCCAAATGCTGCACATGGAAAATTAAGTTTACTGCATATAAAATAGTGGGACACAAATTTTATTGCAAGGGTGAGGTTGTTGGGTTTTTTTGTGACTTGGATATATGGGTCTAATTTTAGTATTTCTAAGGGCCTCGTGCTTTTAATGTAGTGTTGCAAGCCTTTCCTATAGGGTAGGCCACAAGCTAATAAACGTTGCAACAAAAAACTAAACTTTGGCCCTGTACAGACCGGCACTGTATGCTGGCCTGTGGGCAGAGTCAGAGCGCAGTGTCCTGACACTGGATGCCCTAACTCCACCCCCAGGGCATCATGATGCCATGTGCCATTCCATCATGGTGCGACTCCGGTGCTGCATCCAAATGATGCAGCGCTGAAGGGGTGCTAAATAGCTGCGCTGCAGCAGCTAGAGCATCCTTCAGAGGGCAGCAGCTATAGCACCCTCCAGAGACCAGATCGGGGCCATGGCGTGAGGTTGTTGCGACCCTGATCCAGCCAGGAAAGGGGCAGCTGCTGTTTGTACAACCCCTTTCAAATCAAAATAAAGGTGGTGACAACAATTAAAGGTGCTTAATAGTTTTTCAGCACCATTTCTCTCTTAATTTACATAAGTTTATGGTATGGGAAGTTGCTGTTTAAAAGTTCAAGTCTTCATTTATGCCCATCTCTTCCTCTTAAAAGTTTAGAATGAAAGCCACCATACAAGAGCTTCTTTTTAACTGCTCCCTAATGCTTGATGCTGTGAGCATTTTCATCAACAAGCCTTCAGAATTCACTCTGCATTTAAGAGATACAAAGACACCTATTGACTAAATCTAAGCTAGGAAGATGGGGTGTGTGTGTGTGGAGAAACACAATGTCCTAGGCTCTGGTTTTGCAGGGTTGTGGTTACCTCAGCTTCATCCTGTTGATTACAGTCCTTGCCTCTTCATAGGTGATTCCAATAAATGACTCCTTGTTAATAGATACAAGCTGGTCCCCTGGTCTCAGCCTACCATCCTAACAAGAACAACAAGGACCACATTTAGTATTGCTTTTCACAATCAGTCCAAAGAGGTCAACAGAAACTTCTGAAATCTATAATTCCCGAGGAAAACCAGGTTATTCACTTATAAGAAAAACACCATTAGAGAAGGGACTAGCCAGGATTGATTTACTGAAGTGCCAGACTTGGTCCGATAATGGAGACAGGGAGTAGTGATGGGAAGGGGAAGTCAGCTTCATACATTTACCCTACTCATGCTAGTATTTTGCCCCTTGCTCTGCTTTCTGCCTAAATGCCATGAACTGGGTCAGCTTTATTTTGTAGAGCACTATACACCTTCCCAGGTTTCCTTTGCAGAGAACCTGCTGATAACAAACAAGACACACAACACACACACACATGCATGCACGCTGTGAGAAGCAGAGAGCAGCTACTACAGCAACATTTTTTTTAAAAAAAAGCGGTTGATAGAAGCAAACCAGGACAATTTAGCAGCACAGAGCAGCTAGAAACTAGTTTAAGAGTAAGCAGCTGTTCCAAGGGACTTGAATGTTGTTTAATGTATGCACTAACATGAACATATATGAACTGTATATTCAAGGAAAGATAAATGATAACAGCAAAACTGTATGTTTTTTTAAAAGCACGCAATACTGTGTCCTTCTGTAGAGTGCAATACAGGAATATTCTTGAATGTTCTTGAAAAACAGAAGTAATCCAAAGAATTCTTGCCCTGGATAGATTGTACATTCAAGGGAGGAATTCTAGCACAGCTGACATGTGAGGCAGGGGAAGGGCTGCTATTGAAAATACAATGCCTTTATATATTTTCTGGACCAGAGGAATCCCAAAAGAAATATACTGCATACATTTTCCCCAGCTGTGAATGTGTAGTTCAGTCTGACAGCTCCGCTTTAGGCAACAGCCCAAATCCAGATCATCACAGCTGTTGCTTTCACATTCAAAGGTGTATTTAAGTGAAAGGTATGAGAAAAGAAGTAGAATTGGTAAAACTGGTATTTTAGTGTTCTCATTTGATATTTAAGGCAGGTGCTGGGCCGTGTGTGTGTATCATTATTACACTCTGAAATAAATGGAAAACTGAGAGGATAAAAGGAAAGGCAGAGGGATATGAAAGGAATATGACATGGGAAGAGGAATATGGAATATTATCATCTGGCAGTACTGGATGTACTGGCAATGAGAGGTTAGCACAAATATCTAGGTGAATTGCGTTGCTGCTAAAGAGGTTTGTGTGTGTATCACAGATCAAATAGCTGCCAGTGGAATTTCTGCTGGACACAAAATTGGACCCAGATGGTAGTTTTGTTTTAGAATTAAGCCACAGACAGTCTGTGAGAAGTTTCTGTACCAGTTAATCCTGCCCTGAGCTGGATTAATTCGTATCAGAGGGGTGGTGTGGGAGGCAAGGGATCAGGTTTCAACAGCTCTGCATGCAAATTTATCCAATATTTGGATAAGAAACCTACAAACAAGGACTTTTATACTGATCATTTAGGGAGTCTTCTCCAAATTGACAATCTTGAGGTATATTGGACTACATGTCTCATTACCACCTGGCAGTGTAAGAAGCTGGATACCATCTAAGGTTAAATCACTTCTGAAAATGCAGTTAAAGGACTGGAGAGAAGGAAGGGGAGAGGAAGGAAGAGCTTATTAAATACTTTTCCTCTGATCTGATCTCTGGTGGAGAAAAGGGTACTAAATATGTGTTGATTCATCCACACACACAATAAAACTACTACTATGAATTATTGATATAGTTGCCCAACAGCATTATATATGTGAAGATACATCTGTCGGTCACCTCATCATGGTTTGCATTCTTAGATGCTGATGTATAACTTTCGCTTCATATAACTGAGCAACATCGGTTTTGCTCTTTAATATTTACTTTTTACTAAATTAAAATGCTTCTTTTCATGTGGCAATGAATCCTGATCCCTGACACAAGCAACAATGCTGACCTCTGGTGGCAAACAAAATACTCACACTTGAAATCAGTTAACCTCAAAAGCACTTGAACAAACCAGGGGGCATATCACTGACAGAAAAGATAATAACTTTAACATATTTAAGAGTAACTATGGAAGAGGGTTTCATTAGCTCAACAAATGCTGAGAATAGGAACGTAAACATTTCTCTGACAGCAGCATATATCATTTCTATGTCATGACTGTATATATGAAAAAGGAGAAAGCGAGTGGAGGGGGGGGGGAATGGAGAGAACCAGTGTGGTGTAGTAGTTTGAGTGTTAAACTACTACTCTGGAGACCAGGATCCAAATCCCTGCTTGGCCATGGAAACCTGATGGGTAGTCCTGGGCCAGTCACATTTTCTCAGCCACAAAAGAAGGCAATGCCATACCTCCCCTGAAAAAAACTTGTCATGAAAATTCTATGATAACCATAAGCCAGAAATGGCTCAAAGACACACAACAGCAACAAAGAAGCATCTTTAAGACGAACTGGTTTTTATTTTAACATTACCTTTTGCGGATATAAACCCACTTTTTCAGATGCAGCACAGAATGATATTAAGGCCTGAGGTATAAAACATATTTATAGAGTTGTGGGAGTGGGGTAACATGTAATAGGATCTAGAAAGATGCAAATCATACCCCTTGCCCTGAGAAGAGAATTATGCTGCAAGAGACTAACATCGCTACTTCTTTGATAGCTGTATTCTGTTGTTGTTTTGTGTGCCTTCAAGTCATTTCCAACTTATGGAAACCCTAAGACAAACCTATCATTTGGTTTTCTAGGGCTGATCTCCAGAATCCTAGTCCAACGATCAAACCACCACACCACACTGGCTCTTAATAACTAAATACAATTATTCATTTGTTTTAAATGAAGCATCCTACAATCATCCATAGGTGTCCATGTCTGCCAGCAACCGTGTGAAATGTACTTCCCATGGCACTAGATCTTTCTGCTAGGATGTTAAATTTCCCATGGCTCCTGGCATTCACAGGCAATGCTAAATGAGTGTAGCCAGGTTTCCCGGCAATCCTCACCATTAGCTATGCTGGCCAGGGTCAAACAGAACAGTAGTCCAACAGCTGGAGGGCTGTATGGATCTCATCCCTGCTGCACAGAGACACCAAAGAATCTGTGTCTTAACAAAGGCTTTCCTATGTAAACCATGTTGTGGAGTTCAAGAAAGGTGTGTGTGTGTGTACAGAAGATGAAGCTGTTGTATGTGTGCTGAGACCAATTGGCCTCATCACACTCCCAGGGACATTACTTGGGGAGCCTGACAAGGCCCAAATTAATTGAACTTTGATTATAAACAATTAAATATTACTTTTAAGCTAGTATTAAATACTTTTCATTCTTTTATTTAAATTACATCATTTATATTCAGGTCTGATTGTCAACAAATAAATATTATTTAACTAGTATTAACTAATATTAAATAATTGTTATTCTTTGATTTAAATTACATAATTTTACTTTAAGACTGACTACAAAAATATGTATAATTTAAGTAAAATTAAATAAATTTTATTCTGTATTTTAAGGTACATCTATTATTATTGTTATTATTATTATTATTTCTTACTCATCTCTTCCCAGGGGTCGAGGTGGGGAAAACAAAAAAGTAACAACAAATTAACAACTTAAACCAATCTGGGATTATGGTGTTGTAAAGTAGAATTATACAAAGAGGAATAGTCGCCCCCTCCCCTCCCTTGTTGCAGACTTGAGATCCGCATTCTTGATTATTCACAGAGGGGCAACCTCTGTTATCCTCAATGGGGTGTGCCCCTGCAGTTCATGCCCCTTGCGCACTCATGGGGGCATGCCCCATTCAAGCATACGTGCAAGTCTCTGTTTTCGGGGGGGGGGGGATGGATCCCCCCCAAAAACAGAGGGTCAACTGTATTTAGAAAAAATGAAGATAACAGGCCTAACAGAGTGTGCTTTCTGTTTCTGTCCAGACATAACAGAGCTTGCCAACTACACTGCATTTATCCTCACTGCCAACCCTTGTATTAGAATAAAAATGTCTGCTTTTAGTTTTTGCTGAATTGTAGTGACAGCTGTAGTTAGATCTTGGCAATTCAGTTACTAACAAGGACCTGAGAACTTGCTTCATGTAATGTCTACTGATAGTCAAAACAGGCAATACAAAAAAAAATTAAAATAAATCATCTAATTGGATTATTATAAAAAAATGGCTGGAATATGTTATAACAATTTTATCTATTTTTTATCTATCTGTTGTTTACTATGCACAACGCTGTGCAAATTACAGTGCTTTATAAATAAATCTTAAATAATAATAATAATAATAATAATAATAATAATAATGTGCATTATTTCACATTCTATGCCAAGCTGCTGCCATCCAAATGTTTGCGAGTACAACTCCTATCATGCCCCAGCTAGTATGGGCACGGGTCAGAAATGCCAGCAGCTGTAATTAATCTGGAGGGCACCAGATTGTGGGGAATCATTGCAGCAAAAAGAGAAAGCAGGAGCTGGTCCTGTCTTCATCTGGATATGAAGATGGATTGGGTTATAAAGGGTTACTTCTGTTGTTTGCAGCCACTAATGTCACTGCTCCTGTTGCTTCCAGTTCACCTGTTCAAAGGTGCTGATAGAAGGGAGAAATTTGTATCTGTTTCTCCGTAACACTGGTTGACTAAACAAGATTTTATAGAAAGCTGTTAGAAAGCTCAAAAAACTGTTCTTGAGAAATAAGTAGATAGAAAGGAGTTTGAACAGAGAAGCCAAATCTTCAGCTAGGGTAAGAAATATTAAGGCTAGAATTGCACTGACTCATGATTGCTTTGTCAGTGACATTTTAATCTCATTCCTGTGTCTTTCTTAAACCATGTACATTGTTTAACTGATAATAATAGCGATAGCAATAGCAATAACATTTACATTTCTATACCACTTCATAGTGAACTAAGCACGCTGTAAGCTCTTTACAATCTGTAAGCCATTTGCTCCCAACAAGTTGGGTACTCATTTTACTGATGAATGAAAGGATGGAAGGCTCAGTCAACCTTGGAGTCCTGGGATCAAACTCACAACATTGTGGCTGCAGTACCGGCATTTAACCACTACGCCACTAGCAATGGTGGGCAGGACTTCCAATAGGCGGGACATGGGGAGAAGGATGTTCCAATGGGAGGGGCATCCCTCTCCCCATGCTTCCCATCGCGTGCACCACTCCATCCCCCTTCACATGTGTGCCAGTCTGCTCCCTACCGACGAGCGTGCAGTGGATGAAGCGCATGCAGGGGACGAAGCAGTGCGTACCTGGGCCATGTAGTGATGCGTGCAGGACACAACAGCACATACAGGGGGCAGAGTGCATGCATGCGGGAAAGGAGTGGGAGACAAAGGGGACTGGGTGTCATCCCCCTCCTGGGGTGTCACCTGGTGCAACCTGCACCCCTACAATGATGCTACTGGCCACCAGGGCTCCAATTGATTGCTTTTTCATGCTATTCTTCTGTCATGCACATTATCTGCTAAAAAATGTTACCATGTCTGTATTCAGGTTCATATGTTACATCCTGTGGGTTTGTTTTAGCTAACCAACTGTAGTCTTTGACATCAATCGTGGTGTTCTGTATGGCGTACTGGGACGAAAAGATGCACAACTCAGGGATGTAGGTATTGCAACGAGCAAATGAAGGCATTTCTGTCCTTCCAAATATACTGTAACTGTAACTTTTAACATTATTTTTACAGCTCCATGAGTATAGCCTTAGAAAATGGAGAAGGTATGTCATATTGTTACGTGAAGGCTTGGGCTACTGCCTTCTACTCTATTGTGGGTGCTGAGGCAGCACCCAAGTAGATAGGAGGAAATGTTATTTTGCACAACTAGTGACTTGTAGTGTTGAGACCGTTTTCTAATGAATTAATTAAAATGCAACTATTTAGTTAATTTTCAGCATCAGAAGAATATGGAGTTAGTTTTAAAAAGTGGGATCATCATCATTATTTATTGCGATCAACAGACTCAATAGTAAAACTCAAACATAAAATTAAAAACAACATCCAAAAGAAATAAATAGTACAGTAAAAACAATAAAATAATTGTTATTGGTTTTATCTGAAACACATAGAGAGCTCTAATCCTCTTTGCCTCTGAAAGAAATGTAGCAGCAGCCAACATTACAACTGGGGACTTATCCTCCACCAAGAACCTGATATGAAATTGGTCAAAACACCCAACAAATTTTCTCATTAGTGGGATAACCAGGTTCTAATGTGCCTCACCATAAAAGCTACAGGACAAAATAAAATAAAATAAAATAAAATGCTTCATTACTCGACTTCCATATTATTACAAGGGCACCATCTCTCTAAATAAAGGATCCCAGCAAATCTGCCCTGGAGCAGTTCAAGTAGGCCTGATGATCATCTAAAACAGGGGTCGGCAACCTGTGGCCCGCGGGCCGCATGCGGCCCGCTGAGCCGTTGGGACCGGCCCCTGCTCAGTCCTGCCGCCGATTGCTGCTGCCAAAGGTCCCGCAGGGCCTTTGGCGGTGGGCAAGGGGGGCGCGGGGGGCCTTGGGCCTCTCGCGCAGCCGCACGGGAAGGAAGAGGAGGAGGAGGGAGGAAAAAAGGAAGAGGAGGAGGAGGGAGGAAGGAGCAGGAGGAGGTAGAAGGAAGGCGGAGGAAGAGGAGGAGGAGGAGGAGGAGGAGGAGGAAGAAGAAGAAGAGGAGGAGCAGGAGGAGGATGGTGATGGTGATATTGATATGAGCCAGCTTCAGAGGCACGGCCAATGCAAGTTGCTGTGATTTTTACAAACTCATGCGCAGTGAAGAAAAACTACAGTCCCTTGACCAAGTACACACTTCTGAGAAGTACATTTGAACCTGAGGGCAAATCACTTCTTGTGAGACCACCTTGACATGTTAAATATGCATAGCCATGTGAACCCATGTTCTGTGTGAAACCCAAAGAGTTTGATTATGCAATAAGCCTCTGAAATATGCAAGAGATTGCCATGTTAAGTAAAGCCATGTTCAATGCTGAAATGTGCTGTTTGGAACTTTGGGGGGGGGGGGGGTTGGCAGAAAGGAAAGTACATTTCTGCCATCTGTCTAGGAATAATGCCCAAAGTCCCCATTTGATTATGCCTAAGAAACATGCATTTTATATTAACATTTAAAAAAAGCATCAAATTTTTTGGCATGTTCCATTTTAAAATGTGTCCTATTTGAAAATGTTGTCCTCTATTATTTAGTTATTTAATTATTTAATTTTTGGCTCCCCCCCCTGTCTGGGGGACACCAACACGGCCCCCGGCTCAAAAAGGTTGCCTACCCCTGATCTAAAATGTGTAACTGAGAGTAGACAGGCCATGACCATCCCCAGATTTTAATCCACAATATCTGACAGAGCACAGAAATTAAGAGGGAGAGTGGAGGCCTGTAAGTACCTTCACGTCCCTGTTGCTGCACCAGTCAGTACCTCTTTAGTCTGCTCCATTGAGCCAGAAGCTACAAGACATCAATACCTATTGCCTGGGTAACTACTAATTTGTTGCTCCAGCAGCCATCATGTTTAACATTCCCATTTTAAAAATTAAAAAGAGAAGCAGCAGCTCTAACATGAGAAATGGATGGAAACTTGTATATATTTCTTTACCTCTGGTACCTCATCTGCATTCTTAGCAGGTGTTTTTAGGTAATGGGTGAACTCCCAACACTAAGACTGTAAACACTGGGTGAGATCTTGCTTTTCTCCATTCCCTGCAAAGGGAAGGGAAGCCACCAGGGAGAGATAAGCTAGAGAAACTCTGACATATGTGTCAGTCTCAGTATGTCATAGCCATGGCCAATACTATCCAGCCCACAGAGAGTTTGGAGACTGAGAAATCCAATAGGGTGATCCAGGCTGGGGACCAAAGGGGATGGTCCATCATACATGTAGCTGGCTGTCTATCTCAGCAGATAGCCATTTAATGTGACTCCGCTTTAGCAAAAATGTTGAGCCTGAAGAAACAAAGTTGGGCCATATGTTAGTGAAATCAGGGACAATGGGCTTCACAATGGGCTTGGGTATCCTATTGCCCCACCCCATCAAATTCTATCCCTCATCACTGTTACCTCTGAGCCTCTGTGCCTGCTACATAAAAGAGATTAAAGAAATGGGAGGAGCAGGAGAAACCACGAGGCAAATCAGGCATCTGACCTTCTTCTGTTGTCAGTAGCTGTTAGTCTTCTGTACACTACACTCTGTGTAGTGAAAAGCAGAAATACTTAGGCAGAGCAGAAACTTCCAGTTCTCTGCCCTGACAAAGCTCACCCAGATTGGGTATGAAATCCTTCTGGGTAGGCAGGGCTTATGTAATAAGGCTTCCTACTGCACCTCAGTCTTGCCTGATCAGAAAGGACATGCCAGCACTGGCATGTCCCTGCCTCCAGGAGTTTTTTTCAGTCTTGCTTTCCTCTTCAGGTCTGACTCCAGCCTCGCTCCTCAACCTTGCCTCTTGGTTTGTTCTTTCCATTCTGACAACATGTTAGTCCCACAGCTCTTAGCTCAGCCCTAAACTGCTGCTAATGCAGCACACAGCTCTGACACCCTCCTGAACCAAATCCTGTCAGAATAAAAGGCATTTTATACACAAAACCTCAATAAAACTCCTTACTACAAAAAAGAATTATATCGTGAGTCTTTTCTAATGAAACTGTACTACACACAGTGCTGGTTTTATTGGGTGCAAAGACATGACAAAGCTAACTGCTCTCCTGCACAGACTGGCAAGATTTTTCACCACAAACAACAGTAGGTGCTAACAATATGACTGGAGAAAGAAGTGAGAGAGATATAACAAAAGATCCCTTATTACTTTTCTTGTGCCTCCACTGCAAATCAGAGCAGATCACTATTAGGTTTAAAACAGACTCAAAACAGTTGAGCAGGTACTAAATTAGCTTTCCACAACCAGCTGCCAGGCTAGTTGGACATAACAGTTATATTGTAATACAAGGAAGGATGTCCTAAATGTGCACCCTTCCTCACACATACTGCATGAGGAAAAGGAGCAAACAGAACAAGACTTCTCCTGCAGCCCCTTATCTACCTTGTGACAATCAGCTCCAGGAATAACTTCCAGAATGTACACCAAGGGTCCTTCATTCCTGTTAATGCCTCCTACAATGTTCAAGCCGAGGCCTGTTCCCTTGGAAACCGTGATAATCTGAAAGGCGCTGTCACTAAACAAGGAGAGAAAACAAAGTTAGCTTTAAAAGGTCAGTGACTGAGGGGAGAAAAGAACCAGAAAAAAGACACAGACCAACCTGCAGAAGACTTTTTTTTTCATAAGCATGCTTTTACAATTGGTACTTCTCAGCTGCTTAAATTTGAATCAGGAGCACCTCTTTCCCCTTCACATCTAAAGTTGCTAGTTTGTGCAACCAGGAAAAGCTAAAGTAGATCAATCAGTTCTGTACAAATGGAAGCCCTTAAAGTGGGGCCTAATGAAGTTCTGGTCTCATAAAGACAGATCTGTTTCTCTGGGCTAGGACAGAATTCAGTCTAGTTTGTCTTTATAACCAAAGCAGTCAAATTGAGATATCTATGAATCTATTTTTACTCTGGGTGCTTGTTGGTTGATGATTGTTAGAGTTACTAATCAATAGGCAATGTGTAGCTATTTTATCTTTACCTCCTTAAAGGATTTTTTAGGGGAGGGGAGTAGCAAAAAGGAAAAAAAGGCAGAAGCTGTGGAGAAAAGGAAGATCGTTACAATGGAGCCCTTCCAAAATTCAATTTTGGAGGCAGGACAACTGCATAGTAATTGGACACACTCCATCTCTGTCCCTGCACACATTAAAAAGTGAATTTTATGAACTTCTACCAGTATGAACACAAACAAACAAGCAAAAAAAAAAAAAACACAAAAAAAACCCCTATGTGATGCTTAGCTGCATGCAAGCACCATCTCTCTACAGAGAAAACACATTTGATACATCTCTCCAGAGAGCTCTAAAGACTGGCAAGCTTGGTGTCTCTGCTGATCCCTAGGACATACATTCATCTGCCTCAGAGAAGAGCTGTTTCAAAAAAAAGTAGTGGAACCCTGTTGCTAGGAAGAGTGAGAATATTTTTTATCCCTTTTAATAGCACAACAGGATATGTTAAATGTGACAGAGCTCAGAGCAAGGGTCTTTATGCTTATGAGTGCCAGTGTTCTAGCTAGGGGAAATCAAGTCAGGACCTCAGTCATGGTATCCTTCTGCCCTCAAGCCCAACGCTGATCTTTAAAAAGAAAAAGAAAGAAAGAGAAGAGAACAAGTCTGAGGGGAAAAAAGAAACAAACAAAAACTCTGTGGAAAGACCTTTGTTTTTATGCAGAATGTCCCAAGTTTAGTACTCAGCATCTCCAGGTTAAAAAGTATCAGATAGCAGGAGAAGGGAAAGATTGTTCCTGGAATTCTGGAGAGCTGATGTTGGGTCAAAATGCAAAACAGTGGTCTAGATGGACAAAAAAGAATCTACCCTAGTAAAAAAAAAGGTTCCCATGGGTCAGATGTGGAGAACCTCAGGCCAAATTTGCAGATGATACCAAATTAGGGGGAATAGTTAATACCCCAGAGGACAGGATCAAGATTCAAAATGACCTGAATAGACTAGAAAGCTGGGCCAAAGCTAACAAAATGAAATTCAACACGGAGAAATGTAAGGTATTGCACTTAGGGCGGAAAAATAAAATGCACAGATATAGGATGGGAGACACCTGGCTGAATGAAACTACGTGTGAAAGGGATCTAGGAGTCCATGTAGACCACAAGTTGAACATGAGTGAACAGTGTGATGCGGCAGCTAAAAAGGCCAATGCTATTTTAGGCTGCATCAATAGAAGTATAGTGTCTAGATCAAGAGAAGTAATAGTGCCACTGTATTCTGCTTTGGTCAGGCCCCACCTAGAATATTGTGTCCAGTTCTGGGCGCCACAATTCAGAAAGGACATTGAGAAACTGGAGCATGTCCAAAGGAGGGCGACAAAAATGGTGAAGGGTCTGGAAACCATGCCCTATGAGGAACGACTTAGGGAGCTGGGGATGTTTAGCCTGGAGAAAAGAAGGTTAAGAGGTGATATGATCGCCCTGTTTAAATATTTGAAGGGATGTCATATTGAAGAGGGAGCAAGCTTGTTTTCTGCTGCTCCAGAGAACAGGACCCGGAACAATGGATGCAAGCTACAGGAAAAGAGATTCCACCTGAACATTAGGAGGAACTTCCTGACAGTAAGGGCTGTTCGACAGTGGAATGCAGTCCCTCGGAGAGTGATAGAGTCTCCTTCCTTGGAGGTCTTTAAGCAGAGGCTGGATGGCCATCTGCCAGGGATGCTTTGATTTGGATTTCCTGCATGGCAGGGGGTTGGACTGGATGGCCCTAGTGGTCTCTTCCAACTCTATTATTCTATGATTCTATGGGGTCAAAGTCAGCCTTTCTGGCTGCTGTAATGGACTGGATGAGAGCAAACAAAGGTCCAAAACAGACTGCAGAAATAATCCAATTTGAGACAACTTTAATTGCCATGGCTCAGTACTAGGGGATCCTGGGAACTGTAGTTTATTGTGGCACCAGAGCTCTCTGACATAGAAGACTGAATGTCTCACAAAACTACATTTCCCAGACTCTCCAAGCACTGAGACAGGGCAGTTAAAGAGGTCTTAAACTGGATTATTTCTGCAGTGTGTTTTGGCCCAAACTGAAGTTTAATCCAGAAAAGACAGAGGTGCTCCTAGTCAGTTGAAAGACAGATCCAGGAATAGGGATTCAGCCTGTGTTAGATAGGGTTATATTTGCCCTGAAAACTCAAGTTATAATTTGGGGTACTTCTGAATTTAGCTCTGAGCCTAGAGATCCAGGTTTTGGCAGTGACCAGGAGTGCTTTTGCAAAATTAAAGCAAGTGAGCCACCTGTACCTGTTCCTGGAGAAGTCAAATCTGGCCATAGTGGTACATGCATTGGTGACATCTCATCAGGATTAGTGTAATGCACTCTATGTGGGGCTGCTTTTGAAAAGTACTCAGAAACCTCAGCTGGCCCAAAGAGCTGCAATCAGGTTGTTAATTGGAGCTAGCTACAGGAGCATACATACCCTTGTTTCTAACAGCTCAATTGGCTGCTGGTCTCTTTCCAGGCACAATTCAAAGTGCTGGTTTTGACCTATAAAACCCTACACTGTTTGGGTCCTTATTTGATGGACTGTATCTCCCTTTATGAGCCCACTAGGGGGGTGAACTCATCCAGAGAGGCACTTCTCTCTGTACCACCATGCTCTCAGGCTTGTATAATAAGAACAAGGGAAAGGGCCTTCTCAGTGGTTGCTCCCAAGCTCTGGAACTCCCTTCTTAGAGAGGCCAGGATGACCACATTCCTGCTCTCCTTTTGGCAGCAGTTAAAAACATTCTTGTGCCATCAAGCTTTTTCAGACTGCTGAGGGTTCAGCAATAAATGTTGTGTAATTAAGATTTTAAGGTTTGTGTTGAGTTTTAAATATATTTTAAATTTGAATGCATAACTGTTTTAACTTTCAAAATTGTTTAATTGTTTTATATTTATACACTTTAATACTTTAGTATTATTTTAAATTGTATTGTTTTAAACTTGCTGTTAGCTGCCTTGAGTCCGTATACTGGGAGAAAGGAGGGATACAAGATGATGATGATGATGTCCCAATCCTGACCTTTGGGTTTCCTCACACATCTTGCCCACAACACCATTGTTTCTTAGCTTCCAAGCTTCAATACAGATTTGCTCCCATTCTAAACCACTGAAGTGCCTCTTCTAAGGCTTACATTATTGACAGTAAGAATTTGGAGGTAAAATGTACTGGTATCTTTGGCCACAACCTTGTTTTGGCCCTGCTAATCACCAGAACTTGTCTCAAACTGAATTTACTCCTTGGGCTGAAATATGTTCCCCACCCTTGTTATATGCATTTAAAAGAACAGATAATTTATGCAAATATATTAGGGGACAGACTACAGTAAATGGTTGCATAGCCTACATTCACAGTGAAGTCACTTTTCAAGGTGTACCCACCTGCAGAGAAAGAACACTGAAACAATAACTTAAAGAAATGTCATTGTGATTACTTTCTTTCAGGTTTGGCAAATCACAGCACAACACAAGGCAGCTTCTGGAATGATAACTTTTTTATGGTTTTTCCCTTTACACACTGTGAATTCCCACAAATTCTTGTGAATAACAGATCTATTTAAAAAATCTGGGATTTACTTTGTGACGCCTTGAAAAGAAGTTGCTGCAGGTGGTTTTCCATTATGGTTTGTATCCCTTGAATGCAATAGCTGAGGACTTGTTGACCTTGAAGAAGATGTTGAAGAAAAGCTGTCACTAGCTTTACCTCAAAGAAAGAAAGAGGTAGACAACAGAAATAAGTACATTATTTTCCATGAGTGGTAACTAATTTAGTAAGACATAAATTTTCAGAGATGGCTCACCTGTCTTGTACAATATGTCATAAAAGAAATTAAAAGGAGGCTAAATGTCTCTCAAAAATGACAATATACTTATACAAGCACTCATTTAGACCTCTTGTACCTTACAAACTGTGTTCTGACACTGTGTCATTTCTTGTATTTGTACTCTTGATAATCACATAGGTCATAAAACATCTGTATAAATAAATCCACTTGGTTTCAGTCTGAATGTTAACCTTTCCAAATAAACTTTAGACTTTGTTTTGAACCAGAATATGTTCAACACCTCAGGCTGCATCCACACTGCAGAAATAATCCAGTTTGATACCACTTCAACTGCTATAGTTCACTGCTATGGAATTTTGGGAACTGTGAGGCATTTGAGACCTTTGACCATCTCTGTCAGAAAGCTCTGGTGCCACAACAAACTACAATTCTCAGAATTCCATAGCACTAGGCCACGGCAGTTAAAGTGGTGTAAAACTGAACTATTTCTGCAGTGCAGACGCAGCTTCAGATAGCTTCTTTAAAATTCAGATTAAAACCTGGAAAAGATCCACTTCCTCCTCACACAGGCGTCATTAGCCACTACTGGATTCTACTAGCAGAGAGATGCTTCATCATATAACAGGGGAGAGAACACAGAGTATAGTTCCACCTTGTAATAATGGTAGAAGCAGCCTAGAATAATGGAATACTAAGTTGCGAAGGTGCCTGAACAATATTGGAGTCCAGCCATTTTATATAATTAAGGGGTCAAAACTGGAGTCATTCCCTTTTAAGTCTAACAAAAGGCGTCAATTTGAAAGCATTTGTACTTTAAAAAAAAAAGCAGTTAGCAAAAGTTCTTTTCTGGAAGCAAAAGACTGAAGAGCTTGAATTCATTTTCACAGTACAATGATCCTGATTCTGTAATTTGAAACCACAGAGATGATCAGTCTCAAAACAGCTTGGTAACACAGGATCCATTTGATAACACAGGATCCATTTAGGGGCCTTGGTAATGAAGTGGCCCTGGGCAGCTGGTTGGCTGATGGTTTCCTCCCCTCCTTTGCTAGCTATAATTTTAATGAAGTCTTAATCACTGATTCCATGAGACAGCTTGACCACTTGTGGAGCCTAAAGAGTTCTCAACTGTAAAGGGTTAGAGAAACAATATGTTCTCAAACCACCCGGGATCAGAAGCTGTTTTGTAATGTGTGTGTGAGCCCCCTAGGGGGCAATACCACACTTCTCTCTTGCTCAGCCCCGTAAAAAGGAAAAGAGGAAAAGAAAAAAAAAAAGCCCCAAATATTATTAAAGTCTTGATTGAATACAGAGATATCCTTTCTGTCCATCAAACACCAACTCACACATAAAATTTGGGTTAAAGGTCTACCTTCCAATTCATGCAAGCATTTCTAACCAACCCGAAATATTAATGGAGGCCATTAGGCCACTGAGCATCCTCTACTATTCTCTCATGCTGCATGCTGAAGACATAACCAGCAGCTCACCAGCTAGAACTTGTGTCGGGGAACTCCTGGAAGAGCTTGTACTGCTGTGCGAGCTGCATCTCTCCATCAGATCTAGGAACTCTTTTCTGGAATCAAAAAGCAGAAGATGTGGAGGCATGTCATATATCTAATCTTTCAGAATGCATTCAATTAAAGATTTTGCAGCAATTTTATATTCATGGGTTTTATTTTTGTAGATTTGGCTTTGCAACCAAACTGTGTAAGTAAGTGATAGAAAACACTGACATTTATAAAGCTTCAAATGAGAGGTAGGCAAAACATAGCTCTTCCTACATTTTGGGACTGCAGTTCCCATCAGCACTAGGTAGCACAGCTAGGGTAAGGGATGGTTGGGAGCTATGGGTCAACCAGATGTGGAAGGCCGCACAATTCTCATCTTTGCTTTAAGTTGTACTTGAGTAGAAAGGAACATGACCTTTAAGAAAGAGTTGCCTTGAGAAGGAGTCCCCTTCCAGATGTTTTAAACTTTGACTGGCAGAAGCCCCAGCTAGCATGACCAAGAGGCAAGAATCTGGGAGCTAAAAACCTCTGGAAGGTCAAATGGAGCATCCTATACAATATATTGATTCCACTCAATTCATAGTCATGAGACTTATCAACAAGATTTCTATCCCATATTTTAACTAGCTCCTAAGTAAAACAAATAAATTGTAGAAAAAAGCCCCAGAAATATGAGAAAAAGAAGTAATAGCAGGGATTTCATTAATCTATAATGTAATTCTTTCTTTCTTTCTAAAAAAAGCAGACACATAAATGAATCTGTCTTTAATGTCTGCAAGTTTGGGCACTGTTAAGACCTCACTGCAAAAACCCTTTCTACCATGCTAGAATCACTCCCACTGGCAGTGCACCCTTATGTACTGTATATACTCATGTATAAAGCAAGAAATTTTAGTTTAAAAATTGACCCTAAAAAACTGAGTCAATTTATTCATGGGCCAATGTAAGTACTGTACTTTAACTCTTATGTGTGTGCGTGCGTGCATGCGTGCGCATGCATGCGTGTGTATACACATACCTAAAAGCACACATAAGAGTGCTCGACTTTCTCATCCATCCAGCCTTAAGTGTGAGCACAAATATGCCTGGTGGAATTTTGAAAGTTTTTTTGGCATTCTTTTTCTTTGCTTCATCCTTTAGATCCTTTGCTTATGCCACTAAGTTTTACCCTTGACTTATCCACAGGTTATATCACAATCCATAATGTTGGCTCCACAACCTGGCCTCGACTTATACATGAAGTCAACTTATAGTCGAGTATATACGGTATGTTTTCAGTGGGCTTTGCTCACATGCAAAGTAAAGGAAGGGAAGATAGACACCCTTTCTCAGCCTGAGTGCCAAACTCCAATTTGGAAAAGATTTCCAGAGATGTATGGACACAGGGAGTAGAGTCAAAAGAAAGTCCTTTCTCAAATGTCCTTCTAAAATCCCAGTTTAGAGCAAGAAGCAAAACTCAAAGACCTCTGATATTGAACAAAAACTGTAGAAAACACAAATCACAGCCCACTGCTACGTAAACTCCATTCTTTAAAAGGAAGGCAGAGAATGAGGGAGCAAGGCACAGTGTACATTTCCAACATGACAAGCTGGAAAACGAAGCCATAATGTGATCTGTCTTCCATGTATTCTAGCTTGCTCTGATATTATCTGTAAATAGATCAAAAATAATAGTAACATGCCAGGATGTGTGGCAGAATCTTGGGGCATGTTCTGCCAAAGCAAAATACAGTTTAAAGGGGAGTGCAGGTTAAAAAAAAAAAGGGGGGGGCTACTGTGATTTAAGAATAGAGTTGGGATCAAAGCCATTCCAATCAGGAAAGGAAATGTGGCATTGACAAGGTAGTGTGTAAAGCACTGGAGGCCAGTTAAGTTGATCCTACAGGCCAAATTAAGGCCATCAGCCAGAGGTTCCTCTTCCTAGGATACAGGACCACAGATGTAGTCTCTGTTCTGGAGTATCCATTCTTTGAAATGCTTGGGACCAGATGTGTTTTGACATTCAGATTTTGGAATGATGGCATATACATAATAAGATATCTTGGGGATGGACCCAAATCTAAAAATGCAATTCACTGATGTTTCATATACACCTCATATACAGTGCGCCCACTTCATATGCAGATGCACTATATGCAGCTTTCAGCATATATTGAAAGCCGTGTGGGAGCGCGCGGGGTAGCGTGTCCCATTTAGATTAATGGGGTGCGCACTCATGGGGTGCACACACAGCCACACTGCCGCCACATGCACAAGCCCCATTACTTTCAATGTGGCTCAAGCATACACATTTTTTTTTATGCAGGGGGTCCGGAATGACCATCTGTTGGGGATGCTTTGATTAAGAGTTCCTGCATGGCAGGGGTTGGACTGGATGGCCCTTTTTCACCCATGAGAAAAGGATTTTGGAACATTTCAGATTAGGGATATTCAACCTGTTCTGAGTGACAACTCCCTTGCTGATATAGGCAAGAGAAGTAGCCTTCCAAGATATGAAGCATCCAGACCAGCCTTTATAAATGGACAGCATGGCTACAATAAACCGATCTCAGTGCTGTTCACAGAAGCACTGAAGGCAGTTTGGCAATAGGGAGTCTAATTTCATTCACAACAGAATTTTAGTGGAAGGATGGAAAGTGCTGATGTGTTTTAATTATTCAAGATTAGAGAAAACTAGGTCAACACTCCATGGCTGAAAGAAGTTTTTAAAAGCACCTAATATCTGTGCAATGGCAAGAGAAGAAACCAGACTTCAGAGAAAGCAATTTGTCTGTAACTAGCAATTAAAGAATAAAAGGAGCAAAGAATCCCAGTGCTATATAAAATATTACAGGAAACGAGCAGAATTTTCCTTCTGACAGCTGGCTGGTAGCCAGCATTTTCTACTGCTATGTAATCCATGGAGAAGTTTAAAAGGATGGGGCGAGGGAAGACAGAGAGAGAAGGAACCACAGAAATCATAACCACAATAACAACTAATCTAATGTGCCTTCTCTCTCTTCTTTCCTAAGTTACAGGATGTTTTGAGCATTCTGCAGGAAAGCTTGTAGGGGGAAGGGGATGGATATAATTTGAGGTGAGTCAAGAAAGGTTACCCTGTTATTAAAGAAGAAGCAACAATGGAAATGATAGAATAAAATGAGAGAAAATGATGATTTACAATAGTTTTTACCAATGTCTATGACTAATCTAAACATTATATCATACAGCACTGTGGAAATCTAGCATCTGCTTACTTTGCTTCTTCATCTCTGGCAATCAGTAAAGACACATGTCTGGTTGCTGACGCTGTTCGCAAGATGTCAACAGCTCTGTGACAGTGAAATTTAAAAAATTAGCTGACTATTGATTCTGTGCAAAGACTGTACTCTCATCTATAAAAAGTTGTTTTTATGAATCAAAATGCATCCACATCTAGGATTAATATTCCTGCTAATTCATTATGGTTCAGCCTTAGGAAACTTTGCCTGAAGCAAGTTCTATTGAAAACCATGTGAGGATCAATAATTAAACTTGTTTATGTCAGTAGCATGAACAAAACACCTATTTATGTTAAAGCTGTAGAACATGGAATTATATAGCATAACCCTTTGATGAAATGTTAGTAACAGAAAACCAAAACATCTCTGGAAACAATTGGACATGGTTCTGCTAGATCTGGGATCAAGTCTGAAACTGAAGAGAGAGGTACTGTGAGAACAAATTTTTCACAAGCTTTAGTTCATAGACTAATCTTCAAGACTTCTCCACGCTTTTCTGATATTCATCAAATTCTGGCTTGCAATGAATAAGCTGGAGTAGATTGCTTGATCATTTCTATTTGTCTCCTCCTGCCTGTGGGGAGAATTAATCCAGCCAAGAATTCTCTGCCTGTGTTTTATTTAGCACAGTGTCCAAATTTGGAATTATTCCTTTTGGTATCCTAACATGCCCCTCATAAGCTGGCTTGATTGCTCTGTCTCTTAGGAAGTGAATCAGACAGAATTCCAGATTCAAATACTGTACTACACAAGCTATGCAGAGTCCCTGGCTTGAAGGACTCCCTGAATACAAGAAATTACAACTGGAACGCTTTCATGCTGCAAGGACTGCCACTCATGGTTCTTAACATCCAAATAATTTTTATTTTTGGCAGCAGTACAACCTCTCTCTCCCTCTCTCTCTCTCTTACACATACACAAACACGCACGCACACACACAAAGTGTACATGAACACTTTCTATTCATGGACTCAGAACTGAGGTAGTATGACAGACTTTGCATTTGGGGACTCAGGACTGTGGCAACATTAACCTATAACTCGAATAATACGTTTGGCTTGGGTATAGTTCAATTCCTTCATCATATATACTATGGGGTTTTTTATTATTAGAAATAGGTTTGTGTGCCTTCAAGTCATTTCCAACTTATGGCGACCCTAAGGTGAACCTATCATGGACTTTCTGGGGCTGAGAGAGTGTGATACACCCAAGGTCACACAGTGGGTTTCCATGGTTTAGTGGAGAATTGAACCCCGATCTCCAGAGTCATACTTAAACACTTAAACCACACTGACTCTCATACTTGGAGATATCTACAGTTAAATACAACATTCTAAGAAGATTAGCTTAACAATAAAACACAATCATAATAAAAAGTCAGTATGGCTACATCCCAGTGTATAGGTAACTCCAAGGAAACTGTTTTGGTGCTACAGGCAAACAAACAAAGCTTAATTCAAGCAAAGAGATGTTATTTGTTATAAGCCACCTTGTTGTAAGCCTCCTTGAGTTCTGTGCTGGAAAATGCCTTATGTAAATGGCTATGTGGCTATGTAGGTCAGATTACAAAATTCTGTCTATATGTTTTCCAAATTGTGTGTGTACTTTAAAGTCACCTGTTGACTTATGGTGACCCCAGGAATTTCATAGGGTTTTCTTAAGCAAGGAATATTCAGAGGTGGTCTTGCCAGTGCCTCTTACTGAAATAATGGTCTATAGCACTTGGTATTCCTTGGCTGTCTCCCATCCATGTGCTATCCAGATTTGACCCTGCTTCCAAGACCAGATGGGATCTGGAGGCTTTTGTTTATTTATTGATTGATTGATTGATTAAGAACTATTACTGTCAGGAATTCAACATGGTCATGGCTCAAAAAATCAGCTTTGTAGGTCACATACCATCTCTGGACTTTTGTTCAGTTAAGAAGTTTGGCTGTTCAGCTCCAGTACTAGGAGAAAACACTCTGAGAAGCTCAAAGACATTTATTTTACAATATTCATAGCTAATTTGAAACAGAATATTCTTAACACACAAATGTTAAGTGCTAGACATTCTGATTCATGTCCATGGTTAAATGTTTAAAGCATACCTTTCATTGGTTACCCCAACCAGGTTTTGACCATTGACTTCTAAAATCAGGTCTCCAATAAGCAGTCGACCTTAAAAGGAAGAGGGATGAATGTCATTTAACTATATGTGTGAGTAGGAAAACAAACAGGCATTGCTCTAAAGAAAGACACTGCTCTATTTAAAACATTTTTTTACAGTTTTCTGTAAAATAATGCCTGAATTATTTCCAATATATTCTCATCATTGCAGACTTCACAGCTATGAGATTAGTAGCCTTCTGGCTGAGTTATGAATTACTATGTCCACATCATTTCTACATAACAAGACATCAAGATAATGGTCTAATGCAATCTGTCATTTTATCTGGTGCCACAATGTTTATGTCAGGGTAACAACAACTATTATGTGAACCTCATTGTATGAAATGGCTATCGTAAACCAGCTATTCTAAGTCACCAATAGAAAGCAAACTTGTCATCTGATAACCTATTCCTTTGACAGATTCTGATGCAACTGTATTGTTGCTAGTATTGCACAGATCTGGCCGGATGAAGCTGGGTGTTGTGGTGGTAACTTCTCCCAGCTTTGCCTGCCTGGGTTGTCTGTACAGCAGCAGGTGAGGCCTGGAGAGTTGGGAGGCAGAGTTGCAGTGGTCTATCAGGATTCCATCTTCCTCATCAGGTATCCTTTCCCATTGTCTGCTCTGTTTCAGTGTATATATTTGAAGGTGGGTGGCCAGGACAAAGTTCTGTTGGTATACTCCCTACCCAGCTGTTCCACAGTTTCCTTTCCTGAGTTGGCTGAAGTGGTTTAAGTGACAGGGTTAGAGTGCTCTTGGCTTGGTGTACTGGACTTCAACATCTATGTGGAGACCTCTTTATCAGGATTTCATTTCTTCCATGACTATGATGGGTCTGTCCCAACTAATATCTGGAGCCACTCATGCTTCCAGACACAGTCTGGACCCAGTTTTCTGTGCTAGACAAATGTGGAAGAATTTTCTATAATTCCATTCTCATGGACTGATCACTACCTCATGATCATTGGTACTTGAAGCCTCTGCAGAGGGTAGAGCAGGGGCTGAGTAAGATGGTCTGTCCTAGATGTATTGATCCAAATGGACTCCTGTTACCATGGCAGGAGATCCTGTCAATGCCCTAGTTGACTGTGGAACAGGGTAATGACCAGGGCAGTGGACACAATTGCCTGTAAATATCCCCTTCCACAGACTGGAGACAAGCAAGTCCCTTGCTTCACTTGGGAGTTGGAGCTGACAGAGACTAGAGCAGTGATGGTGGAAGATTTGGAATGAGTCTGACCGAACCCAGACTAGAGCTCATTCAAGGCCTATGCCATGGTGATAGTGGCAGCAAACAAGTTATACCTCTGCCACCATTGTGTCTGCACAGTGTCGTCCAGCAGAGCCATCTCAAGTGGCCAGGGGCCTTTTATACTCTTGCCCACAAGATGAAAATAAAGACCACTCAACAGCTTACTATGAAGAATTTACAAGACACTTTGCAGACAAAATCGTTTGGATCCATTCCACCTGGGATGCTACAGTTGAGACAGTTCCAGTGGATGTAATCTTGGTGCCTGTTTGTCCTGTGTTACTGTATAAATTTCAGTTTGTGCAACCTTTGGATGTAGACCTCCTTGGAGAGGTGCAAGTCATCACATGTGAACTGGATCTTTGCCCCTTCTGGCTTCTGAAAGCAGCTAGAGAGGGACCAGCTGAGTGGGTAAGGGGAGTGGTGAATGCCTCCCTGCAGCAAGGGAAGTTGCCCAAAAGAGGCTGTGATAAGGCTATTTTTTTTTTAAAGGCCTTCCTGGATCCTACTGTTCTGAATAATTATCGGTTAGTCTCTATCATTCCACTTTTGGGCAAGATTCTGTGGTGGTCTCCCAGTTCCAAGGGTTTCTGGATGAGATGGATTGCCTAGATTTCATTCATTTCAACCTGCCTTCAGGCCTGGTTTTGGGATAGAGATAGCTTTTGTCACCTTAGTGGATGACCTATGAAGGGGACTGGGCAGGGGTAGTATGTCCCTGTTGATTCTGCTGCACCTCTCTCAGCCTTCTGATACCATTAAGTATTGTATTCTCCTAGGTCACCTCTCTGGGATGAGACCTAGGAGCACTGTCCTGCAGTTGCTCCTAACCTTCCTAGATGGGTGCACGCAGAAGGTGGTATCCCAGGACTAATGTTTGACCCTTTGGCTGTGAGGTCGCTCAGAGTTCAATTTTGTTCCTCACATTGTTTAACATGAAACTGCTGGGAGAGGTCATCGGGAGTTCTGGGATTTACACTGATGATACTCAACTTCTATCATTCCTTCCTATCTGATTCTAAGGAAGCTGTCTCACTACTGAACTCCTCCTGAAATCTCAGGCTCACAGTTTGAGTATTCTTCTGACTCAGCTCTGAGCATAGATGCTCAGGTTTTGGCAGTGCCTAGGAGTGCATTTGCACAATTAAAACAAGTATTTCAGCTGTGCCTTTTCCTTGAGACATCAGATATGACTGCAAATATATAGCTCTGTTAATCTATAAAATCAATATGCAGAGAGATCCTGTAGCACCTTTGAGACTAAGTGAACAAAAGAAGTTGGCAGCTCATGCTGCCAACTTCTTTCTTTCAGTTAGTCTCAAAGGTGCTACAAAATCTCTCTACATTACAGGGAGAATATAACTCTCTTGTTAGCTTCACTGGCTACCAGTTCATTTCTGGTACAGCTGAAAGTGCTGGTCATGACCTACAAAGCCCTATATGGCTTAGGTCCAAACTACTTGAAAAACTGTATCTCTCTGTATCTGGCAGAGTCTTAAGAGCACAGTGGAATGCTTTCTCTTAGTCCTGCCACCATCACAGGTTTGCTTGTAGCTGCTCCCATCTTCTGGAATTCCTTCCACAGGAGGATAGGCTGGCCCTCTCCCGCCTCTCCTTTCGCTAGCAGGCAAATACCTTTTTGTTTAAGCAGGATTTTAATGTGCATGCTGGGAGGCTTATTATTGGGTTTTTTAAAAAAGTTTTTTATGTTTTAAAAATAATTTTATACTGTTTTAATGTGATGATTTTTAATTGTTTTTAAAACAGTGTTGTTGGGTTTTACTTGATTTCTTATGTGAGCCACCTTGGTCCCATTCTTGGAGAAAGGCAGACTATAAATGAAACAAACAAACAAACAAATAAAATAGATGATATATCCTGGATCAATGTGTATGTTACTGATCCCTTTCTTTGAATATTACTATGTGCAGATCAGAGGTAGTGCACTCTTGATCAAGTGAGGTGGGCCTCATAGCTAATCTTTTCTCACTGTACATAATGTGAAAGTATAATAAAAAAGGAAAAAGAAAAATTAATAGACAAAGTGCTACACTTGTTTTTAGTATCAACACTGGCAACCAAAGTAACATGAAGCTTTAAAAAAGCGGTCAAGACGGATCTCTTCCGGCAGGCCTTTCCAGATTAACCATCCCGGCCCAGGTTCCCAGGTTCCCTGATTCCCTCATTCCTCCCGTGGCCCCATCTTAGTGATGGTTGAGGATCAACAGAGGGATATCAGGGTTTTTAGTTTTAACTGCTGGTTTTATGCTTTGTATTGTGTTTTTAATATGTTACACTGTTTAATACTGTCTTAAGGGGGGGAGGGATAAAGTGTTTTTAATTGTCATATTTTATATTTTACTGTTGTTAACCGCCCGGATTGGTTTGCCAGAGGGTGGTATACAAATAAATATTATTATTATTATTATTATTATTATTATTATTATTATTATTATTATTATTATTATTATTATTATGA
>NC_056523.1:163195333-163229004 GCF_019175285.1 Sceloporus undulatus
AGTGTGGTTATTTACTGTCTGTTGCAGCCATCCCTCCTGGCAAGATCCTCTTTATGAAAATTCCATAGTCTTCTTCAGACTGCTCTCGACAGCCTCCAATAACTTTAATGCCTGTTAAGCAAGGAAAAGAAACAAAAGATAAACAGGTTATTTCTGCCCTTGCAGCAAACATATTGAAGCATTTGGTAAATACTTTTACAGAATCCATCTATGTCAGACTGAAACCACGAGTGCCCAGAAGGAACACAGCAGCAACACTCTTAGTTTATTAAACTGAATGCATAATCTAATTACCTAATCCGTTTTGGCAGTCCGAAAATGCAAAGCGGTGTATAGCTCGATTGATTCCATGAGGGCCCATAATAGTCCTTGTGAAAATGGAAAAGAGAATGGTAGATGTCAAAATGGGTGTATTGTATAACTGCTAAGAGATCCTATTAAGCTGAAGTCTGTCTTTCTCTGAACTTCATGGTTCTTGGTAAAACATTATGTTGATCCTGGTATAGCAGAATAAAACAATATATTTATGGTGTTAGCATTATGTCATAACACATTTGTGGACTTGACAACATCAATATGTCTCTTTATGCTAGCTCATTTATGTGCTAAAGATATCTATACATCTGTTATTGTTGTTGCTATATTTAATACCCTGCCCTGTAGCAAAGATCTCAGGGCAGTTTACAAATAGACCAAGTTAAACAGTTTAAAACAATAAAAATACAAAAACTATAATAAACATCAACGATAAGTTAAAATGATTTAAAGATTTTTAAAACCACATATGGGATGAATTAAAGAGGCCAAAAGGCTTTGATAAACAGCCAAGTTTTAATTTGGCTCCTAAATGACATGTGTGAGTATTGGCATCAGTTGGGACTCCAGGGGGAGAGCATTCCAAAATTTAGTTGTCACACCTGGAAACGTGATCTCCCATGTCCCAACACAGTGTATTGATCTCACTGGTGGACATGAAGGAGCCCTCCCACCCCAGCTCACCTTAATCCTCAGGCAGGCATGGATGGGGAAATAATTGAGGGACCACCTCTCCAGATCTAGGCCTGCCTAAGGCGGTCCCTCAATTATCAATGTCTCAAGTCATTCAGGGCTTTAAATGTCACCACATCTAGATTGTAGAATGTAGTTCATGTGTGAGAGAAATGACACACAAAGGTGACATTTGCTGTATCCACTCATCTGGAACAAACACCAGTTCTCCAGGACAAGCAGGAGTTTCTAGCAACCCCACCATGCACAGTAACTATTGTACTCTCTCACTGATGAGAAAGATCCCAGAGACCAGTAACACTATGCTTCTTAGCCCATTAAAGACAAAGCCTTGGTGTCATCCATCAAAAAATGCACAGCAGAACTTTTTTTCTCAGCTGGAAGGAATACTGAGGCACACTCTAGGCTATTTTCCTCAACTTTAAGGCAGTTTTAGGAGATAGTCACTCCAATCCACTCCGCTCACCATCTCCTTTTTCATCTTGTCTTCTGGGACCTGGAAAAGGGGGTTGCTCAAGCACTGTAGCATATTTCCACCAAACAACACCAACATGGCAGTTCTTGTGGTTCTCCCTCTGGCACAGAGCAAGGGCTATTGCTGCATTATTATGCCACAAGATGTCATGGCCAGCCAAGAGCAGCTCTCAGAGGAGGAGGAGGAGGAGGATGAGCCTCCTCCAGAGCAAGAGCTAATTGAGGCTACACCAGGTGCTAATCCTGCTCTGCCAGGTCCCAGCTGTGATCCCCCAGCCCCAGAGGAGGAGGCTCAACCAGGTCCTAGTGCTAGTGAAATGCCTCCTGTGGTGCAACAGACTAGTGGTGACTCTGGGGAGGAATCATGCCTGGATGTGCCTACCTATAAACAAAGAAGGGCTGAGAGTGCTTGCAGGCGCAGATCCAGGAGAACTGCAGAGAGGCAATTAGCAAACCAGCCTCAGGTGGCATGGGGGAGAGTTTCCCTTACTTAAGGTGCAGAGAGGCATCAACTCAGGGCCAGAGTTTATTGCATAGTCCTTTGGTGTGATTGCTGCTGGCACTGGCTCCTTGTATCTTGACTCCTTGTTGCCTTGACGTCAGACTGGACTGAACCCTTGTTATCTTCTGGCTGCTTTGACTCTGGACTGATTTGACTACTCTGACTTCTGGTATCCTGACTTTGGCTTGGCTTTTGGATTGCTCTCTAACGCTGACTCCTTGCAAGGTCTGTGGTCTGCTTCCACTTGCTGTGCTAAGCCATTCTTATTGGCATAGCGTGGGTGTGCTGGCTGCAGTCTAGGACACAAATACAATACACATCACTGGTGCAAATGCTCCTAGAACTTCAGCTCTCTTTCCCCTAGGCTTAAAAGCCAGAGAGATCAGAATGACCTACGTCCAACTGACATTCCTCTGAAACACAACATGGAACCCTTGGAGTTCCTTCTAGATTCAGATTGGGAAGACACATGTCTGCCTAGACTTCTCCCAACACAGGTACTATCTTGCTCTTGGTACAATGTAGTGCAATGGTTTGAACATTGGACTAGGACTCTGGGAGATCAGGGTCCCCCACTCAGCCACAGAAACCGACTGGGCAACCTCAGGCAAGTCATAGGAATTTATCACACGGGAGGCTAAGTGCCTAAATCATGTTCAAAATCAGGATTTAAATCCAGGAAAAATCCTGCAAAAGCATAATCGTTTTATACTCATTAGGGGCATTGAGTATTAATGTGAAAATAAACCGCACAGAAAATTGACAAAATTGGCTGCTTTTTACTTTCTGGACAATCCTGAAAGTAAAAAAGAGCCAATTTTATCCACTTTCTCTGCGGTTTATTTTCGCGTTAATGCTCAATGCCCATAATGCCATGTGAAAATGATCCTGCTTTTGCAGGATTTCCCAGTTTTAAATCCCATTTCTGTATGGGAAAAATCCCGTGTGATAAACTCCATACGCTCATACACCTCAGAGGAAGGCAAGAGTAAACCTCCTCTCAATATGGTTTTATGCCAAGAAAACCCTATGAAAGGATTGGCATATGTTGGAATTGACTTGAAGGCACATGACAATAATAAATTAATCAGCATAGAATAGAGATGGACAAAGAGTAGCTCTATGGCTACACGTGCCCCTCCCCTGGGTGTTTCGGTAGCCCTCAACTTCAAGACCGGTCATTTTCTAGACGAAAAAGAGAAAGCAAATGGAGAAAAGAGGGTAAATGGCCTCTTCTGGAAGCTTCCACAGGCAGCAACCCACATTTTAAATGGGTTACCCCTCCCAACACATGGTTAAGCATTTCAAAAAAACACCACATGATTTTCAAAACCAGAAGAGAACTTCCAGTCAGCCCATATAAATAACATAAAAAATTAATGCCTTTGTTTGTTGAATGAAAAGCTACTTCAAATAAATATTTTCTGTGATTTCTGCCCAAAAGGTTAATTGAAGGCTTACTGTAATAAGAGTCTTAATATTCTCTCTTTAATGCATTTATGTGAACCAAAAAGTTATGATTTGTTTGGAAATGCAGCTGGGGGGAGATCGGGATGAAAATGTCAGTCCAAAAAGTAAAGGAAAAAGAAGAGTCATAGAAATGTATTAGTGATGTATTTCTAATAGTTATCACTCATTTCTCAGCATCTGATGAGCAATTTGCCCAAGAAGATTTACCACAGTCAAACCAGTACAAGTACATAATGAAAAAAACAAAACAAGCCCAACCCACACATTTAGAAGACATGACAACATCCCTATTTAAATTTAAGGGATAAGAACTAGGTAATATTGCTGTTTAGTTAAAGAAGACTCTAACAGCCAAAAAGGTTTTCCAACAGCGATTAGACCTTGCTTTACATAACAGACTTCAAATAGTTGGCAGTGACTAGGACAGCTACCTAGAGTTTATGCATTTAGCCTACCAGTACAAGAGGGAAAGCCCATCAAAATGTTCAGGTTCACTTTCATCCATTGGTGATAGGAGAGACATTCCTATTAGACGATTAATGCCAATAAGACAAAACCTTTTTTAAAGGCACTGAAATGTTCAGCAGCACAAATCCAGTACACTTTGCGTAACTAAAATTATCTCAGCAGACTGAAATGGGTGTCTCTTTCTAGTTAATCTTCTTTGAAATCCGGTATGTCACATGGGCTAATTCACCTATGACAGTAAAGTTTAGCCCTCTCCTTCCATGTAAAGTCTGTGGGTCTGCAGATATGCATCAAGATTATCTGCCTTGTCACTGAGTTTTAGTGTATGGTCATGCCATGTTTCGATCTACAAAGATTTCTAATAAATTGCCCCTTCACTTTTCTTATGCTAGAATTTACCCTCTTTTCAAGTACAACTTGCAGAATACATGCTATCTATTTCAAAGAACTTGCCCCTGAGACACTTCATCTGTATTGCAGAAATAATGTACTTTGACGCCACTTTAATTGACATGGCTCAATGCTATGGAATCCTGTGATTTGTAGTTTGTTGTGATGCCAGAGCCTTCTGATAGAGAATGCTAAATATCTCACAAAACTACAATTTCCAGAATTGCACAGCATTAAGCCATGGCAGTTAAAGCAGTGTCAAGGTGCATTATTTCTGCAGTGCAGATGCAGCCTCAGACTGTGTCATGTATGGTCCAGATACACAATATGTACCACACAATTTTGGAAGCATTTTGGAAATCATATTCCAACATCACTTCACTAACTAATCAGATAAACAGCCACAGAAGTTTGTGGACTGTGCATCCGTGGTCTAGATCATGTTGTTTCTGTGTGCCTTCAAGTCATTTCTGTCTTATGCCCACCCTAAAGCAAATTTATCACAGTCTTTTCTTGGAAGATATGTTCAGAGGGGGTTTGCCCCTGCCTTCCTCTGAAGCTGAGAGTGCTGAGCAAGGATTTGTACCGCAGTCTTCCAGGTGTTAGGAAGGATCGAATTAGGGGAATTTTAGCTCAAATATTATGAGAGGCGTGTCCTAACAACGCATGCAGCGGGGTCATGTCCCTATGTATATACCAGAGGTCATCTAGTCCAACCCAAAGAAACAGAGACTCGGATGCCAAAGGAGGTGCAATTAAAATATGGACATTTATTAAAGCCACACAACAAAAGGGATCACACACGCACACACACATTCAATGCAAAAGCAAGGGAGGGGTGAGTTCGGTAGTAAAGGAGAAAGGATAGAAGCACTGTTGGGAATATTTACTTTTGAAGTCTTCTCCAAGGCGACGGATTGAGGGATGGTGGATGGTGAGACACGGCCGCGGGAACGGGAAAAGCAAGCGGTGGCCGCAGTGGCTTAAGAGCTGAGTTCCGGCAGGCAAAGCTAACTAGAGGCCCAGTGACAGTGAGCTTGGCTTCGCTCAAGTGATTTCAGCAGAGCAACATGCTCAGGGAATGCAAGCTTGGAGCAGGATGCTCTACAAGCAAGGAACCCAGGCTCGGAACTGAATCTACAAGCCCAGAATCAGGCTCGGAACTCAATGCTCGACAAGCCCACTGAAGGGTGAAAAGTGGGGTCCTTATATACCCCTAAACATAACCTCAGGTTATGGCAGCCTGGCGGACAAAAGGCTTGATGATTTATCTTTGTCTAAGCTGAAACTTACACAATGGATACACAAAGCATAGGTCTGCCACTTATTCAGGAGGGGACAAATATCTAGATGGCTGAGCCGTTAAGTTAATCACTGGCTCATTAAGGAGGGAGTCAAAGCTATTATCCTCCTTGTCTCAGGTAGCTTGCGAATCTGGTATAGCAACTCCCAGTGCTGCTGCTGAAACATTTAAATCTACCTTTTTCCTGTGACCATGCCTAGCAAGGCCTGCTGGCTACATGGTCTGCTTGCTTTTGGGATAATGGCGGCTAGCGATGGGGTCAGTCAGGGGTCATGGCTTCGGACCGCATGGCACCCAAAATTTATATAAAACCATTCTTGATAACACAGACTTCGTCCAACACTCTCCATAGTCTTCAGCCTACCTGGTCCCGGGGGTAATACTGTACTAAACATGTACAAAGCCAAGTTCCTTCACATCCATTCTTTCAATAATCCATACCAAATTTGTCTAAAGTAGACTGGTACTTTATCATGCTTGTACCACACATAGGGGTTGGGGTGGTTGGATGAGGATGAGGCGGGGATTTGTTACCATACATACCTAAAGTGGTACTGAACAAGGGGTTTCCCACAATGCAGCTGCTATACTGAGAAACTTGCAACCCAGATGCTAGGTTCTATTCAAAGAGTGGCTATCTTAAAACAGAAAGCAGCAACATCCACACTTAAACATCATATACAACTTACATTTCAGGGTTACAGGTGTCTATAGATGCCATCTATGTGGATAAATGTTGTCATTAATGGTGCAGAAGTCTGACTGACAACCACAACTGATCACCAGCTGTAAAACATAATATTACATCTGTAAGTCCTCGTGTATAATTATGGATTGTATTTTAACATGCATATACACAGAGAGCACTTCCAGAAAGATACAAATCCAAGTGCTACCTGTCAGAAAGTGTTGAATAGCCCTTTTTAAATCTTTGATAGATTTTTTTATACAATGGGCCCTTGTTATCCGCTGGGGTTTGGTTCCAGGATCCCCTGTGGATAACAAAATCCGTGGATGCTCATGTCCCATTAAATACAATGCCATAGCAAAATGGTATCCCTTATATAAAATGGCAAAATCAAAGTTTCCTATTTAGAATTTATACTTTTTAAAAATATTTTCAAGCCATGGATCTTTGAATCCGTGGATATAAAATACGTGGATAAGGAGGGTCAACTGTAGTAAGAAAAGAGACAGTACAAGGAATGGGAATACACAGGAAGGTTATACATGGAAAGAATCGTTGTCTGAAATCCATGTAAAATTTTGGAACTGAGGCAGAGTGGTTGCAAAATAAAGGTCTCATCCAGAAGAAACCATCGTCTTTTGTACCGAAAATTCTAGCCCACTTTGTTGATACTGAACATATTTATGGTTTACCATTTCTAAGCTGCAAAATAAAACATTCCATAACACTGCAATTTTTGGAAATTTGCTTCTTACATAATTCCATATACACATATAAAGGAGGGAATTTAGATGGAAATTCCACTGGCTTATTCATCAGGCAAAGATGTTAAAAATAATACGGGGGGGGGGGGGGGGGGGAGAAAAGATTAGACACAGGCCTGCATTTGGCAAGATGTTGCTGATGTTGTTCTGAGTATGGGTAGGCTTGCCATATCCCGCCTGGGGGTGGGACTTTCCCAGTTTGGGGCAGGTCCGCACGGTCCCGCCCCGGTTTGGCCTCGCCCCGGGATTCCCCCCCAGAGAGGCCCTGGAGGTAGCTCCGCGATTGTGGAGTCCTCCAAGGCCTCCCTGGGGCTTGGGAGAAGCTGTCTCCCAGGCCCCAGGGAGGCCTTGGACAAGGTTTTAAAATGTAGGAGCTTTTTTTTTTTAATTTCTTGGCCAGGAAATTTTTTTAAAAAAGTCCTACATTTTAAAACCTTGTCCTACATTTTCCCCGGTTTGGAGGTCCTCAGGGATGGCAACCCTAAATATGGGGGGATATCTATGCAGACAGGACCCGCCTTCTTCTGGTCATGTGGTATGGGGAGACAAAGCATTTTTATTTCAAAGTCCAGGAAATTTAAATTTCATTAGCAAAACAAAAAGGTACTTCCTATGAGATCCAGGAGAGCCACCCTGGAGGAAAGGAAACATAAAAGCAAACACACACACACACACACACACACAGGTAACCTGCAACAAACATTTGGCTACTTTTTCTGGAAATGCCTGAAGTATGAGAGCATATGATGAAAGCATCTGTACTGAGGTTAGGAGGCGATTTTCAAGAACTGTTCAGAACAGTTCTTGAAAATTGGCCTCTGTGGGATGGATGGGGAACAGAATGGGAACTTCTGGCAGCATTGGCAGCATTCTCCCATGTGCTAAAATGGGTGATATCCCCATTCTGTTCCCTTCTCGCCCCTTCCATTCCACACCTGGCACATTCCCTAAGGCCTGTGTGATAAGCTCCCTTGTGGATGAGACATCTCTAAGACCCCTTGCCCTCTAATGCTTTGCTCAGGTCCTGCAGGCTCAGGCCTGTGTGCTCTCTGACTGAGTCCATCCATCTGGCATATGGTCTTCCTCTCTTTCTGCTGTCCTCTATCTTCCCTAGTGGTGTTGTCTTTTCAAGGAAGTTATGTCTTCTTATGATGTGACCAAAGCACAAGAGCCTCAATTTATTCTTCCAATGACCGTTCAGGTTTGAACTGTTCTAGGACCCATTTGTTTGTCTTTTTGGCCATGAACAGTATCCTCATCACTCTTCTCCAGCAGCACAGCTCAAGTGAGTTATTTTCTTATTATCTGCTTTCTTCACTGTCCAGCTCTCACATCCACACATAGTAATGGGGAATACAATAGCTTGAATGATCCTAACTTTGATGCTCAGATTTATAACTTTACACTTTAGGATCTTTTCCAGTTCTTTCATAGCTGCCTTACTAATCCTAGGCTTCTTCTCAATTCTCACAGAAATTTCTTTGGCAGAGAAGGTTAAAGATCTTGTAAAACTACACATCCCAGGATTCCAAAGGATGGAACTAATGCGTTTAAAGTGGTGTCAAACTGTATTATTTCTGTAGTGTGAATGTGCCCTTGCTTTTCTCTGACCCTACTAGGACACGATTCAGCCCTCCTCTTCTCCCCTCCAATGAGTTAGTGGAGTACAAACTACTCTTGCACTCTGAACTCATTTTGCAGCAGTAAAGACAAAGATGTAAAATGGGAGGAGATATAAACTTGGACACTTTTAAAGGAGCTGGGGGGGGGGGGAATGGTACAACAACAGAGATTTAAACAGGACTCCCTGCCAAATTGGGACGGTTGGAGAGTATGGTATACACATGTGTATCTATCTATACAATATGCATTACACACACACACACACACACCCCTACCTATTTTTCAAGACCAGTAGCAAACCTCTGGTGACAGAAGGGGCCATTCTTAATACTCAGTGCTGTTTGTGAAGGGTCCGAAGGAAACAAAAGTGGTCCCCAGACTCACTGCAATTGCTTAATTTACGACACTGGAATTTTTTCTGCGAACATCTCCAGTTTAAAAAGTTTGCAAAAAAAAAAAAAGAAAAAGAAAAAGAAAAAGAAAGAAAACTTCATAAGCTGTGATCAGTTGGAGAGGGTTTATATTTAGGATGCTTCCAAGCAGTGGAACACACTTCCTTTAGAGCATGGTTCTCAACCTGTGGGTTGTGACCCCTTTGGGGCTTGAATGATCCTTTCACAGGGGTCGCCTAAGACCATCGGAAAACATATATTTCCGATGGTCTTAGAAACTAAAACACTACTTGGGGATCACCACAACATGAGGAACTGTATTAAAGGGTTGTGGCATTAGGAAGCTTGAGAACCACTGCTTTAGAGTTACAATCAACCCCCATTCTTGCTGCTTCTGGGGAAAATATTGAGGCACATCTGTTCACTTTGACCTTCTAAACTGTTTCAATGATTTCCTTATTTTAAATAGATTTTTATTGTATTATTGTTAGCAACCTTGAGCATTATTCTACGATGCGGGGTTGAAGAACCCTTGGTTCTCCAGAATTATAGATCCCACAATTCCTTACAACTAACTGTCTATGCTGACTGGAAGTCCTGGGAGTTAAGAATCCAAAACATCTGGATGACCAAAGGTTCCCCATTCACAGTTTATCCTAGGAAAGGCAAGAAACATTTTTAATATAAAAATTCTCCACAGCATGGGCCAGTAAGACCAGCAGGCAAAGGTGAGAGGCACATTAGCCCTACAATATAGGGATGGGGAGCCTATAGGTTCTCCACCTGTGCTCTATATTTCTTCCATGATGTATGTCCCTTGAATCCAGTGTCCTAAATCAGGTGATTTGTCTAAAACAGCAGTACTCAAACCTATTACCTTTGGGACCCCCCTTTACATCTACATGTGGACGTCATGTTGCCCCCTTCACTCAGTGTAGTATATGAATAAAAATATTTTGCTTATGCAGTGTGCATATTTTTATTTGCACATTCATGTTTATTCATATTTAACAATTTATACAGAAGTAATATTGTTCAAATTGTTGTATGCCTTCAAGTCCTTTCTGACTTCTAGTGACCCTAAGGCGAAGCTATCATGGGGTTTTCTTGGCATGTTTCTTCAGAGGGGGTTTGCCACTGGCATCCTCTGCGGCTGGGAGACTGTGACATGCCCAAGGTCACTCCGTGGGTTTACGTGGTTGAGCCAGGATTCGAACCCAGGTTTCCAGTGTCATAGTCCAACACCAAACCACCACACCACACTGGTTCAGGATTATGTAAGTAATATTTAACTCAACCAAGTGCAAATTTTGCAAAAGTTAGAAAGAGGAGGAGGAAGAGGAGGGATCAGGGCCTCCAAGTCTCACACCCTCCTGGAGGTCCTGCCCACCCTTTAATAACCACTGCTCTAAAATGAAACATGAAACAGGAAAAAATAGCAACATCCAGCAGGCGGAGAGGCAGAGAGTATCAGTGGCTAGGGAAGAAGAGCTGACAAGGGCTGTTGCTTTCATGTCATCCTTGGTCTGACTGCTGGAGCACACACTTCCAGGCACCACTAACCAGGCTTGCTCTTGCACAGCTTTCCATCCAATTTAACTGGAAAAGAGGTGCACTACTTGTCTGGAGTGCTACTTTTGAAAGTCTACACACACACATACTCCCCAATTATCAGAAAGTGTTTGTGTCTTTGTGTTTAGGACTGCCAAATAAAAAAGGCTCCTGTATATTTGATAGTTGTATGGCAGAATTGGGAATGGCAGCAGGAGTAGCAGCTGGTCACCCAAGCAGGTAACATGCAACACCTGCTGAAATGTGGAGTAGTGATTACAGTGTTGGATTACAACTCCGGAGACCAAGGTTTGATTCCCAGCTTGGCCATGAAACCCACTGGGGAGATTTTCACATGGGGACGGGATAGAGATGGGATTACTCCCCCATCCTTATCCCATCTTTAACCCATTTGTGACTGCGATGGAGCAAAAGGCTTTCAAATTGTAGCGCCAATCCCACCACTAACCTGTCATTAAAGCGACGTTGCATTAATGCGAGCATCCATTAATGCAAAATGCCAGGCAATGTCATTTTAATTACAGGATAATGACGGGATGTGTGCAACTTCATCTGAAAGCCTGTTGCGTGATCACCATCATTTGTGCTTTCCGGATGGGATAAGCACAGATCCGGTCTGAATGTCCTTCCCACGATCATGAATATGACTGGACAGGGATGGGATGCCTGATAATCTCCTGGGTAATCTTGGGCAAGTCACACACTCTCAGCTCCAGGGGAAGGCAATGACAAACCCCCTCTGAATAAATCTCGCCTTAGGGTCACTATAAATCAAAACTGACTTGAAGGCACACAACAAAAAACAACAGGGCCCTTCTCCAGTTTTCCCTCTGGCAGACTAGCAGTGCTTCTGTCTAGGGGATGCACTCCTTGGCTGCATCCTCACTGCAGAAATAATCCAGTTTGACACCACTTTAACAGCCATGGCTCCATGCTATGTGATTCTGGGGACTGTCGTTTGTCGTGGCACCAGAGCCCCGCAAACCACAACAAACTACAAATTCCAGAACTCCATAGCATGGAGCCACGGCTGTTAAAGCGGTGTCCAATCTGGTTATTTCTGTAGCGCTGATGCTGCTACATTGCAGAATTAATGCAGTTTGACACTGCTTTAACTGCTATGGCTCCATCCTGTGGACTTCTGGGATTTGCATGTTTACTGTTTTGATGTTATTGTTGTATGATTTTTGTTTTGATCTTAGACGTTAACATTTTATCAACTTTCTTCTGTTTTTAGACTGTACGCCATAGGCAGGCTTTTGTCTGTACAGTAGTTTGGCTACTAACATTGTACAGATTTGCACGGCACTCTATAAATGAAATTTAATCTCTCTCTTAAAGGGAGCGAGAAGAGAATGAAGAGAAGGAGGGAAAAGAGAAGCTAGTAAAGTAGAGGGAGAAGGAAAGGGGGAAATAAAAGGAAGGATAAAACATAAAGGAAAGAATTAGAAAGAAGGGAGCACGGTAATGATGGCAGAGATCCGAAATTGCTTTTCTTCTAGAGGTTTGCATGTGTTACGCTGGTCAGTAATGTTTTGTTTGTGTAATGTTAGGCATGTTTGTAGTGTGTGTGTGTGTGTGTATATATATATATATATATATGTAATTTTTTTATTTTAAATGTATTTAAACAATATATTTTAAATTGTTGTTAGCCCTATTTTGTGGAATGTTAACATGAATTAATATGTATTATTTAATTATTTGTGTAGAATGTATGCTGCGGGCGGATTTATTTTACCTGTTTTTAATTGTATGTACAGTGCTGTGTGAATTTACAGCGCTATATAAATAAAGCTGAATAACAACAACAATAATAAATTAAAATATATTAAAATAATATATTTAAAATATATATTATAATTAAAACATATTAATATTAGAATATATAAATAAAATTATATATATATATAATATTTTAAAAACTAAAAAACATAAAAATAAAATTAAAAATATATACATAAAATTAAATATATAAAATAAAATAAATATATGAAAATTAAAAAATCTAAATAGAATTAAATATATAAATAAAATAAAATAAAACATATAAAAATAAAAAATATACAAATAAAATGTAATAATCATAATTATATTTTGTAGTTTGCTGAGGCAGAGGAGTTGTCTGACAAAGGAGGCTGAATGTCTCTCAAAAGTACAAATTTTCCAGATTTCTTCAAAGCACTGACCCACGGCAGTTAAAGCGGTATCAAACTGCATTATTTCTGCAGTGTGGATGCAGCCTCAGGTGAGTGAGACTCAGCCTTTGACGTCATTCTGTTCCAAGTGGAGAGGGGGCGGGGCTACGAGGCGGGGAGTGACAAGAACGCGAACTCACCCCCTGCGGCCGCCGTAGTCAGAAAAAACCTCTTCATATGTCATAATAACCGCAGCAAGGCGACAGACAACAACTCCGCCGGCGAGGTACAGTAATCGCCCTTGAATAACTGCAACTCTCGCGAGAGTTGCAGAGGCAACTGTGTGTGGGCGGGGTGCTTATGGAAATATGTGGCGTCCCACGTGACCGGAAGCAGCATGGGCCTGCTGCGCGCGCGGGGCTGTTGGGGTCGCGCGGGGGTTCTTGGCTGGCCGTGGCTCCGTCCCCATGGCAACGCGGCCTACCACGAGCGCCGCGACAACTGCGCCGACCCCAGATGGCGACGGCGGCAAAGGGAGAAGGAGCAGCAGGAGGAGGAGTGGAGCCGCCGGAACAGGACGGTGCTGACCTACCTGGCGGCCGGGGTGGTGGGCATGGCGGGCCTCTCCTACGCGGCGGTGCCCCTCTACCGGCTGTACTGCCAGGTGGGAGCCCGGGCACGGCCTCCTTTTCCATTGGAGCCTTTCGTTCGAGGGGACATCCCACTGCTTCCTCCATTTTGTAGTATCGCTAAGAAGCGCGGCTTTTACACTTACAGTCTGAGAGGTTTTAGCTTTTCTATCCTCCTCTCCCTCTCCCCCCCTCCTTGGATGTCCTATATTTTACAGCCTTGCCCTCTTTTAAAGTGATGACCATCTGGTCTGCAGGAATAATCTGCTCTGGCTCAAGGCAAGGGAATTCTGGGAGCTCTCTCAGACAGAGAAGGCGAACCCTCTCACAAAACCAGTTCCCAGGATTTCCATAACACCACTGGCTCAATTCTCGGGGATGCTGGAGATTGTAGTTTTGTGAGACGTGTAGCCTTTTCTGTCAGAGATCGCTCTAGTGTCACAACAAACCACAGCTCCCAGAATTCCATAGCATTGAGCCAGGGCAGTTAAACCGCTTTATTTCTGCGGTGCAGATTAGATCCCCGACTGCAGAATGAATCCAGTTTGAGGCCGCCTTAAGTGTCCTGGCTCAGTGCTGTGGGATCCTGGGATTTGTAGCTCTCACGACAGACCAGGCTGAATGTCTCACACAACTACAAACCCCAGGGTTGCGTAGGATGGAGCAGTGGTAGTAAAAGCGGTATCAAACTGGATTCATTCATTCTGCAGTGCGGACGCAGCCCTTGAAAGGAGGAGGCAGGAAGGTGGTCGTTGTAAGGAGAGGAGGCATCCCTCCACCTTGAGCTCCATCGAGGGCGCCTTCCTTTCCCTAGTGGAGAAAGATCAAAGAGAACCAAACAGTATCCACCTCTTCATAAGCGCTGAGTAATTGAACGTTCATCATGGGCTTGTAAATGAAGCTGTTGCTTGAATTCATACATGAATAAAAAGCAGTCATTCCAAAGCAAGGGATTCCGCTTTCCTTGCCTTTGAGAGGATGCACTTGCTGCAGCAGGCATTGCCTTAGGAAAGGGAGCCCTTCCTTCCTCTTGTCTTTCAGGTAAGGGAGAGTGCTGCATTTAAGACAATGCTTGCACCAATTCATTTAGGATAAAGGTGAGGAAGTCATAAAAGGTGTGTGCAGTGATGTGGGGAAAATAGCTAGGGAGTAGGAGTAGTGCTTTTTTCAGAGTCCAGGACACTGTGGCTGTCCAGTTAACTATATGATGGGCAAGTCAGAATAGGTGCAGCAGCCCATATTGAACTGGGAGATTCACTGCAGTGGAATGTAGTTATGGGCTGTTACTCTGAAAAGCTTGAAAGGGAAATCAGGCAGATTCAAGGAAGTTAAAGCTAGCAAGGGCCATTGGTCAAATGGCTGTATGCTACTTTGAGGGTCAAAGGCATGCCGCCTCTGAACGTAAAGCTCTTAATTTCCTTGTCCTTACTGTGAGGTTTCTAAAAGGGGCTGGACTAAATAGGCTTTGGATATTATTAAGGAGGGTTCTACCTTTCAGAAAAGTTACTTGGCCAGTCAATACTACTTAGTCAATTTCTAACGCAACTTTTAAGTTAGTCTTAAAAATAGTATTTCGTTAACAAGGCTGATTTTGTTTAATTCATCTTGGGTCTCTTCCAAGGAGTTTGTATTCAATTAGACTTTTAACTATAGTTTATTTTCTCTTTAAGGCTACTGGACTTGGTGGATCGGCAGTCGCAGGTCATGGTTCGGACCAGATTGAGACAATGGAGCCTGTAAAAGATCGCATAATTAAAGTTACCTTCAATGCAGATGTGCATGCAAGTCTTCAGTGGAATTTCAGGCCTCAGCAGACTGAAGTATACGTAAGTGATTAAAAGTTACATAAGACATGGGTCTAATATGGACTTTTTGCATAGCCATCTGTGGAAATTCTCAGGCTCAGAGTCTGCTTGTGTAATCAGTGTGACATGTAAATTGTTGAAGTTGTTTCTGGCTTATGATGACCCTAAGGAAAACACCATAGTGTTCTCCTGGCAAGATTTATCCAGAGGGAGTTTGCTATGGCCTCCTCTGAGGCTGAGAGCATGTGACTTGTCCAAGGTCGCCCAGTGGGTTTCCATGGCTTAAGTGGGCATGTGAACCCTGTTCTCCCAGAGTTCAGTTCCAGCACTCAAAGCACTACACCGCACTGACTCTTGACATGCTAAATAGGAATATACAAGTGAGAGACTTTTTGTCTTCAAATTCAGGTACTGAGTCTACAGGCTGCACTATAGCCCTGTAGTTTGGGCATGCCCTATATGTTCAGCAGCAGGAGTCAATTGTCGTTGGTCTTTTTTTAATAATTGATTCTCATTTTGAATCCATTTGCATCTGAAAATAGAATCCATTATGAAATAGTGAAAGCAACCTAAACTACAGTGGGACCCCGGGTTACGAATGTAATTCGTTCCACGGCGCCGTTCGTAACCCGAAAAATTTCGCTAGCCGAAAAAGCCATAGCCGCTAGCGCTGAAAGCCGCGATTCCGTGTGAAAAAGCGCCGAAAAGCACCAAAATTTTTTTCGTAAGCCGAAAAAAAAAACGTAACCCAAAACAGTTTTTTCCTATTTATTTTTTTCGTATCCCGGAAATTTCGTAACGCGGTGATTTCGTATCCCGGGGTACCACTGTATTTAAAACTGTGATGTTGCTTTGGGTTCGCTGCACAATTGTTGCTAATGTATGAAAGTACTCTTTGCTTTGGATGTACAGTACTTGGCTTTGATTCTAAGGGCCAAAACACACGGCTCAGAAGGAGTGACCTCTGGCCCAAGCTGGCTGGCGGCAGAAGTGGATTATATCTGCTCCTTTTTGGGATGGCTTTTCCCCACTTAGGGCGGCCTTGGACTGACTTCTGGCTGATTTTGGTATGTGCATCAAGTAAATGCCACACCACCAGAGCAGCCGGAAGCCACCTTATTTGACCCATTTGCTTCAGGCCATAAAAGAATAGGGCAACTTCACAATTAGGCTGTTGCCAATGGAAGTAAAAATTGCCCCAGCCAACCCGATCGATGCTGCTCTTTGCTCAGAGAACATTTCCACATCTATGGAAATGCAGTTTTTTACTCTGGCTATCATATCTCAATGCATTCATATTATACTGTTGAGAGAGAGAGTGCTCTGTCATAGGTACTATGTAAGACCTTGTGCACTGCTGTTTTCTTCGTTTTCACAGCACATGAGTATGCTAGGGGAGACTTTCATATTTGCTGTCATGCTTCTGTCCCCATGCTTTACAGTGCGCCCTTGGTTTATGCAGGGGATCCGTTCCGGACCCCCGCACATAAGCCAAAAAATGCATATGCTTGAGCCCCATTCAAATGAATGGAGTTTGTGCATGTGGCGGCAGCGCGCACCCCATTCATGCGCAGCTCTCCGCAGGTTTGAGTGCATGCTCAAACCAGTGTACGACGCGGGCCCACTGTATTTGCTTGGAGAGAAAATCCCTTTCCTTTGAATTCTCAGTAACCTATAGACTAACGCAATAGGCAATGATCTGTTTAATCTTTGAATTACAGTTGTGTCTCTTACGATGACTACTACTTGGCTAAGAGAAGGATACTACTAGCATGTTCTTTCAGTGCTATTTAAAAGGGAATGGGTTTCTGGCTGTTCCTGACTACATAGCTTTCTGAAATGCACAAGGTAGTTCACCTAAGCTGAGTGAGTGCTTAAACCTATCAAATGTAATTATAAGAACATGCTTAATGATTTTAAAACTGAAATGCATTTTGGTTAGCAGTGGAGGGCAAGATAAATCACCACAGGAACTTTTTGTTACAGGTGGTTCCAGGGGAGACTGCACTGGCATTTTACAAAGCAAAGAATCCAACTGATAAACCTATAATTGGAATCTCTACCTACAATGTTGTACCTTTTGAAGCTGGGCAGTATTTCAACAAGATACAAGTAGGTGAAATATGATGTTCCCCCATAACAGAATGCTGCTGGTTAATCTACCATTTCCCAGTATATTATCATAGAACTATAGAATCGTAGAGTTGGAAGAGACCAAAAAGGTCTCTATAGATGGAGTCCACAGGATTAGTTATATGTTGCCCACCCACCCACCCCCTTCCTTTTCTTCTTGACATAGGAGCTCAGCTTTAAAAGTGGTGGTTATTTTTGGTTACACTATCACCCCTTCTGTTAAACCTACGTGATTTGCAGTATTTTCAATATATTCCATTAATTTGTCATAATTGCCCCTTAAGACATCATACTAGCACTTCATTAAATACTTTGTATTTAATGGGAAAGAATGTGGATTTTTATTCTGTAATAGACATGATTCTAAACAAAGACAAAAATTTTCTAAGCATTGTGGCATAGTAGCTCGCCTGACATTAAAGATTATTTTAGAAATAGACAGTAGAAATTGTGTTGGTGTAGCATTGAACTTTTGTAAAAAATCTCTTTTTTTCTCCCAACATCCAGTGCTTTTGTTTTGAAGAACAAAGACTTAATCCTCATGAAGAAGTGGACATGCCAGTATTTTTTTTCATTGATCCTGAATTTGCAGAAGATCCAAGGATGGCCAACGTTGACTTGATCACTCTTTCATACACATTTTTTGAAGCAAAGGAAGGACAGAAATTGCCACTTCCAGGTTATAATTAATACAACATGGATTAGTGTTCAGTACTGGTGATCCACAGAATGTGGGGGAAGCTGCTGAAAAACTATAGCAAAACTGTGCTTTCAGATGTTGAATATGAACAGATATGTTGTTCATTTGAAGATGGAATATTTAATTTTACACGCACCAACCATGACTGAATATAAAGAAATGGCATACAATACATAGTATGAGTTAAGTGTCTTAACTCATTCACTGGTATGTCTGGATACCAAAATATATTATTATTTATGAATGAAAGCTATAACGTCCTTTGGAAGACTTGCATTTTCACAAGGGTTATTCAGCATCGTTTGCAAAAATAGTAATTGTGAATGGAATGCCTAGTGGGGAAATGCAAAAGCATGCAAGTTGTATGGCTACAAGTTTGTAAAGATAACTATTAGATGTCAGTTTACCTGTTTATAAATATCAGAGATAGCACTGTGTTAAATACATTTTGTAAGGGTTTCTTTTTTAACAAAATGCTGATGGCCTAACATAATGGATATTGGAGCTCAACTGTTCTGTGCAGCCTTTTTAATGGTTACCTAAACTCACATTTCAGTGAGTAATCTGTAATTAGCTAAAATGAAGAGAGCAATTCTTATAAAACACATAATTTAAAAACACATACAACTTGTCTGTTACTCCTTTTCAGACATAATAGTTCATGGTAAACCTTCCATCCTAGAAACCTCCACTATTAAAGTGACTCTTCTGGATAATATAGCAACACTTCAGTTGTATTCTTTGTTTCATTGTCACTTTGAAAGAAGGCAATGATTTTGTTTAATCTCTGAAGTTGTGTCTCTTACAATGACTTAGCTTTGCTAAGAGAAGGATATTACTAACCTGTTCTTTCAGTGCTATTTTAAAAGGCATAGGTTTCTGGCTGTTCTTGATTACATAGCATTCCGAAAGGGAGAGTGACAGTCACTGAAGAACATGTATTTTGAGCAATTATAGATGCTTTGCACAGTGGCGTGATGCTTCCATTCTTAAAATGTATATGATAGAAATATAAAAGGTAAATGTAGCGCTACTGCAAACTTTATTGTGCTGTGAAAACAAGGAGCAGAATGTATTTTTTCGTAATATATAAATACTATTTTATAGCAGGGAAGGGCAACTTTAGCAAGTCCAGTGGCCAGTTATAACCTGCTGAAAAGGTTGTGGTGGGGTTGTATTTTCAAACCAGAAGGAACTGTTAAGTTCATCTGTTCTGTTTTTAAAAAACCTTTTTGATGAAGCAAGGCCATGTGTCTTGCTTTAGAAGAGAATCACAGTTCCTGGAGGCTTCCAAGAGTACAATTCTTATTTTGGTCCACACCTATGCTGAAAGATTTAGTCATGTTTTTCCAGATTATGTTCAATTTGATTATAGAGATTTGTGTCTTACTAACATTGTTGCTTCATTTTGAGGTACTGAACGACACTCTGAATTTTTAATATAGTATTAAAATTATTCTAATGTTTCTTAGATATTGTTGCAAAGAATACTACTTTGTTGTATAAATTGAAATCCCACACAAAGCATGAGTAAATACATGTCGACTCAGGGAGAAGTATTAGTCATGGAAGAAAATAGCAATCTTAACCACTTCCTAAATATTTGTAGCTGACAATGATTTTGGAAAATTGCAGTGCCCACAAGAATCTAAACTTTCTACCCACCCTGGGGCCATTTTTGTCACTGTCTTAGTTGCAAAAAAGCTGAAACAGTTTGACATTAGTGCTCGACAACTTGATTTGATTCTTAGAGAATAGAGAGCCTAGAACCAGGACAGATTCATGATGTTACTGCAGCCATTGGATATAAACACAAAATCAAGATCTGTAATTACTCTGCTTAGCCAGTAGTATGGATATTGGCCCTTCATGTGATAGGTGTGAATATGCATAAAGGTCTTAATTTCCATAGTGCATCCTGCAGCTTGCATAGGACCGTACCTTGAAGAGACAGGATTCCTATTTTAATAAAGGAAATTGCCTGGGTCAGGCTGGTCCATCAGCCACAATTTCTTGTCTCTTTAGTTCTTACTATGCATATCTTCACTTTTGTAGGCAACTGAGAATGAATGATGTCAGTGAAGCTAGCACCTCTAGAAAACTATTAAAAAGCCATGGAAGTCAGTGTCCATCCTTGCATGCACCCTGTTAATCTGGTGTTCCTGCCTCTTGTGATTACCAGGGTCTTCTATGCCTTTTAGAGACCTGGTGTTTTTCAGTGTTCCTGCAGCTTTTGCTGAAACTGTTTTAGCCTAATTCTAAACCTTTTGAGCTACAGAACCCATAGTTTTTGCCAGATACTGTCCTTAAACAGCCAGAGTTTTGACACTCAAGAGCTTGGGCTAAAGGCTCCCCCTTCTTGGCAGTAGAGACACGTTTCTGTTTTTTCTGTGAGGAAAAACACCTAACAAGATCCAAAGGAATATATTTTTGAAGCTCATTTCAAAAGAGGCCTTTCTGTACAAACTGCAGTCTCCTAATGTGTTCCCTATTTCTTGTATCTGTTTAGGAAGATTAGATCTATTGATAATCCAATTACACACAAGGGACCCAGCCATGAATGTACAGCTGTGTGAGAATCAGCCTTCCCTGTGCTACACCTGCATGTCACTATGACCCATCATGAAGATTAGCCTCTAATTTCCTACTATGAACCAAACTACTTGGAATCCGTTTTTATCCTTCCTTGATCTTCTCTCTATATCCCTCTTCCCTTTCCCTAAAAGGATTGGAGGTCTGAATTTGCAAGCTACTTTTTGAGGCCTTGCAACAACAGCTTGGTTATTTGAAATGCCATAACCTCTGATCTCATAGTAAATGGGCCCCTTTTTGACTTATTTTCTCCATCTTTTGGAACTAGATTATTAATCCTAATTACGTGTTTACTATATCTCAGTCTATTTCACAATATAAATTCTACAGCATATATTTGCTACTTCCCAATGTAGTTATTGTGACTTAATATCAATGTAGATGGCAATGTACAAAACTGCTGAAGATGTCTTCTATATTCTCAGTATGTGTGTTGTATTCATTCATGTATTTTGTAAGAATGCCCAGTAACAGTGATGCTAGAAATACGATTCAAAAAATGTAGCAAAGACCTAACAAACTTTAGGCTGAAGTTGGCTGACAACAGAGAAAATCAATAAAGTGAAGTGCCCTTGCTTACAGACAATCATTATACACAAAATACAGGAGGCTATCTAAAAGCAAGTGAAAGTGTGTCTTATAACTGAGCTGTATAGTTAATCGAACCGTTCATTTAGTAAAAACTCATCTTCAATTTAGGATTGTTTACTTAGATTATAAAAAAGCATAGCTGTTATAAAACATAATTTAACATTAAAGACAGAAATTAGTATTAAGATCCCATTTCCAGTGCTAAGCATTGGTCAGAGTGGCTAATTGTAATGACACTACCTAATTTTTGAGCACAATCTGAGAAAAGTGCACATTTGACTTTCAGAAAAGGCACATCCTCCCAGTCATACTTTTTATCTTCAGTGTTCCCATGACTATGTAAATATCCATTATCTCTTAAAAAATAACCTGAGTGGTTGGAGACAGGGAAAAGCCACAGCAGGAACAGATGTTAGCGCAAAGTCATCCTCAAGGTACTACCATGGGGAGCGTACACAACTTCTCCTGTTCCACTGACTTACTGTAAATATCTTCCTATAGCTACTCCAAATAGAATAGAGCCTTCAGTGGGAGCAGCTATATCTAGTCCTAGCTCTTAGAACCTTTGTGGACTCTGAGCAGTATTTCACTCTCCTTTAATGGAAAACAAATTGACCTAGAAGAGATTTAAAAAGTTGGCAAGATAGAAGTAGAACCTAACACACTATTATAACAAATCTTCCTCTTTGGTTATTAGTGACATTTGTTCTGGAACTGGTTGTGATCATTCAGGATAATTAGTGTTTCAAATAACTAGGTTTACAGAAAAATGTTGTAGTGATTAGTCATAAGACTAAAAACATATTGTAAGGAAATAAGTAATCTGCACACAGGGCAAGCAGTCAATATTATGAGGCAAAGACACTGAGAAAGGTATACAGCAGGGAAAAGGACTGTGTAACCACACCAGATGTTGTCTGGGATGCAGAGCTGCAATCCAACAACAGTTGGAGTGTCATAAATTTCTCCTTTGGACAGAAGGCAAATTCCATCCTGCAAAATAGACTGCAAGCAAATCCTGTGGCCATAGCTATCACCGTTCCTATCTGGGTTACCAAACTGGTACTTACTTTGGGCTCAGAGTTCTCATTGTACATCTTTAGTTCAAGCTGTACATGCTTCCAGTAAAGCACAATTGATGCTAGTCAGATTACACATAGCTAACCCTGTTCTGAAGTTCTGTTGTACTCTTTGAAAAATATTTCACTTACATTATTAAACAGAATGTATTGTGAAATAAACATACCTTATTCAAGGACAGTCATGCTTATGACATGGGTCTTAGGCGCCTTACAAGGGTTTTTAAAAAGAAAAATCAGAGTCCCCCACATAATTTGTAGACTTTGATTCAAAGTATGTACTGTACATGTACAACATTGCTCCCTTAGCAGCCAGCAGAACCTAATGTACTATATTTAAGGCTGAGTATGCAGGACTGATGTTTTAAGTTGTCTCCCAGATGAATTGTCTGATAAATTTGTAGTATTCTTCATCTACTGGTCCAGAAATTCTCTGTCCATTAATGGATATGTTGTTTATGAGCGAAACAATCTCTTACACTGGTAAAGTTGTTTTTGTGGGCTGCTGCTTCTAGCAACTACTTTTGTTTTTAATGCTTGCTTTGAAGAGATGTTCATCAATTTCTTCATAAATAGGTCTGAAAATCAAAGTACAAGATAAAGATTATTTCACAACATTAAATAATCTAAATATTATTCAATACAGCAATGATAGCTGCAAAAAATGTTAGGAGCCAAACACTGTATGGAGATTGTAAAACACTCCTTTTGGACACGCCTCTGAGTAACCAATTCTTTATACCAGGAAAGACAACTGGTGTTTTAGATGCTACATTCAGGTTCCCAATTAATTTTATCTGATTCCATCACATCCTGTTTCAGTTATGGTGAGATTAAAAGGCATAGTAATCACACAGTTTTACTGGCAAAGAAAGTAATTTCCAGAGTTTTACGAGACCATGGAGAAGCGGCAAAATGCCGCTTCTCCATGGTGTGTAAAAGGGGTGTCCTTGGGGCTTCATGCCCCTGAACAACCTGGGACCCGCAGCCATGATAGAAAGGGGCCACCTGGCCCTTTCCTCCCTGGCATCGTTCCTGCAGCCAGTTGGCTGCTATGGGAACGAGGAGGCTCCCAAAAGGAGCTCCGTTACGGAGCTCCTTCCCACGCCATGCTCAGGCCGCCATATGCAGCCTGGGGCAGCGCGGAGACATCATGCATGCACTGCACCGTTTGGACGTGGGGTGTGCGTGATGTAATCATGGCGGCCTCCATGTAGATGGGAGGCTGCCATGATGACGCTGCCGCCATGTACTAGGGTTGCAGGTCGTGGGGATACTCCGCCCCTGGGCAACTAGTACGTGGCCAGGCCAGCACAAAGCTGGATTGGGATTTCATTAAAGTGCATTCTTGCCTTTTATAAATACTTTTTGTGACTTGGATCTCAAGTTTTTACAAGTGGAACTTTGCTGAACCTTTAACTGACAAGTTGAATGTCTCAGAGTGTGGTAGAGTCTCTTTCCTTGGAGGTCTTTAAACAGAGGCTGGAATTTACTATGGTAAATTCACCTGAACACAATTGTGAAGCACTTCATCCAATGTCATATGGTAAACTTCGCAAACAAAAGGACTTCCCCATCACCTCTTTCTCCCCACTTGTGCCTGAAAGTATCCTCCAACCTCCAAGGCAACCCTGAGAGGGTTTGTGGGGGTTGTAGGAGGGAGTCTGTTTTGTTGTAAGGTGGATGTCATTAGATACAATGATCCCCTTCCCCACCACCTCTCCCTTCTCCTTTTGTGTCGTGTCTTTTTAGATCAGGGGTAGGCAACCTTTTTGAGCCGGGGGCCAGGTTGCTGTCCCTCAGACAACTGGGGGGCCGAAGCCAAAAAGTAAATAATTAAATAATTTTTTAAAAATTTAAATAAATAAATAAACTGGGACAAATGTAGGACAAAATTTTCAAATGGTGGAAACTTTTTTTAAAAAAGTGGAGGACACATGAAAAAATTTGCTGATTTTTAAAAAAATGTTAATATAAATGCATGTTTCTGAGGCTTCTATAGACAATTGCCCCTGCGCGCGAGAGGCCAAAGGCCCCGGCGGCAATCGGCGGCAGGACCGGGCTGGGGCCAGTCCCAAGGCCTCGCCGGGCCGCATCCGGCCCGCGGGCCGCAGGTTGCCTACCCCTGTTTTAGATTGTAAGCCTGTGAGCAGGGAACTGTCTAACTAAAAGGTTGTATGTACAGCGCTGTGTAAATTTACAGTGCTTTATAAATAAAGGTTAATAATAATAATAATAATAATAATAATAATAATAATAATAATAATACAACCCAGCATGTATGGTACAAGGTTGCTAAAAACATACATGCCTCCCAGAATGTTGCAGCTGTCCAGTCTCAGCAGTTACTCCCACTGACCTAAAAGGTGATTGTAACATACTTTTGCTATCCTGACATGGGATAGGCTATGTTCCTTTGTGTTCTTACAAAAAGCAAGCAAAGAATTGCTCAGTCACTCCCAAAGTTACTTACTCTGTCTTGTCACTGGGAGCTAGAGGATCAAATTCCATAAGTTCATAGTAATTAGGAGGTGGTGGGATGATTTTTGATGTATCTATGAAAGAAGGAAAAAGTTAAGTTTATACTGGCATGTATTTTAAAATATTTTAAGCTGACATTTTAACTTAAAATTGGCATTTTAAGTTCTGTGTGTTATAGTAAGTTATATTGTGAGTTATAGTAAGAATCCTAATGAACCTCACTATTAGGTTTTGCTATAATTTTAAGACAGAAGATCAATGTTAAGGAATGGGTGAAAGAGATTTGAAAAAAAAAAAAAGTAGAATTTAGGTAACAATTCCCCATATACCAGAAGCATTATTGGATAAAGTTGTGAAGACTTTCATATATTTCTACAATAGCAAAAGAAAGCTGAGCTGATGTTGAATCTAATAGTTATTGTGCAGAATGTTTGCTTTCAACATTCATATTCCATCAGGGGTAGGAATCATGTGGCCTATAGGAGGGAGCCATGCCCCATTTTTTTTAGCTGGAGAAAAAAAAAATCCATACTGGGCTCAAGAGCATACCCACCACTCCCTGATAGACATATTGGGCTGTTAAGCTGAAGATGAAGTGACATGGTGGGGCAGCAAGGCCCACCTTCTCCCTGGAAATCGTGATCTTGCCTCCAGAAGCAATGTATGCCTACAGATGGGCATAATGTTTGCATAGCACTTATTTTTTGTAAAACCCAAGTCTGGTTGGCTTGAATTGTACAGTTAATTCTCCTGGGAATATGAGCTCTTGCTTCCTCATATTTTGCATGCATCCATGTGTCTTAAAATTAATCCACAGTGGTCTATTATCCAAGCTTCTCTGACATATGGAAAACCCCCAAATTCTGTAGTTAACTGCAGTTGTTCAGATTTACCTGCTGCTGGTGGTGCATCTCTTGAATCACTACTTTGAAGTCTTACTGGATACAAAGGCACTGGATTTAAACATGTGTTTACCTAAGGAAATGAAGAGAATTAAATCAGGTATGCAGGAAGATGGATTAGTTAAAAAAAAACTGGTTGAGCATAACATGCTGATTCATTCTTGTACTGTTTACTATGATACAATGTGTTGATACATATACAGAGAATTAGCTTGCATCACCACAGACAAAATTATGTTAACTTTGTTTTTACATGTAGCACACTTGCCTGTACGACTGAGCTAACGTAGAGCCAGTGGCTCAGCTGGGATCCAAAGAGTTGTCTAGGCATATACAAGCCCAGAGGAACTGGAGTTTTATTTGGTTCATAATAAAGTCATATACAGTAGTATTTAAGGTGACGTCATGTATAATCTTTTCCTCAAAGTAAGGTACGCATGAGAACATTGAATGAGAAATGCTGATAATTGTGAAAAGCTCAATGGAATACACAAGTTTTCATCAGCTGGCTCTTACTTAACTTTTGAAAGTAGGGCATTTACAGTTGGTTAAGGTAGCAATATATGTTTACTAACAAGTGTGTCCTTTAAAAAGGTTGTGAATGCCTGGTGCACATTATGCTGACCCTGTAGCTAAGGAAGCTGAAAAACTGGCATCAAAGAAATCCTTTTAAAAAGTCTTTGAATATTTAGAAGTGCAACTTGTACGCATACAAATCAAAAGAGCATGAAGTTCCTGGATACATCCGAAGCCTGGATTTTGTGTGGGAGAAGGTCTGAAAGGATAATTTAACAGAATGACCTTAGCCATAGGTGTTTGGTTGGCCACCTATGGCAAAGGTTAATGTACTTAAACTGTCAGATGGGTGACTACCAGGTAGAGGGCTGGTTTCTTAATGAAACCCAAGTTCCGGGATGTTTTTGTTGCAGAGATATGTCTGATGCCATATTTCTGGTCTCAGCATCAAATGCAGGGGGAGAATGTTTGACAGAACCTTTTAAATGGCTTATGCAGTCTGGACCTCCCAGACCTTAACATGTGCTTCTTTAATAGTTCAGGTACTGAGGTTTTCCAGATTTAAAACTTGACTTTTAACTCTAGAATATTTATGGGTTGTTGCTGTTGTTGCTGCTGCTGTTGCTGCTGCATTCATGCTTCTGGGGTTTTGATATTATGTCTTTAAGTCTTTGTATTTACACAGAGTTTTCTTTTTATTTGAACTGCCCAGCGAACTTTGTTATGAGGCAACATACAGATGTTTTACTGCTGATTATGATTTTCTGTATGTATCATTTCCTCTGCCCTTTTTACTTGCCCTATTCTCTCCACCACCTCCTCCCCAGAGAGAAATAGAGCAAAAGACAAAAGAGGAAGATATGACAGTGCTCTTCTCACTCTCTTCCTTTGCCCACTTTTCTATTTCTTGTCTTCTCTCTCAACTTGACTCTCTCTCATCTGTCTGCCACAGGAGTAGTGTGTGTAGCTGCAACAACCAGCTACCAGTGTTTTGAAGCTTCAAGGTTGCCACAACCTCAATCTCCTCTCCACCGGTCACTATCCATCCCTTTCCACCAGTAGCCTCCCATTTTCAATTCCAAATGATTTACTGGGCTGTTTGGAGGTTCTCCCCAACTCCTCCATAAAGGTTCTTTGTATTTCCTCCAATTAAACGTTTCTGATACCTGCCATCCTGTGCATAAATGGTGCTATTTTGGCTGCACAAGAATCAGCACTCAAGGGACTGAATTCAGCTTAGCAGAAGTGATAAATGTACTTGCATCAAAATCCAGTGTCTTGGTAGCAGACCTCTGCTACTGCAATTGTATTTTCACTTTCCCCAGTCTACCCACAGTCTTTGATACCCTCCATAATCTGTTTCAGAGCACCATTTAGTCCATTGGAGTATATTTAGAGGGAGCTGCAGGGCAGACAAATTGCTCCCTTTCTTGTCCCAAAAATGGAATTCTTTCTATTGGCAGAATGAATTAATAGGACAAAAACTGTCTTTAGTATTTTTAGTGGATCAGGTTTTTATTCACAGGCAAACTCTGCACTGTTGGGATGATCTTTAATGTCTCATCGACATATTGATTTAAAGAATCAGTTGACCGCAATCAGTGACTCTGAGAGAGAACAGGGTCAGATTCCTACCTACACATACTCAGAAAGCACACAAGGTATCTTCTTTTGTGTTTGTTGTTGTGTGCCTTGAAGCCATTTCTGATTTATGGCAACCCTAAGGTCATGGCAACATTTGTTCAGAGGAGGTTTGCCATTGCCTTCCTCTGAGGTTGAGAGCATGTGACTTACCCAAGGTAATCCAGAGGATTCATGGCCGAGTGCACAATTGAACCTTAGTCTTCCTAGTTGTTGTGTGCCTTCAAGTCGTTTCTAACTTATGGTGACTCTAAAGTGAATTTATCACAGGGTTTTCTGGGGCTGAGAGTGTGTGAACTCTCCCACAGTCACCCTGTGGGTTTCCATTGCTGAGCAGGGAATCAAACTATGTTCTCCAGAGTTGTAGTCCAACAATCAAACCACTACATCACATTGGCTCTTTCTTCTTTTGGGTACAGTGGTACCCCGGGATACGAATGCGCCGCCTTACGAAATTTCCGGGTTACGAAAAAAATCAATTGAAAAAAACTGTTCCGGGTTACGAAGGTTATTTCGGGTTACGAAAGAAATTTTGGTGCTTTTCGGCGCTTTTTCGCACCAAATCGCGGCTTTTCCCCATTAGCGCCTATGGGTTTTCGGCTTGCGAAAGCTTTTCGGGTTACGAACGCGGCGGCGGAACGAATTAAATTCGTAACCCGGGGTACCCCTGTACTTGCAATGAAACTGAACTGACCAGCAATTTGCTACTCACATTGACATATGTTTGGCCACCCGTAAAGCTTTGGCATGTGTTTTGTGCTTCTGTTGTGAACCTAAAAGAGGAAACAAATGTAGTAGGAAACACCAAACAACCATCATGTCCCTTCAAATGTCATCACAGAACTTTCAGACTTCTCACGTCTTCTTTGTCCCTGACTTTCCTTTTCAATCTGTCCCCTCTTGCTGTCAGCATCCATAGTGGCCTTCCATAAATTACCTCATAAAAGAAAGGAACTGAGCACCTACTCCAACTGTCAAACATCTACCCAGTTGGGGCATTTTAGTTGGTTCACAGTTTCTATCTGTGCTAACCTTCAAGTCCCACTTAAAAATATACATGATTTAAAACCAGTACTTACAAAGACTGTTGAGTATATGTAGTAGGAAGTGATGTTAATTGAGGGTAAAGTGGTGGATGAGGGCTTGGAACCGCAAGACTTCGTGGTTGGCAATCTTTAAAAAAAGGGGGTAAGGTTAGTATTGCTATTTTTATTCTGAATGATTTTGAACACAGGAGCCAAGAGAAGGTCGTGCGATCGCTGTCACTCATACTTTCTGAATGGTATAATGTCCAGATATGTGTGACGTCATCTGAAAGTCCTTCCCACACATGCACAGGAAGCAACGGACAAAGATGGGAAATGATGTCCCATCCCCCATGTGATAATCTCCCCTATCAATTGGTGTGCATTCTCTCTCTCACCCTCCTGTTACAGCTCGACTCAGGCTTGCATCCTTCCGAGGTCACTAAAATGAGTACCCAGGTTGTTGGGGGCAATTAGCTTACAGTTGTAAACCGCTTAGACACTCTTAGTTCAGTATGAAGCGGTATATAAATGAAGCTGTTTGTTTTGTTTTTTATTTGTTTTCGATAGGAAAGTGTTTCCTGTATGTAAAATCCTAGTTTTTCCTCCCCTCCCCATTTGCTTCTCCTATTCTTTGAAATGCATATTGTGCAGAGCCACTGGCAGAACAGCCAATTGGAGTCATGCTGGCAAAAAGGTGGGGCCCTGCCTGATGAGCAGCTATAAAAAAGAGGAGAGCCATTAAGAGTTAGCGGAGTATGTTAAGCCTGCTGAGGCAGGAGTGTGTCTTAGAAATCCCGATTGTGCAATTGGGAATAAGGGTCCAGCCTGCATGGGATTCAGACTCCCATATCAGGACAAAGGATTTTAAAAAGAAAAGTTCTTTGAATAGCAGAGAGTCAGTAAAGGGATCCACCTTATTCTGTAGAATTATAATTTATGAATAAAGCTAGAGATTCATAGGATTTATACTCCTACTGAATGAGCTTTAGTGTAAGGTGCGTGTAAAGAATTAGAATTATTATTATTATTAACCTTTATTTATAAAGTGCTGTAACACACTGGAAGTGTAACTGAAGTATTTGAGCAAAGTCAATTTGTAACCAGTGAAGTAATACATACTTTGTAACGCTAAGCTTTGAGAACCAAGTACCAAAAGGGATACCATCATAAACTCTTTCTGTAAATAAAAGTTATTTTCTTTTCATTCACAAAAGAGTGGTCTCAAGTGATTTACAGTATGTTTAACATGCTAACAAGAATACTAAAAACACTTAATAATAAAGAGACTTAAGTCAGTGGGAGGACCAAGAGTTATACAGAACTAATTTAGTTCTGCAGTAAAAGAAGCCTCAAATTATTTGTCTTATAACTCAGTGGTCACAAAAATCATAGAGTTGGAAGAGAACGCAAGGGCCACGCAGTCCAACCCCATTCTGCCATGCAGGAACTCTCAATTAAAGCATCCCTGACAGATGGCCATCCAGCCTCTGTTTAAAGACCTCCAAAGAAGGAGACTCCACCACTCTCCAAGGGAGTGTATTCCACATAATTTGGTATCAATCGGTGGGATCTGACAGACCCAGTGTGAGGGGATCTGAAAGATCAAGTGTGAGAGATCTAAGAGAACTGGTCACATCACACATATAAATACCTTTGGTGTATCAAGTAAATAGATATGTGACTTGGGAAACCCCCTAGAGTCACCAGTCTCAGCCTCTGTTGGATTTCCAATTTTCCTCCTACTCTTTTCCTCTCTCAGCTGCTTTGCCCTTTATCAAAAGATGGTGAGTTACAAATGAAGACCATACCTTTTTAACTAGAACCTTATCACATTAAAAAAGTAAGAGGAGAGGCACAAGACAGAAGCAGCTTTCTGTTTATCTCTCTGCATGATGCCATAGCACTTTCCTTCTCCTTCCAGTGGGAGACAGAAAAATGGATTTTTCCAGCGTGACAAATAGCACGCTTTTACAACCATCTCCCTCGGAAATAGAACTGAACTTCTGAGAGAGTATGTGAAGAGGTAAACAGAAAGCTGCTTCTATCTCATTGCCTCTAGTCTTACTTTGGTAATGTGATAAGGCTCTTAATATTTTAATTAGCTACTTAGGATATAATCCCAAAGGTTGCATGATATTTTAATTAGCTACTTAGGATATCCTAAGTAGCTAATTTCCATATGAATATGTAAATATAAAGTCATTAATAAACATTCTCAAAGTTTTTAACCTGAACCGCTTGCTTTTTTTAAATTTCTGAGTCAGTTCCAGTTCTCAGGGAAGCATCTTCAGATTGGGGCATGTTTATCTGTTAGTCTGCTACAAGTAGGCTAGTTCCCAGCTTTGATATTTTCATATTTTTCCCAAACAAGGGTTAACCACCTGGGAACTTCTAATTTCCAACAGTATGCAGCACTGGCAAGCTAAGAATTTAAAGTTTATTTCCTGGACTTAATAATAACAATAATAATAATAATAATAATAATAAGTAGTAGTAGTAGTATTCCACTTTTCCACAAAGGAATCAAAGCAGATTCCAACAGTATAAATAAAACATCAAACAATTAAAAATTACAGTTTAAAAATCCCAAAACCCGAACCCTCCCCCAATCATAAAAACAGTGATCAACCCATATAAAGAGATTAAACATCAAAAAATTTAAAACTGTCCAATAGGAATACACTGAAATTTCAGGCAGATTAGCGTAAGAAGTGAGTCTTCCTCTAGAGGAGGGGGGACAGGGGCGATGGTATCAATTTTGATATTGGTATCAATAGAGGGGGAGGCAAGTCTAATGGATCTAATGGTTCTAACCTAGTCTGGAAAGGCCTGCCGGAAGAGACCGTCTTAATAGCCTTCTAAGGTGGTAATATGGCGGATCTTGTCTGGCAGGTTGTTCCAGAGCCTGGGAGCGGCTGATGAGAAGGTCCTCTGGGTCACCGCTAAAAGTCTGGTCTTCTTATGTTGTAGCAGATCCTTCCCAGAGGACCAAAGTATGCGGGGAGGATTATAAGGAAGTAGGTGCTCCCACAAATAGTCAGGACCCAAGCCATGTAGGGCTTTAAAGGTTAGAACCAACACGTTGTACCTTGCCTGGAAACTGATAGGCAGCCAGTGGAGTGATTTTAGAACCGGTGTAATATGGGCAGTTCTGGATGTGCCTGTGACCAGCCTGGCTGCTATAGTTTGTACCAACTGAAGTTTCCGAACTTGACACGAGGGTAGCCCCATGTAGATTGCATTGCAGAAGTCGAATCGAGAGGTTACCAGCATATGTACTACTGTTTCAAGGTCTCCCTGCTCCAGGAAGGAGTGCAGCTGGCATATCAGCCAAAACTGGTAGCAAGTGCTCCTGACCGTCACGTCCACCTGAGCCGTCAGCTGGAGCGACGAACACCCCCAAGCTGTGGACAGAGTCCTTCGGGGAAGCGTGACCCCATCCAGAATTGGCTGGCATAACTCCATTCCTGGACATGAAATACTGAGGGATAGGACTACCCCTACTTGCCTTCTTTGAGTATGCCCTCGTCTCTTGGGTCCAAAACATACTGCAGAAATAATCCAGTTTGAGACTGTTTTAACTGTCCTGGCTCAATCCTAGGGAATTCTGGGAACTGTAGTCTTATGAGATATTTAACCTTCTCTATAAGAGACCTCTGGTGCCACAATAAATTACAATTCCCAGGATTCTCTAGCATTGAGCCAGGGCAGCTAAAAGCAGCCTCAGACTGGACTATTTCAGCAGTGTTTTTAAGACCTTGGTCACAGCAACCATCTCCTATGCATTACAAGAGGGGTGGGTAACTGACACCCCTAGAACAGCATGCAGTATTGGCCTAATTTCATGTGCTGCTTGGACTGATTTCAAAAGCCAATTGAAGCAATATCTGGGGTGACCGCCCCCTATTTTCCATCAGCCAATAGGGAGGAGGGGAGTGACAGGAGAGTGTCAGAGGAAGATAGAAGAAAGAGAGAGAAAAAAGTGGCCCTGCTCACTGTTGGCACACAACCTTTGATGGATTTGTCCCTGAGGGAAGGCAGACTGCTACACTAAATATTTGAGTAATTCCTCCAGTCTCTGGGAGGCCAACAAAATCTAGAACCCTTAACAGGACTATGAAGAAGGTGCCCAAGAAGCATCTCTTTTGTCTGAAATCTCTTTCATATAATAGCTCATTGGCCCCAAGTATACAATCTGGACTCAGAGAAACCTAATTCCACAAGGTTCACAACACACTCTTAAAATTTTAAGAATGTTCTTTACTTAGTTCTGATGGGTGAGGAGTCACTGGGCCAACTCCCTCAGGCTTTGGCACGATAGCAGGAACACTAGACTCAAGATCCAGCAAATCACATGAAGGAGCAGACGGCTGGTTGCCATTGACCTGAAAATTGAAGAGACCAGAGGTTCTGCTCAGTGTTGCCTTGAAGCACTGATCAAATGCCCACTGTACAATAAGCAGTTTAAACAAGGCCCTTGTGGACTTCATATTCAAGCAAACCTTGATTGCAGTAAAACTCAGTTCAACTATGGCGGAGTGGGGATTAAGGATCCCTCTGGATGTTGGGACTGCAACTGCCAGCAGCCCTAGCCCGCAGCCAATGGGGAGGACAGCTGGGCCTTGCAGTCCAACATCATTTGGAGAGCACATGATTTCCACACCATTTTATGCTGCCATCTCCAATGGTATACATTTGTGATATGTGTGTGTGTGTGTGTGTGTGTGTGTGATATATATATATATATATATATATATATATATATATATATATATATATATA
>NC_056523.1:163229014-163340598 GCF_019175285.1 Sceloporus undulatus
ATAGTCCTCAGAAAAAAGTCTAGGAGATCACTTCATAAATGATCCAGAAGAGCAATATAAACAGAACTGCAAAAAGAATTATTCCCTGAAAGAGAGGTTTTATGTAAGTGGAAAGACTAACATCCACAACTAAGAAAAGCAGATGGGTGTTCCTGTGCTCACAGCCCTTGTTTCTAGCAGTTATTCATACCCCCCGTGTATAGAAGTGGATTTAATATTCCGATATAAACATAAAACTGGTTAATGTATCTTCTCCCAAACATTTTAGATACTTGTCTAGTTATGGCTGATTAAGTATTAGTACTCTGTCCTCTATCAAACATTACACAATGAATTAAAAGATGAAGTTCGCAATTCCATACACATTTACTTAAGAGTAAAGACCCCAGTAAACACACTGCGCTTTTGTTATTATATGCCTTCAAGTCCTTTCCAACTTATGGCAACCCTAAGGTGACCCGACCCTATTATTTGGTTTTCTTGACAAGATTTGTTCAGTGGAGGTTTTGCCTTAGCCTTCCCCTGAGGCTGAGTGAGTGTGATTTGCCCACACTCACCCAGTAGGTTTCATGGCTCAGCAGGTAATAGAACCTTGGTCTCCAGAGCTGTAGTCCAACACTCCAACCAATATGCCATGCTGGCTCTTACCAATAAATAAATATAACTCTACTTGGAAGGCAGAAACAGTGGACATGGAATCAAGGGCCAAAGAATGTAACAGTATCAGAGGTTTCAGGGTCCTTTCCCTAATGATAGGAAGTTGTTTTGGGCCAGTAGAACTGAATATCCGTTACTTACCGCTGTGCGTTCATTCTGAATCCTCTGATTCTCCAAGAAACGTACTCTGTTTCGAGAGAACCTACATAAAAAAGTACAACTAGTTCCTCAGTTTCAAGCCACATAGATTATGGGAGGCAGGGGCAGGATAGAGCCTGAAATCCTCATTTCGAAGATTCTACAGCTGGGATGGGTGACTGCATGGAGGGGGGCAGTTTTAACTGTACCAACATGTTTGGCTGCACACAAAGTGATGGTTAGTCATTTCCAGGCTCTACTTTAGCTACTTTGGGGCCTCTTCTGTTGAGAGGGGTCGAGGTGGGTGAGAACCTAAAGCATCAATTTGCAAATGAGTTGGGGGAATTTTGGCTGGTTTTGGGGGGAAATCTTGCCTGAAAATTGCTGTGAATAATTTTGTACTTTTCTTGAAGAGCTGGTAGGGCTTTGGGTGTTACCAGGGAGGTCTGAGGACCCCAAAAGTGAGACATGGAGGCAGCATGTGACCCAGGGCCTGCATTTCCCTACCCCTATCCTAAAGCTGACTCTGATCACAAAAGACTTTCCAAGATCTCTTGGTGACTTTGCTCTCAAACAAGTTTTGAAGACACCTAACTGATTCATCATAATAAACAGAGGTTAGTTTGGTTTTTCACTCATTTAGTCTTGGTTAGCAGAACATAGGGGCTTTTATGGCACCTTCTTTATTTTCTTGGGATATCTGTCTCTTCATAATTAACAGTGTTTGTTGATTTTGCACAGTACAATCTTGGGCATTGCTTAAGCAGGGCTTTAAGCAGCACATGCCACAAAAGTAAACACACTGCAGGGATATCGTTGCAACAATGGGAATCTCTGTTTTTTTCATTATAAAATAGTAAATTATATGTTGCTGCAATAAAGTACATTACAGAAAGTGGCATAACACTTTTAACATACCTGCTTGATATACTGCTGATTAGGATAAGCTATAACAACGCTAGTACACTTCTACATGTGCAACGCCAATTTAGGGCCCTGGGAATTTAGTAGCATATACTGGCAAGCCAGTAGTATACCAAAGTCTAGTAACATTATGCATATGGTAACTTAGGGGTTAAGATGCCAGTTCTGACAATCGGAAGATCGAACAGTTGGCAATTCAAGACCTGAGTGCTATATGATGAGGTGAGCTCCTGTCACTAGTCCCAGCTTCTGCCAACCTAGCAGTTCGAAAGCATGCAAATGCAAGAAGATAAACAGGTATCACTTCGGTGGGAAGGTAACAGCATTCGGTGAAGTCATGCTGGCCACATGACCACTGGAGTCATCCTCAGACAATGCTAGCTCTTCAGTTTAGTAACGGAGATGAGCACCACCCCTACAGTTGGTTATTACTAGACATTCATGTGAAGGGACTACCTTTACCTATGCAGGTGAACTTTGCAACATGGAGAAAGCAAGGGATTGTGGCACTCTTAGGCACCAACAGGAAAGGCCATGTGAGGTTTGGCTGTGACAGCATCTGGCCTGTATTCTTGTTCCCTCCTCCTGTGCTGCTTCATTGGCAGTGGATATGAAGCAGGCTATAGTTGTCCTTTGGGGGAAAGTGAATTACAGAATGGGAGACTATCTAGTATCTAAACCAGGAGTGGGACCCACACAGCCTTCCAGGTATTGTGGAATTGAGACTACCAGCAGCCCTCACCAAAGTTCAGGAATTTTGGGAGCTGTAGTCCAGCAACATTTGGAAGCCCTCATAGTTTTCATCCCTGCCCTAAAAAGTGGCTAATCTTCCAATGTCAGGGAGAAATTAAAAATCCAAACAACCATCTACTGACTGGTTCTGTTACTTCAATCATTTGTTGCTCTATAGAGTGAAATGTGCAGAGGAGAGAGTGTAAGAAGCCTGAACAATTCTGAGGAACCACCTCATGGAACATACAACATTTTGATAGGCCTTTTGTTAGTTCTGCCACAATACGTTTATGAACACAGCCTACACATGCAAGCCATCAGATCATACTCAGTATCAAACAGCTTTACCTCTCGTGTCCCAGTAGGACATTATTCAGATTTTCATTTACTTGTATCAGTTCAGTGATTACATCTTCATTCTGCACAGTTGCTAGCAGTTCCATGATTCTCTCCTGCATTACCCTGCATGTCTTGTACAGCTTCTGCCAAGAGACAAAAGAAGAGATCCCCCTTAGCATATGAATAGAGAAAACAATGGATGCAGGAGACACATTAATTACATCTGACTCACACAACCATAGGTGCTTGAATGTGCATTAATTCATTACTTTCTCCTAGATCTTTTGTTTCAGGATCAAAACAATCATTTTCAACAGTCTGTCTGAAAAAACATTACTTGTTATCAAGGACAGACAAAAAACATGGTGTAGTGGCTTGAGTGTTGCACTAAGACTCTGGGATTCCAGCGTTCGAATCCCTGTTCAGCCATGGAAACTCATTGGGTGACATTGGGCAAGTCACACACTCTCAGCCTTGGAGGAAGCTCCTTAGCCTTAGGAGCCCTGGTGGCACAGTGGTTAAATACTTGTCCTGCACCCACTCACTCACAAACTAGATCAACTCAGCCTGGCATCCTTCTGGCCCTTATCACATGTGAAACTGGAACTCCAATCCAGAGACAATCCGAATTGAAGGGGAAGCAGAGTCAATTCGAATCCAAGGCAATTCATGTGATGAATTATCACATGTGAAGAACGAAACTGTGGTCCTTCCTGAGTCAAAGCAGAGCGAGTGCACATTAAATTATCACACTGGCACATATCATGCAAATTCAAAATTCGAATTGGCACCCTTGCGCCTGATCAGTGGGGCTCTGAACGCATCGAGATCTTTTATGCTTCCGGGGTGAAGAAGGGAGCCACTTCCTGTTTCCTGTTTCACGTCAATGCAACCCTCACGTGAACTGTTCCTGTCACGTCTCCCTCCAGCCCCAGATCGCCCCCTCCATTGCTCCCATCTCTCCCCTCAGCCTCCAATTGCCCCCTCCATTGCTACATCCAGACGTGCTCTCTGTTCTTGAAGGAGCACCGGAAGCAAATGGAGCAAAATTGCAGCACTGCATCATGGGAAATTTGCCACCATGGAGGTTTGCGGGGGGTGTACCAGGACAGAAGCAAAGCTGCATTCCACACCAGACCAATTTGGATTGAAATCGAAGTGAGCTTGGAAACAATTTTTGTGAATTCGCTTGTTACCGAATTCATAAAAATGAGGAGTCACTTCGGATTGATTGTGGATCCGCCTTGGAATGACCCCCAATAGAAAGCAATCATGTGTGATAGTACATCACATTTTAACGTGAATTCGCATGGTTGGACCACAAGTGACTGCAGATCTGAGCTGCAAAACCCCTCGTGTGATAAGGGCCTCTGTAGGTTGCTAAAATTAGTACTCACCTTATTAGTGGCAATTCGCTAACACTTTGTAAACCACTTAGTACATTGGTAAGCGGTATAGAAATGTACTTGCTATAGGAAGACCATAGTAAACCTCCTCTGAAGAAATTTTGCCAAGAAAACCCCACGATAAGTTTTCCTTTAGGGTTGCTGTAAGTCAGAAATGACATGCCAAGGTACACAGCAACAGTGGACAAACAAGGTCTAGTTTGTCTTCTGATGCTTATGTAGCAGTGTGAAACGGCCTGCTTCAGATGCAATCATGTGGCGGTTCAGAAATGACATTTGATCTGTGCAAGTGTTGGTTTTGCTTCAGGTGGCAAAGCCCTCATCGTAGACAACTGCATTTTGAAACTAGGCACAATATGATGTCAAAAGAAAAGGAAAGAAAAGACTTGTGGTGCATCTATATACAGAATGGAATAACCTCCTACTTTCCACTTCACTGGGAAAATTTCATATAGCTTTTGTTCATACCATGGAGCCTGAATATTACAGAATGTGTGTGTGGTTTCTGGGTCTAACTGGTGTATTTGTTGTTGTGGTATTTCTGTTATGTTGATTGGCTCAGTTTCCTGGATTATCTAAACATTTCTGAACATTCACAAAATTAATCTGTCAGTATTAGCATTCACCAAATTCCAGTCATTCCCTGTCTTGCCAATTATCTCTTGGCTCTCAACATGAGTATCATAGCTGGCATTCTGATATTCCTTCTTTTTATTTATAAACTGGCTTGACCACAGCAATTTTGAGTGGTGATTTAGTTTACCTGATTGTACTTTTATGTAGCGGAATTTGGCATTCTACCATATGAAGGGAATATAAACATCAATATCATAAAGACCAGATTTCATCACATGAGGACACCATTAATGCCACACAAAATGGACATAAAGTCATCCATTAAAAATGTATTCAACTGGAATGGAGCAAAGTGATGTATTGTGTTCATGTTATAAATGCGTATAAAAATTATATGAAGAAGGAATTGATTTTTAAAAATTGATATGTCAACTTTAGGAAAATCCACCCTTATATATAATAGATTATGACTTCTCCTCACACGTCTTGCTATTCAGAGCCAAGGTGTTTGTTGTTGTTGTTGTGTGCCTTCAAGTCATTTCCAATTTATGGTGAAGTTAAGGTGAACCTATCATGAGGTTTTCTTGGCACTTTACTTCGGGGGGATTTGCCATTGTCATTCTCTGAGGATGAAGGAGTGTGGCTTGCCTTAAGTCACCCAGTTTGTTTACATGGCCAAGCTGGGATTCCAAACCTGGTCTCCAGAGTTCTAGTCCAATGCTCAAACCACTCACACCAATCTGGTTCTCCAAGGTGTTTAGCAGATACATTTTCCCACTAGTGAGGTAAACAGGTAGAATGAAAGCTCTTGTCAGGAAAGAAAAGGCATTCTTAGGTCCAAAAGACTGCAGATATAATCTGGTTTGAGACTTAACTAACCTGGCTCAGTGCTAGGGAACTCTGGGAACTATAGTTTTGTGAGACATTTAGCCTTCTCTGTTAGCACACTCTGGTGCCACTATAAACTACAAATCCCAGGATTCCCTAGCACTGAGTGAGGGCAGTTAAAGCAGTCTCAAACTGGATTACTGTATTTATGTAGTCTGTTTTAGACCTTAGTCTTTAGGAATTCTTAGGTATGTTCCAAAACACACTGCAGAAATAATCTAGTTTGAGACTTCTTTAACTGCCCTGGCTCAATGCTAGGGAATCCTGGGAATTGTAGTTTATTGTGGCACTAGAGCTTCCTAAAGCTCAATGTTTCACAAAATTACAGTTCCCAGAATTCCCTAGCATTGAGCCAGGGCGGTTAAAGCAGTCTCAAACCAGATTATTTCTGTCATGTAGATGCAGTCAAACCTTTGTTTCCTGTTTTTCCTTCTCTCTAGTTCTCATCCTTCCAAAAGCACCCAATACAGCTTGTTCACATTTAAAATCAGAATGGGCACTTTTCTAGTAAAATATATCGCATATTAGGAAACAGCACACCTCAACCAGTTAAAGGTTAAAGGTCTGTTCAAATAATATGTTCTTTACCTATTGTCAAAAAGAGAGTAGAAAAGGAGCAAACCAAGCCTTCCACAACTTGGGAGCGGCCACAGCAAAGGCTTTTTCCTGGATCCTCAAAGAGATATGTCTGTGATGGTAGTGAGATGAGAGAAAGCCCTCCCAAAAAGATCTTAAAACTTCAGCAGGCTCATATAGGGAGATAAGGTTTTTCCAATAGTCTGAATTTGGAATTACACCACGTGGCAAAATCCAGGATATTTTTTTAAAAAAACAGAGTCTCATTTTTTCTTCCTGAGAGAATAATTCTGCAACAAGGCTGGTATTCTGCTGATGTCAGCATCCTTTTGTTGTTGTTTTTAATTGTCTTCTTTTTAATTGGCAAAAAAAAAAAGGTTGGCTAGAAAAGCTGCAGCAATTTTTAATTTCTCCAGAATGCCTCTAGGATAATATGTAAGGCCCATGGGCATTATGGAGAAATTACGATGGCAGTTAGTGACTGTTCCTATTAGCACATGAACTGTTTGCTACCACCCCTCTCCACAGTGGCCCACAACACTGAAACCCAGCCTTTCTGAAACAGCCCACTGAGATGATGCTGGGACAGTGTGTATGTGTGTAGTGGGGAGGAGGTCTTAGAAAGCACTTGCTCAGGTATCCCTCAGTGTGCAAGTGGCAATGGCTTTCAATAATCTAATTTGGGAGTTAATGACTTAAGGGCCAGTCTACACATGTGTGTGTGTGTATGTGTGTTTTGAGAATTGGTGTGCATTTTTGCACATTCAAAACAACTCCAGTTGTCTTCATTTCAATACTGCCTATTCATATCTATACATTTTCTGTGGCTACATGCAACACCATTATTTGCAGGGGGGCTGTCAATCAAAGGATGAGTACATATGCACTTCCGCTGCTGCTGTCATCTATCCCTCACCTCGTGACAGGTCAGCATTGTACTTTTCTCCAGTCACCTACTCTTTGGATCCCTTTAGTTATTGTATGTGGGAAAATTTCCCCAAAACAGGGTTTACTGTATATACTCATGTATAAGTCTAGAAATTTTAGTCAAAAAATTGATTTAAAAAACCCTGGGTCAACTTATCCATGGGTCAAAGTAAGTACTGTATGATAACTGTTATCAAAAAAGGAATCATCCCTTCTCTGAGTAGAGGGACAAAAGGTGAGACCATAGTCCATATTGGAGGAACCTAAAAGAAGCACCAACCCCCTGTACTTTGTCCACTGTGGAACTAGTTCTGGCTGAAAAATGGTGATGATTAGTTTTCTCCTTATCCATTCAGCCTTTAGGTTAAGCAGAAACGTTTATGCCTGCTGGGATTTTGTAAGCTATTTGGCATGGTCTTCCTTGGCTTCATCCTTTATATCCTTTGTTACATGCCTCCTCTTCCCATGGAAGAAACTCCACATTTAATACCACTTGCTTCCCTTCTCAATCTGACATTAAAACCTCTCCTCCAGCACTTGGGAATTGGTGTTAGGTGGTTGAGAGAGGTCCAGAGAAGGAGAAGGAGGGATAGAAGTGGGATTTTCCCCTTTCCATTCTTCCTCATAGCCCCTTAGGTTTTACCTTTGACTTATTCATGGGTTATATCAAAATCCATGATTTTGAATCTGAAACGTTCCCTCAATTTATACATGAGTACATACAGTATTTAAATACCCATCACTCTCGGTGGTGGAAGAAAAAAGTGGAAATTGAATACCAGTTTCAAATGCCCAGTTTATTAAAAAAAATAATAATAATGCTGTAAAATGTCAAGGAGAATAGGCAAACCCTATGTTCGCTTAAAACCAAAGAAATCTCTTAGCAGTAACACTCATCTGCCCAGCTAGCCATCCATCCATCCTCTGCCATGTGAAGGCATTCAAAGATGACACCCACTTAATTGACAACGACATCCTCCAAGACACTACGCTTTTTCTTTGAGGATGTTTTTGTTGCTCCCTCCCCCCCCCCCCCATGCATTCAAACTGTGTATGCTAGATCATGTTCTACTTACTTTCTACCAAGATAATTTTCTTTATGTAGACCAACCTATAGCCCCATATTCTATCAGCTCTTCTTTTAATGAAATAACCAAGCAAATGGGCATTCCATACCTGTAACAGTTTCATATCATCTGGATTTTCTGACCCTGGAACATTTTCTTTCAGTATGGCTGACATGACCCTCACGTTCATTTTAACCATATCCAATTCACTGTACAGCTTCCCAACCTGTTCAAGACAACAAAATGGCAAAATACAATACTAAGTAAGTATGAGATGGCAGTCCTAGTTAAAAAGCAGGAACAAGACAAGCTAAAAACTCTCAAAAAAGAAATGGCACTCAAGTTCCTTTTAACATTTTTCTCTTCCTTTTCACTCCTGCTTAAAAACAATCAAATCAAAATTACATCCCTGAAATGACTTCAACTACCGTAGATAGCAAGGAAGGGTGACCCTTTACCCCCCATTTTCCAATAGACATTCAGATTAACTTTATCATGGAGAGGATGAATGGTTCATTACTTGTTGCAGCTATTCTCTGAATGCAAAGGTACAGTAATAGATCAATCACAAGTGCACATCTGCCTGCAAATGTCTGCACACAAAAATACTTAATTCACAATTCAAAACGGGGGGGGGGGGGGGACACAGCAACCTACAATCATAAAACCATCAACCAGCATCACTTGGCCAAAAATGGTTTCTCTCAGGTGGAGATCATTCTAGAGCACCTCTGTCAGCCAATCACCCACGACAATGAAGACTTACACTACCAATTACTGAAATGAACAGCAGCACTATACCTGCTCTGGAATCAGCGTCATTATTGTACCTGGGGAGAGGGATCCCAATAAACCTTTCACAGAGGTACCATTGGATGCCTTCATGGCAATCTGAGGCAAAGGCTGTGGATACACATAATGCAAATAGCTGTGAGGTTTATCTGAGTGATACCACAGGAGAACCACACTTTCAGACAGAAAAAAAGGGTTATTTAGAATTCTTGCATTTCATTTGAACAAGAGATCCAAGGCACATAGCCCCACACCAACTGCATCTTAATTCTAAAGGTTGCATTTTAACAATAATTTCAAAGATTGCATCTGCTTCTTTTTTTGGTTAACTGTTTTTGTTTATTTTTTTTTAATTTAAATTATACTAGCCGAAGGCCATGACAAAATGAGCTTATCAAAAAGCATAAAACATTTAACATTTAAAACAAAAGGCACAGAATACAAAGGAAAAAAAATGTCCCAACATTTAATGTGCAGTTAAAAATAGTTAACTGTTAAAAAGGACAAAAGGAAAAAGAGACACCTTTCCTGGATATTAGTAAACATATACGATATAATCATAAAATCTAATTAATACTTGGCATCTCCCTGGCAATTTATGGCAATTTTGTTTAACTCTCTCTTTCTAATCTTTTTTGCAGCCATGGCAAAAAGAGCCCCTCTATGTGTTACATAGTCATTGATATCACTCAAAGGAATTGGACCAACTCAACAGTAGAGCTCCTACTTTTGTTTATCAGCAAGGGTGTTAAAAGGTTCTTTCTAGGGTTGCTGTACAATGGACAAATTAACAAGTAGTGAATAATATCCTCCACCTGAGGCTGACTGCAGATGCATAGTCTGTTCTCAAAAGGCACTTTGTTGTAGCGTCCATCTAGAACCGCAGTAGGAATTAATTGAAGTCGTAGCTCAGTGAAGGCAATTCTTAAAGTAGGCGACTTGAGTTTAGTCAAATATCTGGCTCTAAAATGTTTGATCTTCAAAAAGGAGAACTGAAAGGAAAATTGTGAGGTCCTAATTGACTGCAGATTATAGGATGGGCAACTGTGGCAAGTCCAGTAGCCAACTGTCTGTTCTGGGACCCTCCAGAGACCATATGGGCAAAACACTAAAACCCCAGAAGTGGTTGAGTCCACTTCTGCTTTCGAAAAACAAGTTGCCTCCTCTGTAATCTATTTACAAACTGAACTGCCATTCTTGGAGGCTTCCGGGAGAGGCAATTAACCCTCTTTTTTTGGCAGAAAAATGGCAGCCCACAGACTGTTGGGTTTGTGTGTGTAAAGGGTGCAAAAGCAACCATGGTGGAGGTGGTGGGTGTACATTCAGAGCCATACTTTGCTCACCCTGCTCCATGATTTAAGAAATCTTTGTTTAGTAGTCCTCTTTCTTTTATAATAAGCCTTGAGTTCCCTCTGCACATGTTCAATCTTGTTTTTGTTTTGCAAGAGGCTTAAAGAGCCTGTAAATCAATCCAGACATTTAATTTCCTTTAACCTGAAGAAAACACTGGGCCTCTAGATCTCGTGGGCAGCTTTTAAAAGCTTCAACCTCTATATTTCCTGTTGAACAAAACTAGCCCTCCCACTCTCAGGTTTTTAAATGCTCCAGGGCAGAAATGCATGATGGGTTTCCTCAGCAAAGGAATGACATCATCATGTCATATGCACATTATTCTTGAATTAATCAGCACACCTTCACCGCACATGTAGGTTTTGCAACAATCATATATTTTAATCAATCAGCAGCTGTCAATACAGCTCTTACCTTTGTTGCTCCCTTGCTGTTCTCAGAGGATGGAAACTCTACTCCTTTCTTAAGAAGCTCCAGGTAAACCTCTTTGACTTCACTTACATCCACAGCACCTTGGAATCCCCTGGCCCAGGTCTGCTTGTGCAAAAGAAAGCAGTTGATGAAAGTGAATGAGGCTTCTTTTCCCCAAGCTAAGATTTTTGAGTCACCACAGTCAAAGTAGTGAACAATATCCTCCACCTCCAGTTTCCATGAACATAAATGGTTTCACGAAAGAACCCTGCGTGCCTATTGCAGATTATCCATGGAAGAGATCTTCAAGTCAGTCTGAATAGCTCAGTGAACACATCAGCACTGTCTAGAACCATTCAGGAGAGCAACATGTTGCCCATAGTGAAAACTGCAAGTTCTATGACAAGGCTAGTGAGAAGGGCAGGGAAGACAACTGCCTATGAAATGGCTAGTTGTAGTTATATGCCTTCAGTTCAACTCTGACTAACTGTAACTCTTACCCTCCTCTTAGGCTGAGAGAATGTGACTTTCCTAAGGCCATCAGTTTTCTATGCCTGAGTCCTAGTCCAACATTCAAACCACTACACCATCCTGGCTCTCAGAAATGGCCAATAATCTCTTTAAATGAGTTGAGCGGGCAGCTGCATTGGAATACTGTCTACAGTTTTGGTTGCACATCCCTGACCAAGCTGTCATTGAGTTACAAAAACTGCAGAATTCAATTTGTCTGGAAATTTATATAGACTCAACATCTGCTGCCCTACCCTAGAAAGCATCCCAGACGACCTTGATTACTTTGGCGAAAGCAAGGTTCCTTGTGACAAGAAAGGACCCTCTCTCTCCAAAGGCTTTATCAGGAACCCTTTGGAAGGAGGATTGCTTTGCTTTCATGCACCACACGTGGGCATTTTGGCAGCTTTAGCAACAAAAACAAACAAACAAACAACTCAGTCATTCAGTCATTCTAGGAATGTAAATTCTTCTCTGAGATATTTTCTTGAAGGAAGAAATGAGTAATTTGAGAAATTTTCTTCATACTGTAAGAAAAATCTTCAAACACCACGCAGTTTTTGAAGACTACATTATCTGCAATTTGGGACTTATTCTGCACAAAATTTGCAAGTGTTTCCCCCCCCCCCAATAAAATACAGCATTTTCTGCACAGAAAACAATATTCCTGCACATCAATATTATTTTCTACACAGAAAAGCTGTTTTCTATGAAAATCACCAACATGCAAATTTTGTGCAAAATTCATCTTGTCAAAGATTTTCAACACTTGAAAAACATGCTTTTCAACTCTTTTTCAAATATTCTTTTAATCCATAATTTATCCATGCCTTGCCTTTCCCCACAACGGGGACCCAACACAGTTTACAAAAAACAATTCACAGATAAAAACACACGCAAAGACATAAGTATATATTATGGTTATAGTTAAAATGTAATTAAAATATCTATAGAAGTAAGTCCATTAATAGAATTAAAACTATTAAAACAAGTCCATGAAAAAAGACAAAATATAAAACTAAATATCTTTGACTGGCCATTGGTAACAAAGCCATTCATCTGATCCAGAAGGAATCTTCTGTTCTTGCAAAACCATTACAAAATCAAAAATTTCTTGTGACACAGAATGTGAGAGCCTTGTACAAGTTCCTCTACATGGCATGATTTGTCTTTCACAATGTGGAAAATGCTAGTTATGTAACATGCTGCAGGACATATTAAATATTGATCTTTATCACATGGTTAGACTTTTACAAGACCATTTCAGTATGCAGAGGAGTCATGTTGATTACTTTCAGTCTCAAAAACAGTTGTGTGAATCAGTCTAGAGTCACTCAGGATTAAGGAGGAGGATGTTACTACAGACCAATTTAATCTAAGCATTTACATTGAGGCTGGCAGGTATTATTACAGTGTGGCTGATCATTCATTTGCATTCACACTTACACAAAGAGATGAACCTACTTTACATTCACATATGTGCACACTTATTCCAAGATCCATTTTAAAACTGGTGTCTGTGTATGGTGGGAAACTCAAAGAGGCTTCACCACCATCACCTCTGCCCAATGTCACTGTAAAATTGATTCATACTAAAATTCTGGTGATGACCCACTGTTAGTCCAATGATTTGTGAAAAGTGAAAAATTAGAGCCATGTCTGACACTCCACTAAGCAATGGATTCTTCCATGTTACAGTAAAGACCTTCTTAGAACAATATTCCATTTATGGAAGGGCTGTCATAGGGCCAGTGAATTCTAAATCTTCTTATCTCTTCCCAATCCCAAATACTTTAACCACCCTCATCCACACTTACCCATTTTAAACTGTCAAAAGTATCCCTTTTACAAGTCCATGGAGAGCAGATAGAAAAAGCTGTGGCTAACCATGGGACGAAATGTAAGGGAAAGAGTTTTTCAGATCTGGTTTGAACAAGATTTTGTTCCCTGAAATAACAATATTTGTCTACTAAAAGAAGGGATTCCCAAACATCACATTTCAGTGTTGTTTAATCATCCACAGATCTCTCTCTCTCTCTCTCTCTCTGTGTGTGTTTCAACAGATCTGTGATCACCTACCATCAGAAGTTCTTTCACACTTCACAGTCGTATCACTGTAATTCCACTTTAACTTCCATGGCATTAGCCTCTAAAATCATTGTATTGTAAGGTTTAGAAAGGCACTAGAGAAGCCCTCTGCCTTAGAATTCTAAATTTGTTGTTGTTATGTGCCTTCAAGTTGTTTCTGACTTTTGGTGACTCAAGGCCTATCATGGGGTTTTCTGTGGCTGAGGGAGTGTGAGTGTCCCAATGTCACTCAGGGCATTTACATGGCTGAGCAGGGAATTGAATTGTGATCTCCAGAGTAGTAGTCTGACACTCAAACAACTATGCCATGCTAGTTCACAGAATCCTAAATATGCCCCCTAAACTGCATGTCCCAAAGACCGCACAGGATGCTGCCATGACAGTTAAACTGGAATCGTAACACTACAACTGTGTAATATGAACAAGCCCACAACAACAACAACAACAACAACACAACACTTTTTCATATTCCCTTTTTCTGGGATGGAACACAGCTTGGTATTACTGGTTATCTTTCAAGGTCTCATTCCCCTTTCAAGCAAGAAAATGAAATATAGAACTGGGTGGAAAAACGAGGAGAGAGTGCCAGGGAAGGGAGGATGAATGGCACAAGCTCCTTACACTTCTTCTTATTCATATTTTCATGTGCATCTCATCTTCTCCCCTTGTCCATCTTATCTCAAGGGAAAGAGAAGAAACTCCCCAATCCAGAAGAACATCAGTCAAGCCATCCTTTGTCATCAGAAGCTTCCATGGAGACTTGAGTTTGAGAATTGAATTTTGAGTGTGAAGAAGCCCAGAATAACAGGAAATGAAGAATGGGTGCTCATGCTTCCCCTTCCACATGGCTACATAAACAGAAACACTCAGCAGCCACTCTTGAAGCCAATCAAGTCAGGAGTAGAAAAAAGCTCATGGGTGTTGTGAGCCCAGGATAACTGAATGTGTTTAAACAAACCCTGGCTTTCCCTAGCAGAATGAGCAAAGACACAAAACCATTTTGTTGGGCTAGCAGAATAACCTTTATTTTTAAAAAGCACTAAGTACAGAACTAGCACATAAGTAATACTAAGCAAATGTCCTACTTTTATTGCAATAAAGGCAGCTTCACACAGTTTCAGATGGAAACCCTTAGAAGCTAGGCCAATAGTCAAGCTTTGCTGATCTCATTTTGTCCTCACAACACCTACTTTCTCCCTAGCACTGTATTCACTCCTCTCCATATGCAGCTTAACAGAGAGCAAGAAGAACAAAGCAGCCAGAGATGGCCACAAACCCTCTCCATTCACCATGGGACAATTATAATGAAAAATTTTAATAGACTGGTAACGTTTTATACAACTAAGTAAGAGCAAGGAATGGGGAGAAGAAGCTTACCATGATAAAGGTCAAAATCTTCTCCTGCATATCAACTGGTAGGTTGAATCTTGGATTCAGCAGCTTCACGAGCCGGTCTTTGCAAAATTCTCTTCTCACAACTAGAGACTGGAAGCTCGGACCACAGTTCTGCATGCACATCTCAAGGAGCTGTAGGAGGAAAGCAGTTTTGGGATTGCTTTTGTTCTTGGCATAAAGACATTTTATGTCAGCAACCCAAGCACCAACTCCTCAATAGTAATGTCACACAAAACCCATGGAATTTTACTCCCTTCTCCCATTTTCAATTTAGGTGTTCCTTTTCTTGATGCTCCCTGTAGCCTTGGCAGCCCCATCTCAACTGTCATGCCATGCCCTTCCTTGTTCCACTGAGTAGTTCTCTTAGTTAAAGATTCTGCCAGTGGCCCTTTATACAAAGAAGAACCTTGCTGGATCAGCTCCAAAGTCTATTTAGTCCAGCATCCTGTTTCCCACAGGGGTCAACCAGAGGCCCACAAAAGCAACTGTTTGCCTCAGTTGCTGCTCTGAATCAGTGTTTATAGAAAGTTATGTTTTAGGACTACCATCCCCAGAACACTTGCCAACCTTATCAATTAGCATAGTAGCTAGGGTATTCTGATAATTCTAGTCCAAAAAGTAACATTTCCAAGTCATGTAATGTGAAATCAGTCCAGTCTTTCAGCCAAGGCATCTTTCTCACCTACAACAAAGTCTGGCCCAGTGACTAATTATGGTGACTTGTGATGGTGACTTGCATACTCTTCTGCAAGAAGATCATCTTTTTTGTTATCCTAACATTTTTCTTCTGTTACACTGACATCTTTGGACCACAGCAGTACAACATAATCTACCAAGTACATTTAACATAATATATAAAATGTATAGCCTACAGTGTTATATGCACAATTCTGCTGAGAAGACTGGAAACCTCCACTTCCATAGTCAATTAACTGCCAAGTCTATAATGTCTTAATTAGAACTGGTTAATGTAATGTGTTTTGTTTTTTTTAAAAAGCCTAGGGTCATAAACCATAGTTTGAAGTTGCTTGCTTTCCATAACTCTGGTTAAGACTAACTATGTTTCTTGAAGTTTACCCACAACACTCAAGCATAGCTAGTTAACAATAGAAGCGAAGGTTTCTTAGCTCCTTCTTGTAGCTTTGCTTAGGAAGGAAGGAGAATTGGAGCGCAAAATCACAAGGCTGAATCACACACCATTGAAATATAGTTTAGTGTTACATCTGAATGAGGTGTCAAAATAGAACAATCCTGCTAGGGACCAGCCTGATTCCTCAGCTGCATCACTTCTGAAAAGCTGGGACCAATCTTGCCTGCTTTGAATGTGCACAAAATGATCTTCACAGTAGTGGTGATAAATAATTCAAGGGGATCCACTGTAGTGGAGGACTGCGCTAAGAAAGATTTATGAATGCTTTTACCACTTAGGCTTGACTGTACAGCAACATTTTAAATACTATTTTTAAAAGCTGGTATCTTAAACCTTCAAAACTGTTATTACCACCCCGCCCCACGCCCAATGTATAGAGGATTTCAGGAAAATAAAGATGCCATAATGGCAGGGAAAATATGCATCAAATTCACAGGACCTCTCTGAAAGACAAAATCAGAACAGGAAATGAACTGCCATGTGAGAGGCCAAGCAAGTCACAGCTGCCAAGAAGTCTTGGCTTGAATGGTGCTCTTATAAAACCCAGCATGCATGAAAGACATGCTAATCAGCTAACCCATTTGCCTGCACAAAATAGCTTCGAAGAGGCTATGTGTAAGTAGAACATTTTTTGCAGATTACATGAAGGAATTAGGTTCACATCAGCCATTAGTGCACTTTCCCCAGAAAGGAAGGGCCAAACAGTTGCCCTTTGACAAGGACCTTGGCAGTTAATGGGCCAGATAATACTCTCAATTACAACTGGGCAACCTTTCCACAAATTTCAACAGGGTACATCAACTAGCAGGAGCATTTAAATTCAGGGAGAGGTAGAGGTGTGTGTATGTTTAAAGGCATTTGTCAATGAACTAAATGGAAGTTACTTTCATAGGTTGAAATGATTTTGTTTATTAAAGGATGCTGCTGTTAGACCTTCAACTGGTTCAGAGTTGCATAAACTTCAAGCAAGACATGAATACTTATTGTGTGTGGCAACTTCTCCACCCCACTCCCAACCCTAGCCAGAAAGATCATACACTCCAGCATTTCACAGATGAAAATGGAGACACGTGGGGCCAAGCAGCATCAGAGTTTGGTCAAGGTGGCAAAAGTTATTAGTGAAGAAGAAGATACAAGCTAGGAGAGGGTGCAGAGGTTTGCTTCTGCCTGAGCCTACTAGGAAGGGCAAAAATCCTCCCACTAATCTCCTCTATCTCTGATGAGTTATTGAAGTACAAATTACATTTGCGCTTTGAACTTAGTTTGCAGCAATTTAAGTAAGCTGAGGACAAAGAGGGAAAATAGAAAGAAGATCGAGAAACTGGGATATTTTAAAAGCAGCTGAACAATAGAATGACATAGGATTAATAAGGACTGTCCCCGACAAAGTGGGACAATGGAGGTTATAAATTTGTCCTTGCAAGCAGGTGACTCCTTGTGTGATGGTAGAGACATTCTCTGCTTGGGATGGAATCTTTTTCATATATAAGTAGATCAGTAGCAGTTTGGATTGATGTATTTGGGGCTGGATGGCCCTTTATGTACAGCATGGGTGAGAACTGAACTCCAAATGCTGTTAGACTCTGAGTACAGTACCAGTAACCATAGCTAGCATAGTCAACTCTGAGAGTTGCAGTCCAATATCAACTGGATAACCACACAATTCCCATCTCAGTGAAAAGTAAAATGTAGAATATCTAAAAACGTGTACCCTTTACAAGGATCTGAGGGCTTCTTTGTATGAAAAACCCTCCTATCCCAATTATTCTCTGACTCGATTTAAATTCCACCCACCATATACTGAACAGACTCAAGAACTATTTATTTATTTATTTATTTATTTATTTATTTATTGTATTTGTATGCCACTGTTCTCCTGGTGTGGGACCCAAAGTGGCTCACAAAATATAAAACATTTTTTTAAAAGCATAGCAATAAAATTAAAATGCAATTAAAATATAGTCATTTTTCAAACCATACACTGAACAGTATAAAACCATTAAAAAGCATACAAAAGTTAAAACTAGAGTACTTACTCACCCCCATAAAAAAGTCCCCTGCAAGGAAAACTATTTCAGCCCAAAGGCAACATTCAATTTCAAGGCAGTACTTGTTGAGCAGCACATCACTGGTGGGCAGAGCCAAAGGAAAATGGCAGGGCCCCAAAATACCAGCATATTTTAAATGCTAATAAAGTGGGCCCTTGGTATCCACTGGGGTTTGGTTCCAGGACCCCATATGGATACCAAAATCCATGGATACTCAAATCCCATTAAATAAAATGGCATAGTAAAATGGTGTCCCTTATATAAAATGACAAAATCATGGTTTGCTTTTTGGAATTTTATTTTTTTAATATTTTCAAGCCATGGATGGTTGAATCCATGGATAAAAAAAGTCTGTGGATATGGAGGGCTAACTGTAACTAAGCCTCAGATGAGACATTCCATCCTTTCAGAATTGAGGCAGGGAGAGCACAGGTGAAATAGTAAATCATCAAATGTGGTGTGGTGTCATGTCATTTAGGGAACTCCAGAAGGCCAGATTTTTACCCATGGCCAGACATTCCACTCTTTTGCTCTAAAATGAAGGACAGAAACACAAGGCTTACTGTATATACTCATGTATAAGTCTAGAAATTTTAGTCTAAAAAGTGACCCCAAAAACAGAGTCGACTTATCCATGGGTCAATACAAGTGCTGTACTTTAACTCTTATTTTAAAAAAGAGACCATCTCCTGGTGAAAGGCAAAAGTGTAATTTGTCCTGGAAGCACTGATCCACCTTTACTTTCTCATCCATCTAGTCTTTACTGTAAACACGAACAATTGTGCCTACTGGAATTTTCTAAGTTGTTTGGCACCGTTTTCCTTTGCATTATCCTTTGTTACATGCCCCCAAATATTACTCTCTACTTATACATGGGTCATATCAAATTTGTCCCTAAAACCTGCCCTTGACTTACACATGAGGTCAATTTATAGTCGAGTATATACAGTAACCTTGGAAGCGATTTTCTCCTCACTACTGCAGCTATCAAATGAATCCACTACCACCCGAAGAAACAATTTTCCTCGGATGATGCCACCACCAGAACTCGTTTGAGAAAGCACACCTTATGGTTCTAAATTGGTCATTTCAAAGCTGGTAGTAGCAGCCAGAGAGGCACTGGTAGTGGCAGCGATATTTTTATGCCATAAGACATATGAAGTGAAACAGAACAATGCTAAATTTTATCTCATTACTTTCAGCTTTACTATGTCTTGTCTTTGTCTGCAGTTGCTTCCTTTATGGCGGTTTTTGATTTTATGTAGAAAGTGGATTTTTTTTATTGCAACACTAATAATAATTTCTCAGTCAGCTCACAGATAAAAAAACTAATAAAACAAAACAGTAACTTGTCAAAATATTGTATTTATAGTGTCCAATTCATATTGTGAGCTGTCGTGGGAACCGTTAAAGGGCAGAAAGGTGCTATATAATTTTTTTAAAAAAAATCTGTGTGTGTGTGTGTGTGTATGCATTTATCCAATATGGAAATAAATTTATGGAATTTGGAAACATTAGCTAATTTAACAGAAGAATGATATGTACTGTCAACAAAATAGATGTAGATGTTTCTACAGTTGGTATGTGCAGGAGACATGAATGGTCACTGACTTTTTCCCCCCCTATGGGCGACCAAAAAGTGGAGGGAAATCTTGATTCCATTGCCAGCAACAGGAAAATCCTGCCTGAAGTTAGAGCCTTGCTTGTGGGAGTGCAGTCTTTATAAAGAAAAATGCTCTGATTTCCTTCAGAACCAGAAGGAATTCTCAGCAGCATATTATGCAGTTAGGGGAAAAAACTGCTGCACCTTCAGTGCCCGAGGCAAATTAAAGTTACAGGATAAGAGGAATGGAGATTCTCCTGTAATCGTGAAGGAGGCTGAGTCTATAAATGTGCAACCTCTTGCTGAAACCTTGGGAAGAAGGGCTAAGACTCAGTGAAGAGCATTCTGCCCGCAGGTCAAAATGTAAAAGAACTAGTAATTAAGGTTGAGCTCTTGAGACTTGTAAAAGCTGGAAGCAACCTCCTGGGTTACCAAATAACAGCTCACAGCAATCTGGTGGTTACCAAGTAACAGCTTGGAGGGAAGCAGGAATCATTAGAGCTACTCAGCTTCACTAGTTGTTGAACAAGTCAACTAGTCTGCAGCTACCACTGAAGATGATGGCTCCACAACTACCTGAGACAACCTGTTCCATTGGAACACTCTTGCACTGCAGGTTCTTTCCATTAGTATTTTAATTATTTCACAGCAAATGCAGCAGGCCCAAGCTATTCAAAAGAGAGCTCATCAAAAGAAAGAACTGCAGCATGCCACCAATGGCACACCTCAGATAGCATTACGTACTTTTAATCTCAGTCATTTGCTAAGATTTTATTTAATTAGGAGTGGTAGCATTCAGCTTGTGGAAGGAGAGCATTCATTACATTCCAAAACTTATCAAGCTGAATTAGTCACTTTTATTAAAGGAAACCATTTCCCAGGGATATCTTGTATAGCACTCTTCCTATGCATGTCCAAATAAATTTTAGCCCTCCGTTATATCAGTACTAACCCATTAATTACTAAATGACATCTTGATACTATCAGTATACCAAGATGTTGCAGGAGACAAGAATGGCTCCAGGGACGTAGCCAAGGGGGGGGGGTTCTTGGGGTCCGGACCCCCCCTTCCATTAGAAAAATGAATGGTGCGTGCTGCTGCGCCGCCGCACCCAAGCCCCATTATAATGGTGGCACTTAGTCTGGACCCCTCCCCCTTTCTTAAAATCCTAGCTACATCCCTGATTGCTCTCATCTCCTAATTTACAGCAATATCCCATGATTGGAAATCAGAACAAGCCCATCCTATAAATCAGCTGGTTACAAACCAGTGCTCTTGTGTGTTTGCTCCTACACAAACAAAAAAGTCTCCAAAATGGCTGAGATGTTCATGTGACATTGCATAGGAGACACCAGACCCATCACTATCATGATTTTCCTCTCCTGAATATACCTCTAAAATAGCTTTGTAACTTGCCATTATTCCACAAGTGGGCACAGGCTGTTTTCCTGGCAGTTTAATTGTTACACAACATCCTGAGCATTCATTACATTCCAAAACTTATCAAGCTGAATTAGTCACTTTTATTAAAGGAAACCATTTCCCAGGGATATCTTGTATAGCACTCTTCCTATGCATGTCCAGACAAATTTTAGCCCTCCATTGTATCAGTACTAACCCATTATTTACTAACCCAGATAAATTTTGATTATACTGTAAATCAAAGCAGAGGCAACTAGAGGCTCGACCAATACACACTATTCATGAAGCGGAAAAACCACCCCCACATTAACTGGGGCCATTTTATCACTGAACACTCCTCTAAAACAGGAATAGAAAATGTAAAATTCTCCAAATCTTGCTCAACTACAATTCCCTCATCATCTGTTTTCCTGAAAAGAGTTTTTGCAAGCTGCAGTCCAACTTTGAGAGGAAACATCCATGCATACAATAAACTAGAAGTTAGGAAATCTGTTCCAGCATAGTCTAATACACTATTTTTCCATTCACACTTATATACGTGCATGTACGTGTGTACATGTACCAGTGAGTTGAAGAACTGGGTTAAGGTGAAGAAGCTAAACAACTTCCATCCCATTAAATGCAATCCAAAAAAGAAATAAAGCACACCTGGGTTCTGTAAAATACCACTCCTTACAGACAGTGAGCACAGCTAATTGGTGAGTATATTGCTCACTCCCTTACCTGCAGCAGCCCAGAATGGATGTTACAAAGCATAATTTGTAACCCCATCTTTGCCCCCAAACAGAGTTCCTAGTAATTCCACCTAATCTACCCACTAATTATGGAAATTGTACAATCTTTCATGGGAAAGTCATAACTCTGTCAGTACAGAGATCTTTGAACTGTGATTTGTGTGGGCAGATATTCAACCCTTACAGATATCCTTCATGAGGACCCGGAGCACCAAGGTCTTTCAGCTGGTTTTATTTACACAGTAACCTATCATGAAAACAGGTTTGACACACCCAGTGTCTATTAATACTAAAAGAGGTTAACTATCAAGCAACCATCTTGGCTGCCTGCCTAAGATATATATCTTTCTTCTTTATATGAAATATTTTCAGCTGTATGAAGTGTTACGGATGTTTCATCCAAGCTGTTAAAGGAGGGGGCAGGACCAAAATTTGAAGTGCTTGACTCTATAAGCAAAGCTAGTTTAGGAGGAAATGCTGTATGTTTATATGCATGAAGCCATGCCAATATGTACCCAAGTATAATTAAACTATGTGAATACAAAGGAAATCACTCTTTAAAAAACAAAAAGTGAATTTGCTAAAGCCTCCAGAGCAGGTATTACTGTTTAATCTAATTAAGAAATAAGTACATACATATAACAAATCCATGATCTAAAGCACATGGAGCTTTATACAAAATGGAAAAAATCAGTTACTTCAGACTTGTGTTCCTCTGCCTGGTCTCTATCAATTCCTGATCTCAGTATTAATTCAAGTCTCTGTTAATTCCTAATGAATACCCTTCCTTGCTTCAGGTGATGAGAGCTGAAGTCTGAAAGATCTAACAGCATGAGGATGGATCATGCCAAATGTCTGAAGTCCAGCATCTGCTTTCCTGCACAGTAACTAGTGATTTGCTTTTTGGAGGTTTATAAACAAGAGATCGAAGTCCTCCCTGACCTTTGCATTCAATATCCATGTTTAGTAGCAGAGACATGTCCCAATTTGGCAGGGATAGCCTCGATTAAACTCCTGTCATCCCACTTTTTTACAGTTAATTTTAATATGCCCCCATTTCTCTTCCTTCCACTTTCCCCCTTTGGCTTCAATTTACTGCAGTTGTTGCAAACTGAGTTCAAAGTATAGGAGTAACTTGCACTCAGTTAATTCAGCAAGGGGGAGAAGAAAGAAGGGACTGGAAGTTTTCTCTTTCCAGTAGGCTCAGGCAAAAGCAACCAATGCAGCCTTGTGTGTTCTTCCTGAGTGATAGCTTTTCCATCTTGAACCACACTCTGATGTTGCTTGGTCGTATGTGGCTCAGTTTTTAGCTGTGAAATTTGAAGGGTATGCAAAGATATACAGTTGTCCCTCCATATTCGCTAGGGTTAGGGGAACAAGACCCCCGTGTATATGGAAAAACTGCAAATAACAAAAACACTGAGAGGACACCTCTCTGGGAATCGCTAGGTCCTCCAGTGCAACTCTGTGGTCAATGTCCAACATACATTGACCATAGAATGGTACTGGAGTAGCTACAAATGGTCTTTCAGTGCAACTTTTAGTTAAAGTTGACCACAGAATTGCACTGGAGGACTTAGACAGTCCTAGAGAGAACATATTAATGAAATTCATGAATAATCAAATCCGCAAATATCAAAGCCGCAAATATGGAGGGATGACTGTATATTGCTGTTAAATATGAGGATTTATCTGGCTGTAGACATAGGTTGGTCTCGTTTTGCCTTACATTTTAAAATCCATATTAAATGTTAGTTTCCTTCAGTCATCCTCCTGCAGTAACTCTCACCTCTGGCACTGCAAAGATGGGTTTGAGAGTTGTTGTTACTATCATGGCCAACACAGAAGGTGCTAAATTTTCTTCAGTAGGCCTTCCTGAATAGATTCACTTTAGCTTGTCAGTTTGAGGCTAGAAAAAGGATGAGGAATAGACTGGGCAAGTAAACTTCCCTAGCTGTTTATCCAGTTACCATATTTATTGGGATGGGCAATGGATCATATTTGAACACTTCCATTTCCTTTGTTTGCTTCCTCATGATAGTAGTTGTTATTTGCCATCAAGTTAACCTCAATTTATGACTACCCCATTAATGGGACCTCTAAGATCCCTGGTGTGTCTTACACACAGCCTGATGGTAATTTTATACACAATATTTTAAAATTTTGTGCATGAAGCAAAGTTTGTACATCAGAAATCCAAGGTGTCACTATCTCAGCCACTGCTTTTGGAATACTTTGGATTTTGGTATTCCGGGTAGGGAGACTCAAGCTGTAGTAATTCTCTCTCTTCACTCTTCATAATGGTACAGCTTAACTCTCAACACAAGTATCTGCCTGGTAGCCCCTAGTGACAATGCATTCAACCGGAAAGAGAGCAGACTGATATAGCTATTGCTCTTTCTGTTTCTGGAATCGTTGCCCAAATGCTTCGAAAACGCAGAGGTGGTATAGCTGGTTGCACTTCTGAAGCATCATTGAGGCATCATGCTCTTCTCCTGTCAACAAATTATCTATGGAGCAGCCATTTTTGTAATAATGGAAGTTCCTGTTATTACAGAAATGGCTGCTTCAAAAACAAATTAGCTGATGGGAGAGGAGCAGGACGCGCTTCAGTGATGCTTCAGAAGCGTGACCGGCTATCCCACCTCCGCACCTCTGAAGCATTTCGGTAATGATTCCAGCATGGTAAGTGCCTTGTGTGACAATCCCCATATAGTTGGAAGAGACCTCAAGGGCTATCAAGTCCAACCCCCTGCTATGCAGGAACTCACAATCAAAGCATCTCTGACAGATGGCCATCTGGCCTCTGTTTAAAAAACTCCAAAGAAGGGGGCTCTACCACCCTGCAAGTAAACTGCACAGTGGCAGCATGACCACAGAGAAAACCCTATGTGTACTAACCACAGGCTTTACTTTTGAAAGGGGGCTCTGAAAGTCTGAATGGTTGGAAAGATATAAAATGGAGTGGTTTCACCTTTTTTTCTGAGACAGAGGCTGGTTCTGTACAGGAATTTTGTAACTTTTTACCTAATTTTATTTTTACCTTGACTTTCTGACAACAAGGTGTTTCAAGGTGGTAATGTATGAAAAGGCCTGAAAGAACTTCCTTGGTACCTTTGACAAGGTTCATGCCTAAAGACGCAACAGGCCATGTTGTTGTTGTTGTTGTGCCTTCAAGTCATTTCTGACTTATGGTGACCTTAAGGCGAGCTTATTATTGGGTTTTCTTGGCTAGATTTGTTCAGAGGAGGTTTGCCACTTCCTTCCCCTGAGGCTGAAAGCATGGGACTTGCCCAAGGTCACCCAGTGGGTTTCCACAACTGAGCCAGGATTCAAACACTTGTCTCCAGAGTCATACTTCAACACTTAAACCACTATGCCATGCTGGCTCAACAGGCCATACAGGAATAGAACATTACTTCATGAGAGGTCTTGGAAATACGTACTGAGTGATTTCCCAAGATTGACCTTCTATCACTTCCTACCTAAGACTGTTCTTTGGTTGTAATATATTCCATACCTTTCAACATCTCTCTCTCTCTCTCTCTCTCTCTCTCTCTCTCTCTCTCTCACACACACACACACACACACACACACAAGGGACATGTGTGACAAAGCAATATCAGAATGGGATCAAGATGGCAAAAGTTTGTTTTTGCCTGAGTCTACAGGTTTGAGTGTTTTACTATGACTCTGGAAACCAGGGTTTGAATCCTGTCTTGGTCATGTAAACCCCCTGGGTGACTTTGGGCAAGTCACACTCTCTTAGCCTAAGAGGATGACAATGGCAAACCCTCTCTGAAGAAACTTGCCAAAAAACCCATGATAGGTTCCGTTTAGGGTCACCATAAGTCAGAAATGACCTGAAGGCACACAACAACAAATAGGGAAGAGCAATATTCTGCTCCCCTTGTCTCCCAAAACTCAGTTAATTGAGTACTTCTGCACTCTGAACTCCATTTGCAGCAACTGAGATAAGCTGAGGACAGAGGGAGCAGAGGGAAACTGGGACATTTTAAAAGTAGCTGAAAACATGGGGCAACACAGGATTAATTGGGACTGTCTCTGTCAAATCAGGACAGTTGGAAGGTATGCCACCCAATGTGAAACACTCTTTTTGGCAACCTGAAGTCAACAAGTAAGGACTTACCTGATTTGGTTGTGAGTTCCTGCATGGCACGGGGTTGGACTGGATGGCCCTTGTGGCGTCTTCCAACTCTAGGAGTCTATGATTCTATCTCCTTCCATTTGTCTCCTGTTAGCCCTCAGCTCCTTTCTACTCTCATTTTTTCAGTCATGCAGTACTACATGACCATTTCCCCATACTGTAGCCTCTCTATTCATTTACCCAGACATTGAATTTATCTCATGTCTGAATAGTTACATTTAAATAGTTAAAGTTAAATCATACTGCTGGTATCCTGACTCTTTACTCTTCAGAGATAATAATGCAGCAAAAGAAGGAAAATTTCTAGTTGTTCTGATTAAGATGTTTAACAGAAACCATTCATTTCCAGTTAGGTTATCAAGCTCCACAATTCAAATAATGAAAATATATGTGGTGTCTTCCCTCCCTAAACATCACACAATGGAGAATCTATAGTTTAACTTGCTATATCAGTTCTTTGATAAACACCTCAAGGCACCAAGGTCTAGTATAGTACAGTACCACAGCTGCTCTGACTAACAGGAGCACAGAGGTAAAGGTAAACAGAAAAAAAGCCAACTAGGAACAGAGGCACCATGCCAAGCGGAAGCAGAAACCAGTTTCTGCTATGCAAACATGTATATTAAATAAGAGCTTTTGTAAAAGTGATTGTGACTCATGGTTACTAAGAAGAGGGGGGAGAAACACAGAAGAAGTGTGCTTGATGTATCCAGGGAATTTCATTTGTACCCCTAAACTAGCATGTCATGGAAGAGCAACCTAATATATGCCTGACCAGAGTTAGTCACGTATCATCCCAAATTATCTGCTCACCAACATGGATAATGATCTTGTTTAACAAGCTACCGGATGGAACACAGTATGTGCAAGAAACAATTGCATGAATGTATGCATATCTGCCACCCAGAAGAGCCAGCTTAGAAATCACGTAGAAATCATGAGGTCATCCAGATGTTGATAAACTGCATTTCCCATCAGCCCTAATCAGCATAGCCAATGGTAAGGAATGCTGGGAGGTGCAATCCAACAACATGATTTGGGCTGCATGATTTGCACACTTGGTCTACATGGAAGAAACTGCTCAAATTGAGAATACACAATGCAACCTTCTACAACCCAGAGAGCTAACAGATATATCCTGTTTGCATGTGCACTCAAAGATGTTCATGTTCCACAAAACTGGATGTGCAAGTATCAACATAATTCTGGTGTGTGCATGCACAAACACATACATATATTCTACCTTTTTATCTGTAAAGCTTTCATGATGGTATACAGAGGGATTAAAAATTCAGTTCAACAGAACAGATCCTGGGATGACAAAGAGCACTCCATTTCCCATCAGCACCAACCTTTATGGTCAATGGCTGGGGATGATGAGGGTTGTAGTCCAATCCCAGATGAAGGGCCTCACATTCTCCACCCTGACAGCAGAATTTAATATCTAAACATAAACTGTAAAATCTACAGGCTTAAACCCAATTACAACCAGCATTGTAAAAATACAGTTTATAATGCAAGTTGATATTGGCATCATGTGATCCTCCTATGGGAGGGCATTCCAAAGTTGAGATGCTACCACAGAAGCCTCTTTTGCAGATGATCCTGGTGCTTCTCCTAAAGAAGGTGCACAGAGAATGTCCTTCTCTGACAATTTCAATGAATGGGCAGTTTTCCCTAGTTTTTATTATGAAAAACATCATCCTTGGTCTCTAGAAAGTGTATAAGGCATGGTAGTGACTGTGCATATGGACTGTTCACTCAGGCCCCAGTCCAGAAAAGCTCATGCATACTAAACATTAGTCTTGAGGTTCCACAAAACTCTTTTGTGTTGACCTCATGACCACCACTGCTTGTGATCCACTGGACTCCCCCAATTGCAGAGTGCAAGGGCTTGCAGCATCCCCCACTATCTGGAGAGATCAGCAATGAACAAGTAGGAAAAACTGTGGACAGAATTTGTCCATAACTTCTCAATCCAGTGCTCCACAGCAAACCTTCACACTTGCCAAATCACAGATAAGGCATTTGACTCTTCAACAGACTGAATATGTACAGTATGTATCATCACGTCTGATAAAAAGTTCTAGCATTTGTAGAATACAGGGAAGGTGATCAGAGTTCTCTCTAACACAGAATTCTATGGATCTCCCCAAAGGACAAATCCCAGGATTCCACAGGATGGGGTCACAGTTGTTAAAGTCAGAGCATAGAGCTGTAACTTTATTTTAACTGCAAATACTCTCATAATTAAAATATACCTCTCTGATCCATTTCAATGTAAATTAGAAAGACATAAAAGGAGAAGATGCTCTATGATACTTAAGAATTTCAGCCCAGGACCTTTGCCTGAAAATCATTACATACTTTGAAAATCTTTATGGATTAAATGGGAAAAAATTAAAGAAAAATATTCAGAACCAGATCCCAGGGAAATGTCAGATTTGTGTAGCTGAACTCACGAGTCATATATTCACTCTAATTACTTCCTAATTTATGGCATAATGCCTTTGAAAGATAAATGCCACAAATTCTACACAGATAATAAGAATATGACCAATAAGATAACTATGTCCAATTAAAGGATTGTCAAGTAATCTTTGCCACAATCTGTGGATGTGCCACTGAAAACCAAAACCAATACAAATGGAGTCACAAACATTTAAATCAAGACTGGGATGTTGGCAGACTTTAATTCCCATCAGCTTTAGCTAATACTGCTAATGGGGAGAGATGTTGGGAGCTGTGCTCTCCAAATATCTCAAAGATCAAAGTTGTCCACCCCCATTTCAATGTCCTGGCCCATAATGCACCCAATATTCTAACCCATATCACCAATTGACAACACTGGCCTGTGTTCAAGCTTTGGCATGACAGGCAAGCATCCATAGGAAATTCTACAGTGGCTCAGGGCAGTACTACTCAAAGTAGTGGCCCATGGACCAGTGCTAGTCCTTGAGCCACTGTTTGCTGGTTCCTGCCAAGTTTCCAGAAAAGAAAGTAGGAATTGTAAATAATGGGCACAAATATGCTACCCGTTCATGACACGCTGAGGAAAAACACTGCCAGCCCCACATGTTGGAGAGCTTGAGATCTACTCAGTTAGGAGGACAATGATCAATTTAAACCAGAAATTCTCTTTTCAGTCCAAGAATTCATGAACACTGATAGTAATACTCGCCTATTATTTGTCCTGAATAGTGGCTTGCAAGTTTCCACCTGCAGGTCTTATACCTATCAATACCCAAAGGCTTCAAAATATTTAGGCCTGTTACAGCCAGCCAAAATAAAGCTGCTTCGAGTCACAGTGGAGGCATGGTGTTTCAATGATGCATGCATCCTAAGAGTCCAGAAGCCACACCAAAGCCACATTCTAGTCCTTAGGGCTGGAGCGTGGCTTTGGTGCGACTTCTGGAATCTTAGGACGCATGCATCATTGAAACACCATACCTCCACTGTGACTCGAAGCAACTTTATTTTGGCTGGCTGTAACAGGCCTTAGCTAATCGTTTTGTACAACTGTATAAAAATATATGCTACTGTATTAATTACAACATCTTGGACATCATGCTCAATGGCATGAGTAAATAGCCTGTTGTGTAATGAAGTTTACTCTTTAGCTTTTCTTAAAAAAACATGTTGTCAATTTCAAGAGATAACTTTTCATTCTTGAATTTGGAAAACAAATAATTGTCCTCCAGGCATTCTTTCCACACCACCTGTTCGATACAGCTCTGTCAAGCCTCCTCTCCATTTCCCTGTTAACAAATTAATGGAAGTCTCTGTGTTTTAAATCCATCCTCCAATATTCTGCAAGCAGACCACTGTTTACTCTATAGGACTCTCCTTGGTTTCCTTCTCCTTTTGCACCCCAAAAAATCTACCCTGGAGAGGTCCCTAGCTCTTGGGAGCAGATCTTAAGAGCAAAAATAGACTTTTCTAAAAGGTAAAATGATCCCTGCTCTTGAGCTGTCCTTTTGTTTTTAAACTGGGACAAACACAATAGCAACAATATTCTATATGATCACATTTATGATGCCTCAGTTTAATCCCCGTCTAATTGCATCTCTGCCCTAACTTGTTTTTCTTCAACATGGGACTGCAAATATCATTACAGCTAGAAGTATATAATGACCTGGTTTGGAAACATCTTTTCTTTCTTTCCTTTTTTAAGTTTCACTTGAATACCCAACCAGCCAAAGAGATCTACATAAATCTAATGCTTGCATCTAGTATGTTAAAATCAAAGACAGTTGTGTTCTGTTATTTCTTGCTTTCTAGAACTAGTAAAATATGATTTTAATGTTTCCCAGCACTGCATCCTTCCTTTCTCCATTTTATCCAGAACTCCAGAGAGTTAGTTTTTAGACTATAACTCCCATAATCCACCTAGTATATACTAGCCGAGAAATTCTAGTCCTCCAAATTAGAATTCACAAATTCTGTCACATTGAACTTAGTAAAGAGACAGGATTTGTCGTTGTTATTTGTTATCATGTCAACTTCAGCTTATGGCAATGTTATGAATAAGTGACTTCCATCAACAGCCCTGCTCAGGCCTTGCAAACTCAGGTCCATAGCTTTCTTGATTGAGTCTACCCACCGGTACCCACTTTACTGAGTATTATTTGCCTTTTCTAATGAGTTCCATCTTCTCATTATAGGACAAACAGGATAGAAATATTTTAATTAATACCCTTTCTTCCACTGCTACATTCCAGACTTTAAAGAGACATCCTATAACTGCTCAAATGCATGGCTCACTGAGCTTAATGATGCTTATCCCCACATACTGTATGCAGGGATGGATATAAAGAAATTTTCAACTATTAATTTCTCTCTCTCTTCCACATTTGACCAGAGCTATCAATGTGTATTCATACAATGAAGAATATTTTTCTCAACTGATTATTTTTATAAATTAGTGTTAATGCCATATCTTGTCATGAAATGGTGTTATGGACTTCTGTGGAGTAATATGCAAGAAAAAGTACAACAACAACGCTTTAAATATGATATCACTATTTTCCTTCCTAGCTAGTCTTTATCCTCAATGCTTAACTTGGACAGGGGGAAAAGACCATTTGATGAGTAGGTTGCTAAACACCACATTATTGGTCAGCTGTCACAATGCCAACGTAGTAACAATTAAGTACTTTGCATTTTGTTTAGAGACATACCTCCCTCTCCTGTCAATGTGTACTTTGAGATACTTTGAATCTGGGTTTTGACTTTGATTTTGTCACTCCCAGTTTGCCGTAAGGAACTGTTCACTGCTTAGAAGCAATGGCAACCTTACTGTGGCCTCTCCAATTGAAAAACTGGAAGAGGACCAAGTATACTGCCTCCCAAAAGCACTATACAGATCTACTTCAGTTAACAGTGTCAATGTGTTCTTGGGCATTACTTCTTTAACAGAAAATTTGGTATCACAAGCAGAAATACAATGGAAAGAATAGGAGCACGACAAAAAAGAAAGATAATGCAACAAGTTTCAAAACTAACAATATGTGCATGTGAAATGAAACAAGGTCAGAAAGCCTGGCATACGTACACAGAACATTTTGACCTTTTTAGATATCACTTGAAGGCTTCTTCCAAAATGTATTCAAGGATGACATTTTCTTTCATCAGCCTTCACTTTTCTTATGAATTCCATTTAGGTCGCCTAATTTATAGAGCTATGCTTTCTAAAAGAAAAAGGAAAGAAAAGAAAAAAGAAAAGAAAAGAAAAGAAACATGCTGCAGGGAACTCATCTTTTCTGTCTATTTTGCTGTTCATGCACACTCAGTAAGGGATTCTGGATGCAACTGCTATTTACCTTGCCTGTTGTAAGAAGGCACACATGGCCACAGTAGGATGGGTTAGAACAGAATCCTGCTGTTTCCCAGTTCAAGCTTTGTTGTTGCATAATTTTCTGCACACATGCTGCTGCAATCCCACCCTAAAAGTTTGTGTTTCTCCAACCCTCTTTTCACCAATGTCAATGCTGCTATGAAAACTTCCAGCTAGACAATGTATAAAGGAGGAAACAATGGGGGCAGGTTGGGTATAAAAAGCCTTTGTAAAAAGGTGATGCCTATGTGATGGAAATCCTGCCTTTCTTTACCAGTTGGTTCATCTCTTCTTGTTTGCCTTGGCAGGCAGAAGGAAACAGCCAAAGGATAACACTTAGGGTTCTCCCACTAGGAAGAACAGCCCATGACTTTCAGAGCAGCCAGGATCCAGCTGGCCCAGGAAAGGCAGTCTCTGCACCATAAAATTCACCTTAAGTCAGAAAAATGCAGTAGACATTTCTGCTCATATGAGACCTGCCTAGAGCAATGATGAGGAAGCCTATGCATTTGAGCTACACAAACTCATTTTAAGAATCAAGAGTACCATACTTACAGACAGGGTAAGACGGATCTCAACATGATTGCAGTTTTTAGAAAGCCTTTTCCTTAATGCTCTGACAGCATCCTTGGGCCTGTGGTTATGAGAAATAGCACCAGAGAAAATATTACACATTGAACAGGCCTGTTAACCAGGGGTACATGATTGGATACTGTGCTGTGCTGATTTTAATCTGCAAAAACTAATCCCAAGATGGGGAAATCAAACATAGACAAGGGCTAATGCAGGCTGCTTAGCTACTTACACAATGATTGTCTTGATGATGACTGGGCCATGGGCAGAGGGTTTTCATAGGGTCTATGCCACAGATGTGCACAGCTGGATGAGCAGTGCCCCGCTTACTAAACACAATATTACCCACAATCAGGAGTGATGGACAAGTTTCACTCTAATTTGAATAGTGCTCCCCCCATGTGTTACTCTACCCAACTGCTGGGATGGGGAGCTTATAGTCCTCCAAATGCTGGATTCCATCTTCCACCAGACCTGACAGCATGGCAGTGGTCAGGATGGTAGGATTGTTCTTCAACAACATCTGGAGGACCACAGATCCAGCGTCCCCACCCTAAACGTATGAAAGGCAACTGCTGCATTATATGGAGGAAGGAAAAGGGTATATTCAAAGAAATATTAAGGTAAGCTCTTCATTACTCTGTACTTAGTGATCTCCTGTGCCTGCAACCTTCAGTAATTTAGCCTTTTCCCATCTATGATCCATCATATAGCAAGTGCAAATAGTTTGCCACTATTATTGTTTGCATCTGATGGCTCACTGTAGGAAATTTGCATAGCAGAATGAGAACTTCCACACTGACCAGTATTTCTTCAACATTCATTGCTTTTACTCTCTACCCTATGTGATGGCCTCTCTTTATAAAGATATTGTCAGGATCTGAGTCCCTCAGAGTTCTTGCCATGCTTGTTAGTCATTTATGCTGTACCTGCTTTGCTTTGCATTACTAGTATTGTTGGGTGAAAAGAATGTTTATCTATGCTGGAGTTGGTTGATGAGCAGATGTGAAGGGGAGGTAATAGGCACTGGGGATCTGGTGTCAGTTCTGTGGAAATGCCTGGTATGAACAGAAACAACGAGACTGTCATGGGAAGAGAGATGTTTTAGTTTAGGAATAAATGGGGTTTGAGCATGCAAAAAGGTTTGAAATGCTTTGTGCTTTTAACATACTGTGTAACTGAAATTGCTTTTAGCCCCCATACTGTGAACTGCTTTGGTTTTTGAATCAAGCTTGTTGTTTTACACTAAAGTTTGGATTTATGCATTAAAGTCAGCCAGTACATGACAGAAATTCAACAATAACAATACTTAGTATTTAAATATCTTATGGCATGACCCAACAATCAAATGAGGTATATTTCATAGATCTAACTCTGCCTTCATTCTTGCATCAGATCAACTCCATTTAAAAGAGCCATTGCCCAAATTGTCTCTCCCATTCAGCAGGGCCAATTGCTAATAACATCATATTACCCTATCAAAAATCCTGTGACAAATTATGCAAGGCTAGGGGTGTTAGCAGCAGATTGGCTGTTTTCCAGTCTAATTATAGGATACTTCAAAACAATCTAGGTAATTTCTCTGCATGTGAGAAGACAAAACAGCTGTACTCCACCTCTTACGTAGTTGCAATATGGGGGTGGGAGGGTGGATGGCCTTCCATGTATACTGTGCATCTATTTATACATTCATATATAGGGTGTGGCAGAAGCAAGGAGAAAACATGGTTCCTTGCTTTGAATATGCCATGCCGGAATGAAAAATGAACAATGCATGGCAGGGAGTTGCATTAGATGGCCCCTGTAGCCTCTCCTAATTCTTAAGATTTCTATTATTCTATTATGGATACATAAACTGCTGCTAGAGCCTTTCAAGCTGTAGAGCAGGGCATAGATGTTATCAGTCTATCTATCAATCATAAAACAGAGACTCCATTTAGCTATTATGTGAAATGTGATGAAACCTAAAGGGCAGAATTGGGATTGAATAGGGAGGAGAGGCTTTGGATAGACAGAAGTGAGGAAAGACATAGTGTCATTGACTTGGCCAGTCATGAATGGGGGGGAGGACAGAGTAGCAAGGGCAACACACTAATTTTCTGGAGGCATTAACCACTACAGATCGTGACACAAACCTTAAAAGAACTGTTAAGATCAATAAGGACATCTTCCTAACAAGAGCTGCGATCTTTTTAATCAGAGAGCTCTTCATTTACAATGCAACCTGAGCCAGCTGGCGCTGATGACTCTTTGCTTAATGAAGGATATCTTTGTTGCCCATCTAAATTAAAAGTTAGGGATCAAGCAACACACAAGATCATGACCATTTTGCTGCAAAGTGGCCAGCCTTTGGCTATGTAATTTATCTGTTCCAGCAGAGGGGAATTTTCTCTCTTACTGAGAAAATAGCAGGCCACTTGGCATGTCTCCATTGGCTAAGTGGCTATCATTCTGGTGTCAGAAAAAATGTACAGATGCCCAGCAACAGAGCCACAGTTTGAACTATGAAAGGGATAGCCACTGGGCTGACACAGACAAAGAGCTCTTTCACCTCTTAAAGCCATTATATGGAGACTTTTAAGATTTTTGTAACCATCCCTGAAACATTTTTTGACTGAAGGACAGAGTGTACATTCGCTAAATAAATAAAATGCTGCAATCCTATGCACACTTACTTAAGACCAAGTTCTACTAAATAGAATGGGATTTGCTTTCCAGCAAACATACACATGTATACGGTAAAGAAACATCCTAAGTTTTCCCTTTGCAGAAGAAACAGGCAAAACTTAGGGTGTTGTTTCAATTGTGTGCCTCACTTGTGGTGAACGTTCACTGTGTCAGAATCTTGTGACATGAACACATGCATTCTGTTCTACCTTACTACAGGCAACATGAAATTGCCTCCCACATGTGTGAAAAAAGTCTCTTATGCATAGGGTTGCCATAAGTCAGGACCTCCAAACCGGGACAAATGTAGGACAAAAATTTCAAATGGAGGACACTTTTTTTTAAAAAAGGAAGGACATAAGAAAAAATTTGCTGCTTTTTAAAAAAATGTTAATATAAATGCATGTTTCTGAGGCTTCTATAGACAATTGCCCCCTCTTGCCCCCCCTTGCCCGCCGCTTGCCCCTCGCCCACTGCTTGCCCCCTCTTGCCCCCCTTGCCCACCTCCTCCTGACCATAGCAGCCGCATGAGCGGTCCCGCCCTGTGCGAGCGGCCCCCGCGAGCACACAAGAGGCCCCGCGTCGCGCCTGAGACCCTGCGTGAGTGCGAGAGAGGCTAAAGGCCCCGCAAGAGGCCAAAGGCCCAGCGCAAGTGCGTGAGATGCGCCTCGCGGTGCCTGAGGCCCCACGGAAGCGCATGAGAGGCCAAAGGCCCCGCGAGAGGGCCTCAGGAGTGGCTGCGCGGCCAAAGCCGGCCCATAGCCTCCCTCAGCGGTGCCCGGGGGTGGGGGCTGAGACAAAGGCCAAACTGGGGCGGGACCGTGATGACCGGTCCAAACCTGAGAAAGTCCCGCCCCCCGGTGGGATATGGCAACCCTACTTATGCACCTCTGATAAGTGTTGTGGGATACATGGGTTTCCTATACAGAAGTGATATGTTGGTAAGAATTGTCATATGTGGAGTACAGAACAGATTGCTTAGGAATGTTCTGGATGTAATCTGACATGTCTGACTTCTGGAATCTAGGAGTGATCCACCAGAGAGAAACAGGGCTGCCTCATGCATCATTATAAATACCATTATTGGACTATTTTGAAACTCAGACCGAACCGGTATTGGTCCTAATTTCACTTCTTAATTTTTCAAGGCAGTTCATTCTTTAATTATCTCAGGATGTGTTTGTGATCAGACATGGAAACAACATCATTCCTGTTTGCTAATGACATGCCTAAAGTTCAACATTTTATGTTAAAGTCCCCATTCGCCTTACTTCAGAGAGATTTTGGCAATCTAAACAGTGAAGCCTAAGAACAGTTTGGGTTCAAATCCTCAGCCTCTTTCTTTCAGGCTCACCTAATTCACAGGATTATTGTGAGAAGGAAAGTGCTGCTCTGAGCTCTTTGAATGAAGGGTGGGATACCCAATGTTATTAAGAAATATCATCTCAGCCAATGGATTTAAGAAATTAACTTTTTCCTTTCTGCTATCCTTCTTCTAGGTTTCTATATAGAGAATATTGTCTTTCCTCAGATTTTCCAAATTTGTCTATACCCTAGATCTGTGGAATACAACCACTGAGACCATATAATAAACAATTCCCAGTTATTTCAACAGAACATATCTTGGCCAGTGGGTTTAAGATTGCAGACTTAATATTAGCCTCTGAATTCCATCACTGTTCTACTTTTTTCATTGCTGTTTACATAAATGTTCAGCAACAAACCCTATTATTTGATGAAGAAATTGCTGTTGGTTATGCCAATAAAAATGCCAGAAACCAACCAAGTTCATAACAATGTTTGCAGTTAAAATTACTTTGGGATTGCTTCACATTATCTTTTCTAAAATTTCCAAAGGGCTAGTCATGTCTGTTGAAACTAAAAACAAGGAGCTCTGTTGAAGCCCTGTTTTATTTTGGTGTGAACCTCCCTGAACAGGAACATACAAATACAGTACATGGAGTATGGACTTTATGTATACCTGTTAGGAGGTAGAACAGTAAACAGTGAGGCCAGAGGGAAATGAAATTTAGAGACTACTGATAGTGGCATTACATCATTAACACTGACCATTCATCAAACTGTTGTTGATAACAGAAACAACCTGACACTGGATAAGCCAATTATTACTTGTAATGTGATAAGAAACTGTTATCCCAATTGGACACTTTTGGTAATGTACTAGAATCAAATACTAGATTATACTTCATGAATCTGATTAAGTGGGCTACAATCCACAAATGCTCATCCTATAATGATTTTTGCTACTCTCGAGTAGATCTAATCAATGGGATTTACATACCTATTGATTTATCATTGAGCAATTGATTCAATGGCTCTACCCCAGCTAGGTCAAAAATTCTATTTTGACCTTACACCACTGAGGTGCCACAGGACTCTATTTTGAAACAGTCAGGTGTAGATAATTATATTGTGCAGGTTCTGTACCACACACATTGCTATGTACAGCTAATGTAATACTCATGTACAACAAATGTGTGCTTTCAGCTTCCATAGAAAGACATGCACCATGACTAGGTGCAGCTCCTTAATGCACATGCACTCAGAGTTGGTTTCCCAACTTATAAACTGGGTTTTGTAGCTGCATCCTTTAGCAGGAATTTACAGTGAAACTTTTTACAAAGTGGAAATAAATACTATATTTTCACTTGGTATTTGCTGTTAAACAAATTCAGGTTAAAGGTAGAGTACCCAAGCTGAGTGAAACTTGGCAGTCCTAACATGCCCTGAAAAAGATGCACTTGCCAATATGTGAAATTACCAATAGTGACCTGCTGAATTTTAGCTAGATCAGAATTTGCCACAGCTTTGATCTAAGCCTTTACAGAATTTTAATGAGTTTGGGAAACTACTGTACTTTTTAAACAAACTACATCCCAGAATCCCCAACTAGCATGGCCAGCTCAGAAATCCCAACTTTGTATTTTAAGACTGCATGCACACAGACAGCAAATCAATATAGGTCAAAAGAGTTTCCAGAGGGAAAAACACCCTTTATCTCTATCATCATCATCATCAAACATTCTGCATTGGAGGGGGTAACTATAACTTATTTAAAAAACCCAAATCCCATGCAAAGTTTCTAAAGACAATCAATCAACTTACCCTTGCTCTGTTGTGTTGATGATGTCACAGATATGCATGAACTGACCCCATTCTTCTGTCTGTAGGGCTCCAAAAGTAGCCTTTTCTACAGAGAAAATTTATTTTAATGAATGCTAATAATGCAATGCCCATATACAGTATAATAAGCTCATTTAGAATGCCTTGGAGAGGTTTTTATTTAAAGAGAACATTTTCCAAATTGCCTAGAGACATGGCAAAAAAGATGTCCTTCCATGGTAGTAACAACCACTACTTGACACCAATACACAAGTAAAATGGAAGGCTAATTTTAGAAGAAGAAATTCAATGGACTTTCAATATAAAATTTCTCTGAAATACTGAATAGTTTGGAGGATGCTCACAAAGGATGCATGGAAGCCTGAGGAGTGGGTTGTTAGGTGCCATCAATAGTGTAGAGCAGCGGTTCTCAACCTGGGGGTTGAACAACCCTTTCACCAGGGTTGCCTAAGACCATTAGAAAACACATATTTCTGATGGTAGCAACAAAAATAATGTTATGGTTGAGGGTCACCACAACATGATGAACTGTATTAAAGGGTCATGGCATTAGGAAGGTTGAGAAACACTGGTGTAGAGGAAAATCATGTATCTCTATTGACAAGCTCACTAGAGTCTAGCAATTTAGAGGAAAGAAGCAATATAAAAGAAGTCAATTAATACAATGAATAAAATTAGATAGCTTACTTACACAACCAAGGAACCCAAAGAGGAACAAAATAATGCATGTCGCTCCAACACCAATTCAGTGCGGGGGGGGAGGGGGTTCCAACATATATGCACACACTAATTATTTTGACTACAGGTTTAGGGGTAGTTACTCCAGCCCACCTCAGTTAACACAAAGGATGCATAGGCAAGGGGAAATGGACAAATTCATTCTGACACTTCAGAGATGAAACTGGAAGTCACAATTTAACAATATTTTAAAGCAGACATGCACCCTCTTAGATATGTTGGACTACAACTCCCACCACTTCTTGCCACTGGACAGTGCTGATGGGAGTTGTAGGCTAAACCTGTTCAGAATGCTAATCCAGCATGTCCCCATGACACATACTTGGGAGAGAAAGGAGCAGGAAGACAAGTAGTGTGTTCTGTGTACAGTCGGCCCTTCTTACACATGGATTTTTTAAACACGGATTCAAGCATCCACGGTTTGAAAATGTTCAAAAAAAGTATACATTTCAAATGTCAAACCTTGATTTTCCATTTTTTATAAGGGGCACCATTTTGCTATGTCATTATATTTAATGGGACCTGAGCATCCATGGATTTTGTTATCCACGGGGGATCTTGGAACCAAACCCCAGCGTATAACAAGGGTCCACTGTAATAACAAACTGCAGGAAGCTAACCATGCTCCTCCAGACTTGATTTGTTATGCAAGGCAGTAAAAAGTATTTGAAGGACTGTGAGCCCATTAGGGTTTTTAAATAATCTGGAGAGGCTCTCCTCTCTGACCCACCACCTTCTCTAACTCATTTGGTGTGGGAACAAGGCAGAGGGTCTTCTTGATGGCTGCTCCCAGACTTTGGAACTCCCTCCCCAGAGAAGCCATGATGACCCCATCCTTGCTCTCCTTCCAGAAGAAGATTAAAACCAGGCCTCTATCTACTATTGAAGTTGGGTCCTTAATGCAATGTGGTGTTGGTTTTGATGTTTTTAAAGGTCTGTATATAGACTTTATTTTTGTTGCCTTAATGCCTTCTAGTATTTTAATTATTTTAATATATGAATTTTAACTGTATATTTTATACCTTACAGTATTTTAATTTGTGTAATGTTTTTAATCTGTATTGTTTAAAATGTTGTTAGCTGCCTTGAGTCCCATTAAGGGGAGAAAGACATAATAATGAAAAAATAAATACAATAAATAAAATAATAATAATTAAAATTAGTGCCACAAGAAGTAAGTACTCCACATAGTCTGCAATGACCATAAACAGTGAAACTGTACTGCCAAATTAGGAAATAATTAATAATAATAATAATTTGTTTTATTTATATACCACTATTCCAAAGATCATAGCGGTGAACAGCAAGTAAGCTAATTAGCAAGTAAGCTAATTTAGGAAAGCCTAAGTGGTCTTTTGTTCTGCTGAATCCAGTTCAGAGCAGCCATGGAAAAAGATCCTCCTCCTCCTCTGCTCCTGAGTTACGTTTTTTAACCTTTGAATGCTTAGTGTAATTTTATATTGTCTTAGTGAAATTATTTTAATTATTTTTAATTTGTACTGCAAGCCACTTTGGGTCCCTTTCTGGGAGAAAGGCAGCATATAAATGAAATAAATAAAGTTCTCTACAGGGAGCTTTGACCTCCCGGATAGATATAAGGATGCCACCCATTTGTTTGCCTTTCCCCCAATGCAAACAGAGCTCCTAGGTTTTCCCTAGCAGTAGCAGAAACAGGAAAGCTTCTCCTGATAGTGGAAGTGAGATACAGCAACAGAAGAAAAATGCAGCTGTTCAATTTCTGTTCATTAGACAGTGGCTGGGGTAACATGACAGAAGAACAACAAGCAAATATTGGCCCTGTCCAGATGGGCCCTTTGTGGTGCGTCCACGACATGCTAGGGTTGCCTCGGGGCGGCACATGCACACGCCCCACAACCCTGCTCAGCTGCGACATAACTACGCCATCTTTGGCGCTTTGCGGCACCGCAAATAGGAGCCACTTTTGGGAGCTCCTTCACTGCTGCACAAGTCTGCCGCACAATTTGTATGCTGTGGTGCAGCTGCGCAGCAGAGAGAGGTGCTGAGGAGGCACCTCTTTTTGGCGGTCTGTACCCCGCCATTGTTTGAGGATGAAATTGGTGTCTCCAACCCAAAAAAACCCTCCCCTCCATGACAACAGTGACTGATGCAGTTGTTGAATACAAATGTCAGGAGTGACTGAAAAATATCAACAGCTTCACGAGAGTGTCATCCAGAAGTCTAAACAAAAGATTCCTCAGAAAATGTTTAAGACCCGACATTTTATTAAAGCATAAACTTTCACATCTCACAACCCCACTTCCACAGAGGTTCACAATGTAGAAAGCTTGTTAATCTTAGCAAAGGTTCAGTTGTTTTAGCTATGGTGGAATAATACAGACCATCTGAACTATTATTCAGATACATTAATGGAGTAGTATTGTACTCCATTAATACTGTATACTGTATCTGAGAAAATGGATGGTAATCTGTAATACAAGATCATGCTAAAATAAATGGCTTAGAGCCTGAACAGACAGGCCAAAATAAAGCTGTTTCAGGTCACTTTGGAAGCATGCTGTTTAAACGCTGCACGTGTCCTAAGAGGCAGGAAGCTGTGCCAAAGCCACACTTCAGTCCTAAGGACTGGAACACAGGTTTGGCGCAGCTTCTGGCTTCTTAAGATGTGTGTGTCATTTAAATAGCATACCTCCAAAGTGACCCAAAGCAGCTTTATTTTGGCCTGTCTGTTCAGGCCCTTAGTCTTTTTTTTAAAAAATGGGGTTATAAAAATAATGATTACAGATGAACCAGACAACTTTAAAGGAGGTAATGAAGACACTGAAATAGTTAAAGATTTTCAATACCATGTTGCTGTTGTAGGTGGTGGTGTGTGCCTTTGTTTATGACTTACAGCAACCCTACGGCCATGGGGTTTTCTTGGCAAGATTTGTTTGGAGTGAGTTTGCCACTGCCATTCTCTGAGGCTGAGAGAGTGTGACTTGCCCAAGGTAACCCAGTGAGTTTCATAGCCAAGTGGGGATTTGAACCCTGTTTTCCAGAGTCACAGTCCAGTGCTCAAACCACTATGCACTGCTGGCTCTCGTGGCTCAGTCACAAATCAACACAGGACCTTATCACACTAGACGAATTCTGCTCAGAAATGGGAAGTAGAAAAAAAAAACTGCAAATGTGGGATGATTTTCATATGACTTTTCTACCGAATAGCAATATCGCGAAAATAAAGTGAATAGAAAGTGGACAAAAACCCCTTTTTACTTTCAGGAAGGACAGATCGAAGGAACTAGCCAAGCCCTCAAGTGTAAAGACATATCATTGAACACCAAAAATCAGGATCATCAGTCACAGTATTACAGTTTTCTGAAAGCTGGACAGGGAAGAAAACTTAGAGAGACAGAATCAACTCATTTGAAATGTGCTACTGGGGGCAAGTTTCTTGTAATCATGGACGCCAAAAGACAAGAGCAAATCCTAGAGCAGGGGGTCGCAACCCCGGCCCGCGGGCCGGATGCGGCCCCGCTTTTCGCCGCTCTGGGCGCCGCCATTTTGGGTGGCAAAATGGGGCGCCCATAGCGGCCCTCTGGGGCTCGCCATTTTTTTCGCCCAAAATGGCAGCGCCCAGAGCGGCCGCCACGGCATCGGCGGCAATGGCGGCGGGTCTCTAGGAGGCCCGCTACCGTCTCTGGGACCCTCCAGGAGGGCTCCCAGGGCGGCAAGGGGCCTCTGGGAGGCCCTGAACTCTCTGGGACCCTTCAGGCGGGCTCCGGGCGGCAGGGGGCTCTGCAGGGCCCGCTGCCGTCCCTGGGGCCTGCAGGAGGGCTCCCAGGGCAGCAGTGGGCCTCTGGGAGGCCCGCTCCGTCTCAGGGGCCCTGCTTTAGGGCTCCCAGGGTGGCAGGGGCCTCGCGGGGCCCGCTGCCATCCTGGGGCCCGGCTTAGGGCTCCCAGGGTGGCAGGGGCCTCGCAGGGCCCTCTGCCATCCTGGGGCCCTGCAGGAGGGTCCCAGGCGGCAGGGGGCCTCTGGGAGGCCCTGCCTTCTCTGGGACCCTCCAGGCGGGCTCCCAGGGCAGCAGGGGGCCTCTGCAGAGCCCGCTGCTGTCCCTGGGGCCCTACAGGAGGGCTCCCAGGGTGGCAGGGGGCCTCTGCGGGCCCGCTGCCATCCCTGGGGGCCCTGCAGGAGGGCCCCAGAGGCGACAGGGGGCCTCTGCAGGGCCCACTGCCGCTCGGGCCCGGCAGGAGGGCTCCCAGGGCGGCAGGGGGCTTCTGGGAGGCTGCTGCCGTCTCTGGGACCCCAGGCGGGCTCCCAGGGTGGCAGGGGGCCTCTGCAGAGCCCGTGCCGTCCTGGGGCCCGGCAGGAGGGCTCCCAGGGCGGCAGGGGGCCTCTGCGGGGCCCACTGCCATCCGGGCCCTGCAGGAGGGCTCCCAGGGCAGCAGGGGGCCTTGCAGGGCCCTCTGCCGCCCTGGGCCCTGCAGGAGGGCTCCCAGGGCAGCAGGGGGCCTCTGCAGGGCCCGCTGCCGTCCTGGGGCCCTGCAGGAGGGCTCCCAGGGCGGCAGGGGGCCTCTGTGGGGGCCCGCTCCGTCTCTGGGGCCCTCCAGGCGGGCCTCCCATGGCGGCTGGGGGCCTCTGGAAGGCCCGGGGCCGTCACTGGGGCCCTCCAGGGGGTCCTCCACACGGGCAGGCCCCCCCCAGCTTTTTTGCTGGTCTCTGACGGGGCCTAGGGCCCCGTAAGGGGCCAGCAAAAATGGGGAGGCCTGGCCCCCGGAGGGTAGAAGCTCCGCCCCCGCCCCGGGAGGGTGGAAGCTCCACCCCCAGCACACAGCCCCGCCCCGGAGGGTGGAAGCTCCACCCCCGGCATGTGGCCCCCCGCCCAGAGGGTGGAAGCTCAACCCCTGGCACGTGGCCCCGCCCCGGAGGGTCGAAGCTCCACCCCAGCTCGGCCCCCCAGTCGCCTGAGGGACAGCAACCGGCCCGCCCCCGGCTCAAAAGGTTGCCTACCCCTGTCCAGAGCAAATCTGGCCTGAACTCTCCCTAGAAGGCTATGGATTTATCACACAGGAGGAATTCTCTTAATTTCGAATGAAACGAAAGTAGGGCCAGAACGCGTTCACGTGGAATTTGCTAGTTCAGTGAATTACGTGAATTTGAATTGCATTCGAACTGACTTCCCATTGCCCGAAAATAGCTTCCCATTGCCCGAATTGTATGTGGTAGTCTATCACGCAATAACATTAAACCCCATGATTGTGTTCGGATTGCCATTGGATTATACTTCCAATTTCCCTTGTCTGATATGTCCGAAACTGAAACTGTTGCACTTTGGAGATATCATGAGAAGGTGACTCACTGAAAAGATTAAATGCTCAGTAAAGCAGAAGGCAGCAAGAATGAGTTTGCAAGACCTGAACTGGGTGGTAGATGACCAGCATCTTGGAGGTCTCCCATCATAAGGTTGCCCTGAGAAGTTAAACTCAAGGGACAGCAAACAACAACAGGTGCCACAAAATGCTGTCTGCCCTTTGCTTTGTTACTGAAAACACCTGAGGCCACTCTCTCTTTCAAAGCTGTTCCCACAGTTCAAGGGATAAGTTGTGATTTGTGTGACTGGACACACAAGTCACCTTGGGCCAGCCACTCTCCTTCTTATCCCAATGTGTGGTGGTAAACAGGGGAGCAGATTGGAAACCAGGGCTGCCCCTGGTGCCACAACTAACTACCATTCCCAGAATTCCATAGCCTTGAGCCAGGGCAGTTCAAGTGGTGTCAAACCACATATTTCTCCAGTGTGGATGCATCCCAGGTGTGCCTTTTGAACATGCCAGAGGAAAGCAGGTTAGAAAACTAACTAACAAGTCAAGCCTCCTACCCAGCCAAGGTACCATTCGGTCATAGAAACAAGAGTCATATTGAGTTTATCACAGGGGCTAATTTCGGCATTAAAGAGAGAGTAAAGCACACTTAAAGCGTCCCACAGAGCAAAAATGGCGAGTAACTGTGGGAATGAACACATGCACTGTGCAAATAAAGTGATATCAGAAATGCACTGTTGCTGAAATCCTGAAAGTAAAAAGATGTGAGTTAATGCTTCTTTGTGAAGTCAAAGACTTTCATGGCTGGAATCCATAGTTTTTTGTGGGTTTTTCGGGCTCCGTGGCCATGTTCTAGAAAGAGTTTATTCAGATAATTAAGAGAGAGTCTGTGAACATCTAGAAAGCAATCCATAATCCAAAAAACCTCAACATGGGGTTTCAGAGAAACAAGTCATGCCAGACAAATTGATCTCTTTCTTTGATAAAATTACAGCTTGGTAGATGAAGGGAATGCTGTGGATATAGTATATCTGGATTTCAGTAAGGCCTTTGACAGGGTTCCCCTGACATTCTTGCAAACAAGCTTGTAAAAGTGGGCTAGACAAGGCAACTGTTACATGATTTGTAATTGGTTGACCGGCCAAACCCAAAGGGTGCTCAACATGGCACCTTTTCACCCTGGAAAGAAGTGACCAGTGGGCTCCCACAGGGCTCTGTCCTGGGCCTGTTCAACATCTTTATCAATGACTTGGAGGAAAAAATTGGGGAATACTTACAAATTTGCAGATGACACCAAATTAGGAGGAATAGCTATACTCCAGAGGACAGGATCAAAATCAAAATGACCTGAATAGACTAGAAGCTGGGCCACAGATAACAAAATGAACTTCAACAGGGAGAAATGTAAGGTACAGTGGATCCTTGTTATACGCTGGGGTTTGGTCCAAGATCCCCGTGTATAACAAATCCGTGTATGCTCAAGTCCCATTAAGTATAATGACATAGCAAAATGGTGTCCCTAATAAAAAATGGAACACAAGGTAAATTTATACTTTTTTGGAACATTTTCAAACCGTGTATGCTTAAATCCGTGTATAAAAAATCCGTGTATAAGAAGGGCAACTGTACTCACTTAGGGCGAAAAAATGAAATGCACAGATATAGGATGGGGGACACCTGGCTTAAGGAGACGTGTGAAAGGACTAGGAGTCCAAGTAGACCACAAGTTGAACATGAGTCAACAGTGCGATGTGGCAGATAATAAGGCCAATGCGATTTTAGGCTGCATCAATAAGTATAGTTGTCTAGATCAAGGGAAGTAATAGTGCCATATATTCTGCTCTGGTCAGGCCCCACCTGGAATATGTGTCCAGTTCTGGGCGTCCACAATTCAAAAAGGACATTGAGAAACTGGAGCGTGTCCAAAGGAGGGTGAATAAAATGGTGAAGGGTCTGGAAACCTTGCCCTATGAGGAACGACTCAGGGAGCTGGGATGTGAGGTACTGGAGAAAAGAAGGTTAAGATGTGATATGATAGCTCTGTTTAAATATTGAATGGACGTCATATTGAGGAGGGAGCAGCTTATTTTCTGCTGCTCCAGAGCTAGGATGCGGGAGCAATGGATGCAAACTGCAGGAAAGAGATTCCACCTCAACATAGGAGGAACTTTCCTGACAGTAAGGGCTGTTTGACAGTGGAACAAACTCCCTCGGAGTGCAGTGGAGTCTCCTTCTTGGAGGTATTCAAGCAGAGGCTGGATAGCCATCTGTCAGGATGCTTTGATTTGGATTTCCTGCATGGCAGGGGGTTGGACTGGATGGCCCTTGCGGTCTCTTCCCAACTCTATGATTCTATGATGTTTCGCCTGCATCAGTGGCTGGCATTCTCTGAAGATGCCAGCCACAGATGCTGGTGAAATGTCAGGAATAAACTCTTCTAGAACATGGCCACAGAGCCCGAAAAACCCACAAAAAACTATTAATGCTTCTTTGTGACCACTTTAATGGTGGGTTTTGTGTGGTGTTGTGTGACATCCTTTCGCGGAATTATGCAACTTCCCCAGGATATTCAGGGGATAAATTCCTGATTTCCTTCATGTGATAAACTCCACAGAGTTGGAAGATACCCCCAAGGGCCATCCGGTCCAAGCTCATTTTGCCATGAAGGAAGAAGATACAACTGAGGCACTCTCAAGCCTTTGTGTAAAAGCCCCCAAAGGAGGAGACTTCCCCACTCTGGGAAGCACCCTGTTCCAGAGTGTGGTGGACGATGGGAGCTGAAGTCCAGCCCAGTGGGCAGGACTGGAAAAGTCCCAGGCGATGGAAACCAGGGGGGTCTTGGGGGGAAGCTTCTTTCTCAGCAGCCAGGTTGAACCAGGCCCTCCAAAGGGAGGCTAGGGGCCCCTTCTGAGGCAAGCTTTCTTCAGCTTGGCTAGTGAGGGAAAAGGCCAAGCAGCCCTTTCCCAGGGTCCTCTGCCCAGGGGTCCTCCTCGCCTCAAAGGAGGACAGGGCACCCAGGAAATGGAGGCCATTCCAAGGGAAGGTGGAGGACACGGCAAAATAAAAAGCCACAAACACTCCTTCAGCTGCAAACATGTTTCAGAGGCTGCCTGAGCACTGGGGAACTAATCCGGTTTAAGACCACTCCAACTGCCCGGGCTCTATGGTATGGAATTCTGGGAAGGGGGGGTCGGTTGTGGCCCCAGAGCGAAGCCCAAGGCATCCACACCAACCACAATCTCCCAGGAATAACAACAACAAGGGCTAGTATTCCGGATCATGCCAAGTGAGATATACATATACAGATACTGTATATAGCGAAGCTCTGATGCCACAATCAACTCCCTTTCCCAGAGTTCCACAGCACGGAGCCCGGGCAGCTCGAGTGGCCTCACACCGGGTTAGGTCCGAAACACACCGCAGAAATAATCCAGACTGAGACCGCTTTAACTGCCCTGGCTCAACCTTAGGGGGATTCTTGGGGACTAGGTTTGTTGTGGGGCGTTTCCTTTTCTCTCAGAGAGAGAGAGAGAGAACTCTGGTGCCCTCGTCACAAAAAACACTAGAGTTCCCAGAGTTCCATACCATTGAGCCAGGGCAGTTAAAGCGGTCCCAATCCGGACTATTTCTGCAGTGTGTGTGGTTTGGTCCTTAGGTTCTCCTCCGCTGCGGAGGCAGCCAGGGTCCTTCTCCGGCGCCTTTTGGACTCGGCAGGAGGCTGTCCGGGAAAAGGAGGACGGCTGGTGCCCTCCCTGTGTGTGTCTGGAGGGGGGGGGGCAGCTCACCTATCAGGTAGCCCACCGCGGTGCCAAAGGGGTCCTTCTGGCTCTTCCCGAAAGCCATTCCGGCGCTTCAGCTCTCAGCCTCAGGAGCAGCCAGTGCCGCCTTCTTCCTTCTCCTTCTGCTGGTTTTGCTGCTGCTGAGTAGGAGCCCAGACCTGGGAAAGAGGAGGAGGAGGAGGAGCAGGAGGACGGAGGAGGCAAAGCCCAGGTGGGAAAGGAGGAGGAGGAGGAGGAGGAGGAGGAGCAGCCTAGTCGCAGCCCACTTCCACACCGCTTGAACCCCGCTGGCGCCAGGGCTATATGGGGCAGTCAGAGGGACCACCAGGACCTGCCCTCCATTCCAGCCTTCTTCTCCCCAGGAGGAATCCCAGTTGGAGCACGCCCAAGAAGCAGGCACTGATATTTATTCCAAGCTTTAAGAACAACAACCATGTAAACTAGTAGTGGTAGAATTCAAAGATATAGCCGTGTTAGTCTCTAGAATCTGTCTGTAGAGAGGTCTTGTAGCACCCTTGAGACTCACTGGAAGAAAGAAAGTTCGCAGCATGAGCTTTGGGTTTATTTTTTGCATTGACATCAGTTTTTCTACATCCCCCTCCCCCCCCCCCTTGGACTTTTCCTACATTTGGCGGCGGTGCCTGTTGTCCTCCGCTTTGGCTGGTCACCCTGATGCTGTGGGATCCTGGGATTTCTACTTTGTTATGGCCCCAGAGGGCTCTCTGACGGAGAAGGCTCAAGGTCTCTCCCCTCAGAAAGGACAGTTCCCAAAATTCCAGTGCATTGAGTCATGGTATTTGAAGGGGTGTCAAAGTGGATTACTTCTGCAGTGCGGATGCAGCCTCATGAGAGCCCACAGAATTAAATGTGGGGCTATATACAGTATGAAGGAGTAGCTGCGGTTCCCAATGCAGTTGCTCTGGCTCTCCAGCTCCCTGAAGCCTAAGTCACTTATGGACCTCATTCCCATTTACAAATAAATCAGTTTGCAATCCAAATTGATGGATCAGTTCGACAGCGGAGTGTGGTTCACACTACATTTGCCCCAATCGCATTTTCTTGTTGTAAAATAACCCACCTGTTGAATCAATTCAAAATGGACCCTCTTCTGCGGGTCGCGGGTCGCTGATCACGTCAGAGGAAATCAGTTCGGATCCACATCTCGTTCACACTTGCACTGAATCAATTTATTACAAAAAACGCAGAAAAAATGAGCGTCAAAAAGATGCATGTTAAATGGGTCTAGTGCACCACTTCAGTGATTCAGCTCAAGTGCAAACAAGGGTAATTAAACCACTTCAAACTAGCTAGCAAACTGGTTTATAACATAGTGGGAATGAGGCCTTGGACTATTTACTGGGTGCATCTACACTGTAGAAAGGATGCCACTTGACACCACTTTTTGTGCTGTAGCTCCAGCCTATGGGATCCTGGGATTTGGAGGTTCACAAAGTTTTCAGAAAGTTCTGGTGCCTCACCAAACTACACATCCCAGGATTCTTTTGACTGGATGCCAAGGTCCAAAACACACTGCAGAAATAATCCAGTTGAGAGATCACTTTAACTGCCCTGGCTCAGTGCTAGGGAAGCTGGGAATTACAGTTGATCCTGGCCCCCGAGGATCACTTTTTTTATATGTGAGTTTCAAGAGCTTGTTGGAAATATATGTGAACAATGCCCACACCTCTGAAACCAGAGTGGCAGCAAGATGAGATGGCTAGCTGTCAGGAATGAGACCATTTAGGCCCTTGAACATTTCCTACTACCAGAAAGGAACCAGCCCTACCGTTAACCAGATGGCCCTCCTTATCCACAGAATTTTTATCCACAGATTCAAGCATCCATGGCTTAAAAATATTCAAAAAAGTATAAATTCCAAATAGCAAATCATGATTCTGTCATTGTATATAAGGGACACCATTTTGCTATGCCATTGTATTTAATGGGACTTGAACATCCACGGTTTTTGTTATCCATGAGGGTGGTCCTGGAACCAAACCACAGCAGATAACAAGGGCCCACTGTAATGGTAGATATCTTGTGAACTATTTGACAGTCCTTCTCTCTTAGAGGTCAGGAATATGTAACCTATACAGACTCTTCTAGACCCCTGTAATCTTCCATCTGCTGCCTCGGTATGGTGGAGGATATGATTCCATTTGGCAGCATTGAAGCAAGAATTACCATCCAATACGTGGACTGGGGAAGGGATGCCATTTTATATTTTACTTCAAGCTATAAGATATGGTCGGAAGGGAGTATTGGACCACCTCTGTTGGCCAAAAATATAAAAATTATGATAAACACCAAAATTTAAAAACAAATCGAACTGTACGTATCACTTTGCTCTTCTTGGCCCAGAATAATGGACCTTGTTATTCCTTGTGTATTGTTGTTGCCATTGTTGCATCTTTCCAAGTCGTTTCCAATTTATAGCCATTTCATGGGGTTTTCTCAGCAAGTTTTTTCGGAGGGGTTTACATACTGTAATTTCTTGATGAACTTACCTGTCTTTTCTTATATGCTGAATTATTTCCATATTTATGGAGGATGGTGCTGATTCTCTTTCTGTTACTAATCATTGTGTGTGTGCGTGTATGCAAGTACACATTCACACGCATACTCAGAGTCATTAACACAGACTGAGCGACCAGGTCACTTTATCAAGTTATTTGAGGTTACATGTTGGTGAGGTTTTGTTTGTTTGTTTGTTTAGGGCAGGGGTAGGCAACCTGCGGCCTGCGGGCCAGATGCGGCCTGGCGAGGCCTTGGGCCGGCCCCAGCTCAGTCCTGCCGCCGATTGCCGCCGGGGCCTTTGGCATCTCGCGCGAGGGGCATGGTGGGGCAATTGTCTATAGAAGCCTCAGAAACATGCATTTATCTTAACATTTTTTAAAAAATCAGCAAATTTTTTCGCGTGTCCTCCATTTTTATTTAAAAAGTGCCCTCCATTTGAAAATTTTGTCCTACATTTGTCCCAGTTTATTTATTTATTTAATTTAATTTTTATAAAAAATTATTTATTTTTGGGCTTCGCCCCCCCCCCCCCAAGTTGTCTGAGGGACAGCAACCCGGCCCCCGGCTCAAAAGGGTTGCCTACCCCTGGTTTAGGGAAGCTGGTAATTTGTGAATTATTAAGGTCCCAAACACTCTGCAGAAATAATCCATTTGGAGACCTCTTTAACTGCCATGTCTCAATGCTAGGGGATTCTGGGAACTGTGGTTTTGTGAGACATTCAGTCTCCTCTGTCAGAGAGCTCTGGTGCCACAATAAACTACAATGCCCAGGCTTCCCTAGCACTGAGCCAGGGCAGTTAAAGCTGTCTCAAACTGCATTATTTCTACAGTGTGCTTTGGTCTTTGGACCTAAGTCACTCTTCCTTTCTCTCTGTGTATGTGTTCATGTGTGTGTGTGTGTGTGTGTGTGTGTGAAAGAAAAGAAGAAAGAAAGGCAGGCAAGCAGGGGGGGTTTGGTCTGGCCAGTCAAATTTTTTATATTTTTATTTGATTTCACAAGAGGAATGTTTCAAACTGAACTATGGATGCTGAGAGACCTAAGTGGGGAAAGACAGCGTAATGGAAAATTAGGGACTGTGCAGAGCACCCCTAAGGAGCAACCTGCAGCAGTCTCCATCTTTGCCAGATTGGAGCCATAACAACCCCGCATGCTGCAGCACTGATCTGGCCTTTCCAGCGCACAAAAAGGAGCTGCAAAAAGTGGCTCCTTTTTGTGACCTGGAAAGGGCACCGTAGCCACTATGCCGCAGCTTTATGATGCTCCCTTGGTGCTGCATCATCTAAACACAGCGTCAGAGGAGCGCTATGACACCATGTACCCTGTGGTGCAACGTGCAGCATCATGCCACCATGGCGGCAGTCGGAGCATGCGTTGTATGGGCTCCACATCCTGACTCCGCCCCCAGTCCTGCCTTAATGGCCAGTCTGCACAGCCCAGTGATGTAGCTGGGGGAGTGGGTCCATGGGGTTCAGACCCTCACCTTCTGAAGCTGCGCTGTAATACAATGAATGATGTGCGCGCACCGCTGCAACCAACTCCCCCCCCTTCCCAAAATCCTGGCTACATCCATGCACAGCCCCTGAGTCTTGTTAGAATTATTATTGTGACTTTCTTTTATTTTAAAAATACACTCAGTAAAATATTCTTCACTTCAACATGCTCAGACAAAGCAGCCTTAGATACAGATAGAAAGACAGCATGCATATACATTCTTGTGCCTTCAAGTCATTTCTGAACTACTGTGACCCTAAAGTGAACCTATCAGAGAATTATCTTGGCAAGATTTGTTCAGAAGAGGTTTGTTTTTGCCTTCTTCTGAGGCTGAAAGAGTGTGACTTGTAGAAGGACACCTAGTGTGTTTCAGTAGTTGAACAGGGATTTGAACCCTGGTCTCCCAGAGTCCTAGTCCAACATTCAAACTACTACATCACACTTACTCTCTAGTTATCAGTATACATTACTTTACTATTGTACCAATGCAAATTGTTTAACCCCATGCCAGGACAAAACAAAAAAACCAAACCCTGCACCTGATTATTTGGGCACACCAAAGACTTGCTAACAGGCCAAGCTGTCTGCTTAGTTTCTGGCCAGATGGCAGGCCTAGACAATAGCTGGACAAGAGTTGCTCAAGGCTTTGTTATCCATCTTTTTTGTAGATTTGACATGTAGGACTTGGACATCGTTGAGGGCAACGCTCTAGAAAACAACTGACATATCTGGCACGGCAAGTTGAAGGCTGGCACATTACACAGAGGGATATTGTTTCAGACAGAGATGAGAAAAGCAAATGCTCCAAAAAAATGACGGACTGCTGTGGGATAAGTACAGTATCAGTTGAGAACAGAAGGGCTCCTTGCCCTATCAAATGAAAGATATTTCACATCTCTTCTGCCTTTTCCTCCATTATGAAAAAAGAAGAAGAAGAAGAGACATGAGAAAACACAAGAATATTGCAAATGGAAGGCATTGCTATTTGGACTTCTTGTACAATTTTGTGAATGAGCAGAACAGTTGTATGAGAAAAGCATCTGTCACTATTCCTCTAATGTAGGGTTGGCAAAGTGTGGCATGTGGACTCCCTGCAGCCTCCAGAGCCACTTTCATAGCCCCCATGGGTCAATCTGTCCTCCCAAATGCCCTCTAGAAGGTGTGAAGGGCATTTCCATGATGTTTGGGGGCAAAGAGATTCCTTGTTTAAAATAGAAAGTGACCAGGAATTGATTTCCACTTGCTTCCTGCTAAAACCATTTTCTCGTAAAGACATGATGAAAACATCCCCATGCTTCCTAGAAGGTGTTTCAAGGCAAAGCAAAATTTTCTGAAGGGAGCTATGATGCAAGCCCCTCCAGGACCTTCCACAGTTGTTCATCCTTGCTCTAAAGTGAAGAAACTGCTCCAAATTAAAAGAAATAATTAAAAGCTAACCAAATATGCAGGCACATTTAACATAACTGCTTATAGCAGGAATCCCTTAAGGAGCAACTAATAAATTTGCCAGAAATGTAGATGAACCTGAAAACTCCTTACATATGTTTTGAAGTGGCCTCCACCTAGACTGCAGCTCCCAGAATTCCTCAGTCAGCATGGGGAATTGTAGAAGCTGTATTTATATAGTTATTAAACGTGTTCATAGTCCAAAAACTCAATAGTCCAAGCTCTGCTTTCTACCTACCCTCCCCAGGAAAAAAAAAACCCTTCTTACATGTTGCTAAACAGAGATGAATCATGACACCTATGCATTCAAAGATCAGAGCACTATGATTCCTGCAACAGATCCTGCTGATCCAAGCTTGGCCTCTTCTGTGGTGACAGGAAAGAGATCTCAGATTAATCTGCAATGTGCAATTTAATGGTGCAGCACATATAAAGAAGCTTGTGCCATTGGATTAGATTCTTACAAAATTCCACTTGAGCCATTAACAAGGCAGCAATGCTTGTGAACAGAGCTAACCACCTTGTAGAAACTCTGCCATAAAGCATGATTGCTGGCTACTGCTGAATGCTGGTATGATTGATGGACACAATTGTGTCACTAAATCAAAACTTAATCTGCAGCTTGGACAGTTTTAATATGTGGGACAAGTGAAGGGCAAGAGGAAAACAGAATCATTAAGGACAAAGTTGCATCACAGCCACAACCCTTCTTAGGCGGTAGGTCCCACTAAACACAATGGCCCTTACCTCTGAGTAAACATCCCTAGGATTGCAGCATATTTGCTTAGCATGATTGAGAGCCCCAAGCATTTCAGGAAATAAAATAGATTGAGGCTACTTGGAATCTACCATGCATCTTCGTACTAAAAAGTGTGTGTGGAGTGGAGGACGGTGTAAGTACAATGAAGTAATCACAATTCAATGACATTAACATTTTATTTCCCCTAGAAATGTGATTGTTACATATTGATTGATCTTGGCTGCCAAGGCTAAGCACAATACCACACTGCGACATAAAATAGTACAATAATATGAGATTAAAGATAATGAATGGCTCCCTAAGAGGACGACTTTGGTTGGTGAAATAGCATTTTTCTGCTTTCTCCTTCCCTCAGTGGCCCCCAAAGTTCTGCCTCAGTGCTGGAGGAGGCACAATTGTTTACCAGCAGTGGGACAAGGCACCACCAATGGGACACAGTAGTTTAGGGAGGACATGAGGTTTTCATTTAATATTTTTGTTTATATACATCAGTTCCCCAAAATATTTGTTTTATGTGCTTAAAAGGTACTAGAGATGATAAATGCAATAGAAAGACACCTGTAAACCGATAACTCTTCTTGGAGAAAGGGCGTTCTTGTTTGCTGTCATGATGGGACCTAGGTCATTTGGGAAACTGGATGGGAGGTATGGAAGATAGGAAAGGCTGAGAACCATGCTCTGGAGCACTGTGAAAGGTGGGCAGACAGGATGACCCCCAAAGGAGGAGATCTGTAGAGATCAGTCACTTTTCTCCCTGCTGAGCAGCACAACTACCTGCAAATTCCCTTAGGTTCCAAGGCAATAAAAGTGGTATGTAAGTCATGACAGATAGGGGTATCATCATCTCTCATCCTCTATCTACAAAAGATCAAATAATTTTGCCTTTTGTTCTCCCAGGATATGATGAGACTGAAATACACTTCGAAGGAAGAGATGTTCCTAAAGCTGGAACTGCTACTGCTTCTCCTCATTCTGGATGTATGCCCTCCCCATCTGCAGCTTTGACTTTTACTGATTTGATAATTCATGGATTCGGTTAATATGTTTTCTCTAGGAATCTGTAGTTCTTCCAGTGCAACTCAATTGACAATGTCTGCCAGAAGCCACTCTGGGGGGACCTAGCAATTGCTACCCAGGTACAAGGGTCCTGGGAGGGCACCCACAATTAATTTTCAATGGGGGGATTTTATTAGCTCAATTGAAAGCAGCAAAAGGGCTTGGGCAATGGAAGTGGGGGGCTAGCCTGTGTATACCTGTTCTGAAAAAAGAACTCTAGAGTTCAAGGTCCAAATTAATTTTATTTATTAATCAGAAAGATGTAATCATCCACACAAATATACTCTCTCATACACACATCTACGAACTAATAATATAGAAGGGGGCAGTGGACAGTGATGGGGGGAACAGAGGGCAATACTATATTGATTCCAGAAGCTGAGGCCCAGTCAGGGCGACACCGTGAAGTGGAAGTGGCTCCGCAAGCTGCCTGGGGATCGTGGTGTGGCCAGCAAGCTGAGGAGTCAAGTGTGATGCAGACAAAAAGGGTTTGTCTGACCTCAAGCAAGACCAAATTGGTGGTGCCCAAGCAGGCATATTGTAAAACCTATCCCAGAGCAGAATTCAGAATTAGAGTGGATTTTCCAGGAGAGAAGAATGGGAGGGGAAGTTGGGAATAACCGGACAATCAATGCAAATGTCCCTGCACAAAGGACTATCACTCCCAGAGAGAGATACTCTTGGATTTCACAAGGTTTATCACTTGAAATTGCTCCCATTGGGGAAGGAATCATGCAGATTCTGATCTTGATCAGTCTCTGTTTAACTACATTCTCTTGCACTTCTCCATGCTGAGCCTCTTGGATCTCCTTATATGTTATGGCTGTTTTCTTGTGCTGGGGATGTATTCATGACTATGTGCCTTAGACAGTCCTTTTATATTAGCTTAATATCAGAAAGGAGGGGAGGTGAAAGGAAGAGGGATCTTGGGGAAAAGATTCCTGGAGAAAACACCTCTCTGGGCATTTTTAGGTCCTCCAGTGCAATTCTATGATCTGGCAGATGTTGGCTACAGGGTTGCACTGGAGGACCTAGAGATTCCTAGAGAGGTGTTCTCGCAGGTAGAAAAAAATAAGTGGTATTTTTTTATTTGAGGTTTTTCCACTTTCACAGGGGTCTTATGTCCATAACCCCAGTGAATGTGGAAGACCCACTGTATAATCTAATGATAGGCTGTCATACGTTGAGGGATTCTACCAATGAAACATTAATATTACAAATATGAGCCAAACTATGCTGACCACATCCTTTGGGGGGGATGATTAATACTAATGACACAGAATGTTTAGGAAATGTATTTTTATAATGGCTCAAAGGTTTCATGCTGAAAATCATTCCAGGAACCTTGAAGCATTAAAACCTTATGCTGTTAGGAAGGGGTTAGGAAGGGGATCCATCCTACTTGAGCAGGGGATTGCTGCCTGCCTGCTTGGGCACCACAATCTGGTGCCTGAGGGCTTCCAGCTCAAGGTGGTGGTGAATCTGCCCCAGGATATAGCCCAGGCTTTAAAAAGGAGATTTCTAAAGTGCTTAAATCTAACTGTCGTCTAGATTTTATGTGGAGAATCAGATGCAACAGTGTGCAAACTTGTTGAACCAAAATGAGAAACTATTCTTCAGTTCACTATGGTGTTAAATGTGAAGCAGTTGTACCACAGTTTTACAGTGAAAGAAGGGTAAGGCAAGGCTGGGGATTGTGCAGCCCTCCAAATGGGTTTGGACAACTTGTGTCATCAGCACTCATTACTGGTGAGGAATACTGGGAGTTGTAGTTCAAGAATGTATAGAGGAGTGAATAATAAAAATGAGGAAGGTGGGGGAGTGAAAAATGTAGCAGTACTTTTAAGGCTATTTTAAAAAAAATAAAAACCAGTTAATCTTAAAGGTGCTATTATATTCTTGTCCTCTTCCCCCTCCCTTCCTACTTTATATGTTGCAAGAAACTAATGTGGCTACTTCTTTGAAAACTACTACAAGGGAGGGGTGAAGGATTCTCATCCCTTGAGTGGAGGAGAGAAACTCAGAATTAGATGGCCCCACCTGCTGTTGACTGATTCCCTTTCCTTTGTCTACCGTACCCTACACTACCATTCTCAGTAGAAAATTTAGGGGTGCTGCATCTTTTTTCCCCTATGGATTTGATTTGACTTAGTGAACTTGCTGCCAACTGGAATTCCTTACACTTCTTGTCCTCTGTTTGTGTATCTGCAAATCCATCAGACAGTACGAAATGCCAGCAGAGAGTTGTCAGGAAGAAAGTGGAACTCTTCCCTTCAGTTATTCTAAGTTTCTTGCATGGTCTCACTCACCCTGATGTTTATCACACTATGCTTTAAAGAGGTACTATTCCAGTGTGACTCCTCTAGCTGCCTCCTGTTGCATGCTGGGATTGGCAGTTTTAAGGAGGGGTATTTAGAATTCTCAGGCAGAGATGTTCAGCTCCTTAAAACTGCCAATCCCAGCATGCAACAGGAGGCTGCTAGAGGAGTCACACTGGAATAGTAGCTCTTTAAGAGCATAGTGTGATAAACATCCCTGTGTCTGATGTGCAGTTAGAGACTAGAGGTGATGTCCAACCTCTTCCCTCTCCTCTAGGTCAGGGGGAGGGCAAAGATTTATGAAGATAATGGTAGTGATTGTAAGCACTCAGAAGGCCTTTGAAATGGCACCCCCTCCATGCATGAGAAGTATTGGAAGGTTTCTAATGCTTTACAGAAAAAAGGATTGGGGAATGTTCACTAACAATGGTTAGTATAGCAAGCTGACATCTCTAGATATGTATCCTGGGTACACTAAAAGTTTCTCATTTGACAAGGTTGTCATGTCATGTCTGACTGTATGGGACAGTGCTCATCTCCATCACAAAGTAAAGGGAGCCAGCATTGTCAAAGATGACTCCGTGGTCATGTGTCCAGCATGGCTGCATGGAACGCTGTTACCTTCCCACCAAAGTGGTACCTATTTATCTACTTGTACTTTTACATGCTTTCAAAATGCTAGGTCAGCAGAAGCTGGGACGAGTGATGGGAACTCAGTCTGTCACGTGGTGCTAGAGCCTCAAAATTCTGACGTGCTGATCTTGCAATCGTCATAGTCAGTGTCTTAATCGCTGAGCCACCCCATCCCTTACCTATGCATCAATAAATGAGAGAGCCTTCTCCATTGCAGCACCCTGGTTATGGAATGCTGTCCTCAACATATGCTTTACCATCTTAAAAATCATAGATGGGGCATCTTGGTGGCGGAACTGAAGCTGGATCCCCAGAAAAGGGTTAAATCATGTGAATGGAATCTGAAGCATTCCAAAATTTCTTGAAGCAAAGGGCAAACCTATTACTATAAGGAATTAACTGGACTGATATGTACTCTCCTAAACTTGTCCTTGTTATTCTTTCAAGCCATCTGTGACACTTTGTCAGTTGTTATCAGTCTCCCTGGCTTGACTAGATGAATATGGGACAGCACAATACAGCAGCAACAAAATCTTTATTCAGCCGTCAAAACAAGGTTGATTTATAATTAGACTACTGGTAGAACCAGTCAGGCATTAGGTGACCAGATGTGTCATAGCTTATAGCTGTGTATATGACTGGCTGGCATCCAGACACATAGTTGTAAAACCATATTTTAGCCAAGATTTTCTAATTGTAATTGTATGGTTTGTCAACACAGTAATCGTATGGACAGTTAAATGAAACGGTTTTCCTATAGACATCATGCAAATTGCTAATAACAGCAGGCTTGGGAATGTTCTGTTTTGAAAGACAAACTTTTGTTTCTGAACAATAAAGGTAAGTATCCCCACCTCCTCAATGGGGATCTTAAATGATAGAAACAGAATTGATATAGTAGTGCTGAACTGGGATCTGGATCGAAATCTCCACTCAGGAGTAAGCTCACGGGGGCTGGATCTGCACTGTAGAAATAATCCAGTTTGACACCACTTTAACTGCCATGGCTCAATGCTATGTTATTCTGGGAACTGTAGTTTTGTGAGACATTTAGGCGCGTTACAGACTGCCCAGAAGGGGTGGTCTGCCACCACCGCCATTTGCAGTGCAGAGGAGTCCCAGCGTCCAAACCGCGAGGCTCCGCGCTGCAAATAAGAAGTGCCAAAATGGCGCTTCTCTTTGCGGCGCGGATATGACGCCACGAGGCGCCAATGGCACACTCGCAGCGTCATATGTGCTGTGTGACATGCGGACGCAGCGCATCCGCTGCGTAAAGATGGCGGCCCCTGTGTGGAACGGGCACTGCCATTTTGTACGGACTCGGTCCGTATTAGGTTTAGGGGCGTCCGGAAGTGACGCCCCTTTCTAATCCTAATACAGACCCAGTCCGTACTTTATGCCCGTTTGTAATGGGCCTTAGTCTTCTCTGTCAGAGAGTTCTGGTGCCACAAAAAAACAACCATTCCCAGAATTCTATAGCATTGAGCCATGGCAGTTAAAGCAGTGTCAAACTGTTTTATTTCTGCAGTCTGGATGCAGTCTGGGTTAACCATGAGCCAGTTATTTTCACTCAAGGTAACGCACCTGATACAACTGTTAAGATAAAAGTGGGAGTGAGAGTTGTGTATGCCAACTTGAACATCTGGGAAGAAAGAACACATTTAAAAAATGAATAAAATAATGATCTAGGAGTTACTTTCCAGCTGGAGCCAACTGTTTGTGTTGTGTGTTCTTATTAAAATAAAATAAATTTTAAATTGGTGATTTATTATTACAGAAAAGAAAACAAACAACATAAAAACTTATGGTTTGGGGCAGAGTAGCAAAGGTGGTTTGGGACCTACTTTGAACTCCAAACTCTGACTGGCAATGAGCTGGGCTATTTTCAATCAAACTGACCCCAAAACCTTGGAGTATAAGTGTTTTTAAAGGTTCTTTGGTTAGCAAAAAGAGAATAGCTGAGTGTTAAGCAGGCTGGACTTCATCACTGAGTAGTCTCTCTCCCCCCCCCCCCATAATTACTCAGTAATAATTACCCTTGGCCTTCTCTGCCTGGATAGCTCCCTTACCCACTGCATTCAAGCATGAAGCTGTCTTTTAATTTATGTCGCAGATTACCTTGGTAGCCTATTGTGAGAAAGGAAGGAGACACACACTATCTATCTATCTATCTATCTATCTATCTATCTATCTATCTATCTATCTATCTATCTTAATAATAATAATTTTTTATTTATATACCGCCCTGTGGCAAACCAATCCGGGCGGTTTACAACATTAAAATAACATACAGCATAAAAACAATATATTTCCCTCCCCCCTTAAAAAGTTATTATCGTCAGTCAAGGCAACCATGGCAGTCTCAACCCCAAAGCCTGTCCTGAAGCCGGTTTGAAATGGGTCTAGATAATCAGTTTCATCCAAGACAGCTTGGAGCTGAAGAGCAACCGCCCTCTCCCTTTCCTTGCCCAAAAATGGCAGCAAATAAACAGGCCTGTAGTTGTTCATATCCAGGGGGTCCAGGGAAGGTTTTTTTCAGAAGCGGCTTAACAGCCGCTTCCTTCAGGCAAGATGTAACATGCCCTTCCCTGAAGGATGCATTGATGATATCCGTGAGGAATCTCCTCAATGCATCCCCCCCCTGGATGGCCAGCCATGATGGGCAAGGGTCGAGAGGGCAGGTTGTTTTCCTCACTTTACCAAGCAGCTTGTCCACGTCCTCGGTACTCACTGATTGGAGCTGATCCAGAATAACTTCATCGACGGAGTCACTGGACACCTCGCCTATAGATTCTATTGCAACAGTGGCATCTAAGTCGGCTCTTATCTGAGAGATTTTATCTGCGAAGAAGTTGTTAAATGCGTCACAGCAGGCTGTCGTCGGGTTAAGCAAGGGATTTGGTGCAGGAGGTACCTGCGTCATTTCCCTCACCACCTTAAACAGCTCTGCTGGACGGGACTCTGCAGACGCAATACGTGCAGAAGAGAAAGCTCTCTTTGCTGCATGAATTGCCTCCCGATAGGAACAAAAAAAGTTCCTATGGCGAGTTCTGTCAGATAGGAGTCGAGTCTTCTGCCACCTACGCTCTAGTCGTTGTCCGAACCGCTTCATTCTCCTAATCTCTGGTGTATACCATGGCCTACGATTTGAAGCGGATTGGCAAGGACGCTTGGGAGCGATTGTGTTGATAGCCCTGGTAAGATCGGTGTTCCAGGTATCAACCAGAGCATCGACAGGGTCACCGGCATTCCCAACCATTAAACCCTCTAAGGCTCTCTGGAATCCTATTGGTTTCATTAGCCTTCGAGGGTGGACCATTCGAATGGGTCCACCACCCCTGGTGGGGCAGATATTGGCTCTCAGTGCCGTCTTGACCAGGAAATGATCCATCCATGACAATGCGGAGGTACTTACCACCTCCGCCCATGAATATTCCTGTTCCGTACTAAAGACCACATCGAGTGTATAACCTGCACAATGTGTGGGTCCAGTGACCAGTTGGGATAGGCCCATGTTTGTCATGGTCTCCATGAACTCACTTCTCCTCACCTGCTCACTGACAGAGTACCCAGCTGGGAGGGCCTGCACCCAGATGACTGCGCTATCCTCTCCCAGCCAGGTCTCTGTGAAGCAGGCCAGGTCGGCATCCTCATCCAGGAGGTGGTCCTGGATGATGTGGGTCTTGTTTTTGACCGACCTGGCATTGCAAAGGAGCAGAGTGAGGTTCTGTGGAATGCTTGGTCTGCTCTCCAAGCCATTCTGAGAAAGAGAGGGAACTGAAGGCGGGATAGCTTTCAAGCAGCGATCCCGTCTTCTTTTGTAACATTTGTTCCCTCTATTCCAACCCTGCCTCCCATTCCCCAGCACAACTCCAATGGCCGCCCCCGCCACATTCCCGGCCTCAGGTGAGGTGGTAGAATTCAGAGCCATTGGCAAGATAAAGTGATTGGGGCATAAAACAGGCCCAACCCTTGGCCCCGTGGTCTAACAATCAGGTGGCAAGGGACCTACTGATGGGACAGTCCTATTTAGTTCAACCCACAATCACCTCAGATCTTAAGATGACCTAATCAAACTTCCAAACCCCTTAAAGTTACAGTGGTGTTCCTGAAGGGAGTGGGTTGGGGGCCTTAAGACTCCCACCCTAGCCATGCCCCTTTCTTCCTCAGCTGCTTCTGCCCCACCTCTGCCTTTGCCTTGAGTCCTGGTGTTGGGAAGCTTGCTCTGGCTGTGGCTTTGGCTTTTGGCGTCTGAGCTGGAGTGGTGTTCTATCTATCTATCTATCTATCAAAAAATACTCCAAGAAAATGATATTTACTCCCTGATAAATGTGCTTAGCAGGCGGGCAAAAGAAACAGAATAGGTTACATCTCTGTAGTAATTACAGTACAGTAATTCAAGTGAGTTTGAAATGTAAAGCTACATGATCAAGAGCATGCCTTTGCCTTTCAAGTTAGCAGACCAGACATTTAGAAGAATTTTAGTTTATCGGGGATTCAGATGTAGTTGTAGAACATAGAATAGGGGGGAAGGGGAGGAGATCCATTTGATGTGTGCTTCACAATGAAAATAATTTATATGGCCATCTAGAATCATAGAACTGGAAGAAACCTCAAAGGCCATCCACTCCAAGCCCTGCCATGCCGGAATACACAATCAAAGCACTCCTGAAAGATGGCCATCCAGCCTCTGTTTAAAAACCTTCAAAGAAGGAGACTCCATCATACTCTGAGAGAGCATATTCCACTGTCGATTATCTCCTGTTGTCAGTTTTTCCTAAGGCTGAAGTGGAATTTTTTTTCCTGTAGTTTGTATCCATTGCTCCAGGCTCTGTTCTCTGGAACTTCAGAAAATAAACTTCTTCCATCTTCAGTATAACATCTAAAACTCCTCTACATCAGGTCATGTAGCCCAAAGTCTTATTTTTTGACCTGCCCCACTGATTCTGCATTTCAGCTGTGGCAGCTGGTGGTTTCCATCTTAGAGAAGTGGTGAATCCATGTTAGGCTTTGGCTTGTTTAGGAATATGGTTTAGCACTTTAGTCAGCTCCTTTATTTAGTTATTTATTCTATTTGTATGCCTTTCTCTTGCCTTGGGACCCTGAGTGATTTATAATGGCTTTCAAAGCCTGGATTAAAACCTCAAAGAAATTCATCACCTTAATATGGTAGCCACCAGCTGCCGGTGGAGTCCAGTGTCTTAGCCCATTTGGGATGAAAATAACTCACCTCAAATGTTTTACATTGTGTTTCCAAGTGTATATACACAGTGCATTAGAATACAGCTATTAAATTAGTAATTACTGGTGGCTTCTGTGTCACTGACATAGTAAATCCAGATTTTATTTAGGAGATACATTTCAGCAAGCGCCAGCATGGTGTAGTGGACTAAGCATTGGGTTATAATTCTGGAGACCAGAGTTTGAATCCCTGCTAGGCCATGGAAACCCAGTGGGTGAGCTTGGGCAAATCACACACTTTCACCTTCAGAAAACTCAATGATAGGATTGCCTTAGGGTCATCATAAGTTAGAAACAACTTGAAGACACAACAACAACAATAGCAACAATGACAAAAATTCAGCACTTTGTATCACTCTTTTAAAACTCAGACTAACACCCAGAGCAAAGTCACTGATCCACTGATATGAGAACCACCAATTGTCACTGCTACTGAGGAATTGAATGCAATGTTGTTCAGTGCATGTGCATCCGTTCCACTATTGCAGACATGTTAAATAATGTCTGCACTTTAGTATTTTTATGTATACTGGATCCAGTTCAGCTTTGTAAATGGAAAAGCTTCCCATTCTTCTGTTGGAAGAAAATGCCCTGTTAAGTACTTACATGTAAGAAGAACAGGAAGACTAGTCTATTTTCTGTGTTGGATTACTTTTTTCCTGTTTATCAAATGGATTAAGAAATGAATGTTGTTTCCTACAGCAGGTTTGGTAGAACAGCTCATGAGACGTTGGCGTATTTCAGAATATAGTGACTCCATCTGCTGGTTAACATTTACACACAGGATGGAAAAACATGTGAGGTGTGCAGAAAAATATTTAAGATATGCCGTTATTCTGACAGGAAGCTCAGAGTAGCTTACTGGGTGTGTACAGACTGTGACTGACTTATATTTTTAACCTATTAGATCACAAAGGGACCAAACAGACAGGCCAAAATAAAGCTGCTTCGAGTCACTTTAGAGGTATGCTGTTTAAATGATGCATGCTTCCTAAGAGGCTGGAAGCTGCACCAAAGCCATGCTCCAGTCCTAGGAACTGGAGTACAGCCTTGGCTCAGCTTCTGGCCTTTTAAGATGCATGTGTCATTTAAACAGCATACCTCCAAAGTGACCCAAACCAGCTTTATTTTGGCCTGTCTGTTTGGGCTCATCCATCTGGCCAGGAAGGAACAATAATCTGATATTTGAAGGCCTTGCTCTTCCCTAGGATCTCGAAAATGGCTTCCATATGGTTCCTAGTAGGGCCAGCGATGGCTGCCAAGGCCTTAACTGCAGTCTCTTCTCTGCAGTCAGACTCCCCACATATCTCCTTGCTGACTTCATGAAGATCAGTCTTTCTCTGCAGCTGCTAGCAGCAACAAAAGAGCAATTTCTTATCAAGGTTATTGGGGAAAAGAGAAGGTTCTCTACTCCTTCCCTGAGAAGAAACAGAATCAATGGCCTGTCTGCCCAGACACTTAAATGGTTTGAAATGTAGCAGTGGCAGTGGACCCAGAAAACTCTGCAGGGACAGTCAGGAAGCGTAGACAAGCTATCCAATAGCCCTGTGAAGAAAAAGGTTATGCAGGGTGGTTCTAGGGCAGGAGAGACAGAGTCCACTCAGATTTTTGCCTCTAGCACAGACCTCTTTGGTGCTGAACTCTGGCCCTAAAATAGGCTCACCACCTTGGATGATTGTGGTGAAACCCGGAGCAAATTCACAACCTCGCTGAGATCAGAGACACCAACTGGTGCTCCATGCATGTGCACTCCATGTGCATTCATCCCCTTCATACCTGAGCCAGTTTCACATGCCTTCAGACCAGAAAATGTTGCAGACATCCACACTATTATTTGTTAATCAAATGAGTCTCCCACTCTTGCTGTGCTTGGATTTCCATACCCCCTAATACTAGAACCCGGGGTCATCTACTCATGTTGAATGGTGGGAGATCCAGGATAGAAGGAAGTTATTCTTCACACAATACATCATTAAATGGTGGACTTCATGACCACAAGCTTTCATGATGGCCACCTTAGTTAGCTGGTTTTGAGAGGAGATTGGACCAATTCATCAAAGGGATGATGCTGTAACATCCTGGAGCCTCCCTTGGGTAACTGTTTGGCTACTTTGTGAGCTTAACAAAGGAACAGTATGGTCTGATCTAGCAACATGTTTTCTCTTGTGCTTTTATGTTATCAAGGATGTTCTGAAGAATGTGTATGGCCTAGGGCCACATTATCTGAAGCAGGGGTCGGCAACTTACGGCCTGCGGGCCGCATGCGGCCCACTGAGGCCTAGGGACCGGCCCCAGCCCGGCCCTGCCGCAGATTGCCGCTGGGGCCTCTGGCCTCCGGCGCAGGCACGCGGGGCCTTTGTGTGCAGGGCAAGCGGCGGGCAAGGGGGGCAAGGAGGAGCAAGTGGGGGCAAGGGGGGCAAGGGGGAGCAAGGGGGCAATTGTCTATAGAAGCCTCAGAAACATGCATTTATATTAACATTTTTAAAAAATAGGCAGATTTTTTGTGTGTCCTCCATTTTTTTATTTAAAAAGTGTCTTCCATTTTAAATTTTTGTCCTACATTTGTACCGGTTTATTTATTTATTTAATTTTTTTGGGAAAAATTATTTAATTTTTTTTTGGCTTCGGCCCCCCAAGTTGTCTGAGGGACAGCAACCCGGCCCCCGGGTCAAAAAGGTTGCCTACCCCTGATCTGAAGGAACACCATTTCTGGTACAGGTTGAGTCTCCCTTATCTGGAATTCCAAAATACTCCAAGAGCCAAACCATTTTTTCATGGTAGCTGAGATAGTGACACAATTGCTTTCTGATAGTACAGTGCAAACAAACTTAGTTTCATGCATAAAATTATTAAAACTATTGTATAAAATACCTTCCAGCTATGTGTATAAGGTATATATAAAATATAAATGAATTTTGTGCTTAGACTTGGATCCCATCGCTAAAACCTCTCAATAGGTATGTATATGCAAATAAAGCTATTACAAAATGATTTTATTTTTTTAAAATCCCAAATCCAAAACACTTCTGGTCCCAAGCATTTCAGATAAGGGAGACTTAACATGTACATTTCTACCCAGCTGAGACATGTTGTCAGAGGCTACTGTCTATGGGTCCTCACAGGTGAAGTAACAACAAAAGCTTTAGAAACTCTTTACAAAAGGCCTGCTTTTTCTGGAGATGAAAACGTTTAGAAAACCTACTGTATTTTCCGGCGTATAAGACGACTGGGTGTATAAGGCGACCCCCAACTTTTCCAGTTAAAATATAGAGTTTGGGATATAATCATTGTATAAGACTACCCCTCTTCCAATGCACACCAAATAAAAAACCCATCAGATTTGATTTCAATATGGTAATTTTAATTCAAATGCTTATGACATGCAGGTCCTTAGCAGGAAACCTTGTTGTATACAAATCCTGCTTGGATTGGTCAGCTCTCCCTGCCTGCCCAGCCCTCCCTGTCTCCAGGACTATCAGAGCGGTAGCTGCTTTCAGATGATCATTGCATATGGTGGGGATATGGCCATGGCCATTTTTGAGCTCCCCCCACCATATGCGGCGGCTTGGAAGTTTCAACACCTGCCCTATAAGACGACACCCGGCGTATAAGACGACCCCTGACTTTTGAGAAGATTTTCCTGGGTTAAAAAGTAGTCTTATACGCCAGAAAATTAAACTTTACATCAACATGACCTTATTTATAATACCCTCACAGTTATGAAAACTGGTGTTTACTTTATCTTTTCAATTGTAGGCAAAGACCCTTTTGTCCTTCAGGGGTTTTAAATACTCTTTATTTCTGCAACCATGGCACAGTACAGACTGCCGGTTTGTGGCAGCCTGGAGCCAATTCTAGGGTTCTGGAGCACACAGCATCCGCATGCTCCGGAATCCTAGCATGTATGGACGGCACCATCGTTACATGGCACCGTCCATATGGGGCGTGCATGCATGACACAAGTGCAGTGCCACATCCACATCTCCAGGTGCTGCGCTTCTGTCATGGATGCGTCACAGTGCACCAATGGCAGCACCTGCGCGCTCCAAGAAGAACATAATAATAACTTTATTATGGCCAATTGGCCAGCACGATTACAAAATTCCAGTTTAAAACACAACATAGGTTCATGTACAGGCAGATTGGAGAGTATAAACAAATGACGGTCTATGAAAAGTAAGGATAAAAAGCAAGGATAGGACTGCACGATCAGGCAAACACACAACAATGAGTAGGCTGCCATCACCTCGCAAACAACTCTATCATATTGTGTAATAGAGCACCACATTCAAGACATATAAGTTCAAAATCACAATCATATCCCTATCCAAGCAAGAGTTAAACTACAAAATGCCATTAATCAGATGCAACTGATTGGGGTAACTTCATCAGACTTTAGTCCCCAACTAGATTAGTTTGATGGTATGGTAAAATATGGCCATGCCTCCTCATTTACAAATTTTACCGTTAAATTAAGCCATCTATACAGATTTTGAGATTATATTATAACATATTACATCTGTTTAACAAACTGTTTACGATTTGCAATGGCAGCTGCACTCCAAGAAGAACCAGCTTTTTCTGGCTTCTTTTTGGTCTGGAGGGATGCCACGCAGTTTGGCTGCTGTGGCGTCCCTCTGGAGGAAAACTGGGCTCCTCCAGCCCACCTTTTTGGGGCAGTATGTACTGCACCTATGATGTGTAGATTTATTTCTACCCTAAATGTAACTTTCAGCCCTGACTAGACCCTGTCTCATTAAAGCAGTACTTCTCAAATAGTGGGGTGCCCCCCCCCGGGGGGGGGGGGCGCGAGGCTCCATAAAGGGGAGTGCAAGGCTCCGTAAAGGGGGGCTTGTTTGACCTCGGCAAATACTATTTACAGTCGCGCGGGGCACGCAAAATGTTTTCTTCTTCTTAGGGGGGCATGACAGAAAATAACTGAGAAGCACTGCATTAAAGCAATGGACTGTTAATGTTGATTTAACAGTCATCAGTTGATTCAATGGGTCTACTCTAGCTGGGACAAGCAATTGTATTTAGGTCTTTGTGATAATTTTAAATTTTAATTTCCTTTACGATGCCTGTTTTCGTTTCTGCTTCTCTTAACTATTTTTAAATTGATTCCTTAATGTTGTTCATATGTATTTTATTTGTGTTGCACGTCACCCGGAGAGTTATTATATAGGGAGGAGCGGGCGGGGAGCAAGACATTTTAGAAATATTTTTAATTTTTTTTAAAAAAAATACAAGGTTACCAGGCACGCAGCAATGTTCACATCACTGGAGGAGGGGGAATCCCACTTTTTAACGCAGTAATCCAAACATACACATGTTTAGAAAAGGGATCTTAGCTGGTCTGAGCAATTCCGATGGGATCTGAGAGAGCAGACGGCCTTTTAGGCTGTTTGGCTACACCTCCTCCCTATTTCCTTGGAACAGCTGGTGCAATTTGCACAGCATCCCAAGAGGAGTCACTGATTAGTCCTCTATTTCTGGGTTTTATTATGTGAATTCCTTATTTAAAGGGGGCCTTGCTGTTTTACATCATAGACATCAGAGCTGAGGTAGAGATGAAGCAGATCCAGAAAGAGGCTGCAGTCTTCCAACCAATTATTTGGCTTAGAAATAAGCATTCCAATTTATCATGTCCCTGCATGGTAGGCTGTGACACTTGCTTATTAATAGAAGTATAGTTAAGCTGCGTTGACAGGATAGGAGCCCTGGGATTTTTTTTTTTTTATGAGCAGGGACTACTTTCTCAAGCATCCTTATCCTTTCTGAGTTTAGCTGTAGTCCCTCTAGCAGCAGGAAGGGAAATGGGTTTTCCCAGCCACAATCATGATTCATGTTGTAATCCAAAATATTTGGGGGTTGTTCTTGGATGACCAAAACCCATTAGCTTTGCAAGACACCTGCTTTTGATGGAGATGAAAACATCTAGAAAACAATCTTTTAAGCTATAGAACAATATAGCCACCTGCATTTTTTGTTTATGCCACAGCCGTCACCATTACATTCAGTGATATACAGGAATTATGATTCATGAGTAACATTAGTACAAAAAACATTACTAAGGATTTTGCATGGTGTGATATAGGAGAAGGTCATTGGGGGTGTGTGACACCATGACTTACCTCACCAGGTGACACCAACCCTAAGGATGCCACTGCTTGAGGATGGAGATCTTCTGCTATTAGAAAACTGTTTTTGCTCAAGGAGGGCATCCCATCTTTCCTGTTTCAGCTGTGGAGGGAACTGGCAGCAGGATGCTGGGTTCCTCATGGTGTGACTCTCCTCTGCATCTGCACCCCCATCCCAGGAGGTCCATGTGGATGACACCGTGAGATCTCACACTGGGTGACACTAACATTAGTAATGCCACTGTAATGCATGAAAGCATCAGTGGTGTTCTTGTCAGCCCCACCGTACATGCTGTCCCCAGCCCTTCTTGCTGCTGATGTACTATGCCTTTGCTGGCTACACCTTTGCCAGCTATACAAAGGTGTTGTACGTATACACATGTAAATATGAATGTCCCCATTACATGCTTATTGCAATTGTTCCTGGCATGTGTCATCTGTGGGGAGAATACTAGCAAACATGAAGCTACAATGTGGAGGACCCCTCTCCATTATAAGAATAGTAGGAAAAAGGGTGGAAGCATTTGTACCACATAGAAGGACAGCCATAGCATAGGAATGCAGTTGCAGCCAGGGATGTGAATCTTCACTTCTCCGACAATGATTTTTCAGGCCTGTGATCCATCTTGATGAGATGTCTGGAAGACAAATTCCCCAGGGAATCTACTCTGTGAGTATAGGAACTGCACAGTAATTGAGCTAGAAGTATATCAGTGTTTGATGTCTACCTCTTTAAAATGCCATAGACATTTAGAGTATTTTTATATGGCTGGCATCCTGTTAGGGACATATGCAAGTGTTGGTTGCACTACACATGGAAAGCAAATTTTGTCAACAACACACAACAGTCATATCCAGCTGACAACAGTGTAAGTGGAGCTCTGTATACAGAATTATTATTTTTTTTAATTTATATATCACTTTCCACAATGCATTAAAGTCCAAAGAGAAGTGTGGTATGGTAAATTGGGCTATCTCTACCAATATGTTGTGCATAAAACAGAAGGTTAAATGTACTATAAGGTTAATGTATCTCCTAGCAATATTTATTGCTATTTATAAATCTCTCTCTCTCTCTCTCTGTGTCTATATGACTATATACGCATTTGTATAGTATGGATAAAGATCCAGTGTGGTGTAGTAGTTTGAGTGTTGGACTATGACTCTGGAGACCAGGGGTCAATTCCCAGCTTGGCCATGAAACCTGTTATGTGACTGGGCAAGTTGCATGCTCTCAGACTCAGGGAAAGACAATAGCAAACATCTCAACAAATCTTGCTAAGTAAACCCCAAGAGAGTTTAACCTTAGGGTCGCCATAAGTCAGAAATGACTTGAAGGTACACAACAACAAACAACAATAGTATAAATGCAATAGAAATAATGCAATAGAAATGTACAGTGGACCCTTGTTATACGCTGAGGTTTGGTTCCAAGATCCCCCATGGATAACAAAATCCGTGGATGTTCAAGTCCCATTAAATAAAAAGAAATAGCAAAATGGTGTCCCTTATAAAAAATGGAAAATCAAGGTATGATATTTGAAATTTATACTTTTTTTTAAACATTTTCAAACTGTGGATGTTTGCATCCATGTATAAAGAATCTGTGTATAAGAAGGGCCGACTGTATATACATATGTACATATATTTGTCATACGCATAAATATATTCATCTTTAACATCCATATATGTATACATATGGCATAGACAGGTACAGGTAGCTCACACATCCACAAGTATAGAAATGTTGTATTTATACCAGTATAGTGAGCATTAAAAATCAGGTACAAAGTGCCGAGCAATCATCAAGGTGAGCAAGACCACACGCAGGAAGGGAGTCAAGTGGGCATAATAATCTTAAATGACTAGACATCGTTATACTCCAAAATACACATTGTACCATCTTGTCTTTAAGTGCTGTAGCAAGTGCAATCGTGCAACAGGATGTCAGCCACATATATAGATGACTTGTCCATATATGTTGTGTATAATGTTATGCTGGTATTCAGTATAGGGGTTGTGTAATTCAAGCATAATGCAACTCTGCCATTGGATATTTACTCTGTACTGATGTAGAAATTTGGCCAACAGATCCAGATTTCTCTAAATAACAGAAGTGTAGACATCCTCCTAATGATTGCCATGTTAATTCTTTGGCTTTCCTCCCCTTCCTTGTGGCCTGTGTCTACATGTCACTTTGCTTCTTTCATTAAAGATCCCATTCCTGTAAATCTATTTTTTCCTTTGGAATTATTTTATCAGAAGCTGAGAGAGAAGAGAGAGCAATACACCAGGGATGGGAAGCATGTTGTTGGACTCATCTCCCAGGACTTCTTATCATTAATTATGCTGGAGGGATGAATGATTCCCACACATGGGATAAATAGTTGGGTAGAAAAACTTGCCTTTTTTGATGCAGGAGAGGACCATCCCAAGTGCCATCCCTGAATCCCACCGAGCAGTGGCATTACTAGGGGGTGCAGGGGGTATGGAGCACACCAAGTGACATCCTTAGGGGTGACACCACTGCTCCTCCGACATCTGCATTTCGGCAGATGGGCTGTGGTATTTCTTTAAAATGCTGAAGAGATGGTGCAAGTGGGATGAAGTTCAGTGGGAGGAGAAAGGAGAGGCCCCAGGGGTTTAATTTTAATTTTTTTTAATGTTTAAAAATTTAAAAATTTTCTTTAAAAACATCACATTTTATCAAATTTTCACTATAACCACATGAAACTATTTATATGTTAACATAATTATTCTGTGTGTATGGCATCATAATTTAAAGGTATACATTTATTTTTTCTAGTTGTTTATGTCACAACCATTGCCATTACATTCAGTGATATATGGGAACTATAATTTATAAGTAAAGTAGTACAAAAAACATTTCTAAGGATTCTGTAAGGTGTGGTGTGGGACGAGGTCAATGGGGTGTGTGTGACATGAGTTACCATACTGGGTGACACCAACCCTACTGTAATAGAGGACCATACGGAAGCTGCTTGAGCTAGATCATTGATCCATCTACTTCAATGTTGTCTACTCACTGAGAGGCAGTATTCTCCAGAGTTTCAGACTGGAGACCTCCCTAGCCCTTTCTGGAGATCCTGGGAATCTGAGATCATCTGTGTGCAACATCTATGGTCTTCTCCGTGAGGAAGACACTTGTACCTTTTGACATTACTAGCTCTTATACCAATCCAAATTCTCATCTCAGATCTATCTGAATTTTTAACATCTCACCACACCCTGTCTTCAAGAGTGTTGATGTGTCAGCCTGCTTTTACAAGGCCTAGAAACAGCAGATAAATCTGCTTGTATGGGTGACTCTCTGCTGTTCCTCTGAAGGCAGGCTAGGGCTCTGTGGTCAGGATCATGTTGGTATATTACACTGGCATAGATGGCAGTTGCAGGAGGAAAAAGACCACAGGCACAGCGGCCATGAAGGAAGGAAGACACTGGAGAAACAGGTTGCTCAGAGCCAGTAGATTTGGGGCATTTACATCATTCCCACCCCTCACGTCACCCTGCCCACATGAGGCAAGACCAAAGGCCTAATTCGAGTGCAGACAGTCTTCAAATGGGATGGCCAGTTCTGCACCAAATCCAGATCATCCCTGCCTTGATCCACTTTTAAAAAACTCAACATTTTTTCCAAATCCTCCAGGAAAATCCGAGCACTCTGGAGTGATCCTGGGACACTATTTATACAGTGTCCCACTGTGCCACTCACCACTGGCACCACTGATGCAAGTTGCTCTCTCTGAGGTCACAACCAGGCACCCAGCCATGTGATCAACACTAGGGGTTCATACACACTAGCATCTTTGTGATGAGTAGATCCAGGGAGCTTCAGTGATGCAATGGTGAATCAATGGTCCCACTATGTTTACCCCAATCGAATCTCTCTGTGGCAATTTAACCTGAAGAAGTTCACATTACCATTTGTATCGATTTAAAATGGAGCTGCCATTTAATTTTTTTAAAAAAAACCTGTCAATCAAATGATGCACATCTATGGTCCCGGACAGAAAGGCCAAAATAAAGCTGCTTCAGTTAACTTTGGAGGTATGCTGTTTAAATGACAGACGTATCTTAAAAGGCCAGAAGCTGCGCCAAATCTGTGCTCCAGTCCTTCGTTATGGAGCGTGGCACTGGCGCAGCTTCTGGCCTCTTAGGACTCATGCAGCATTTAAACAGCATACTTCAAAAGTGATCCAAAGCAGCTTTATTTTGGCCTATCTGTTCAGACCCTGTGTCACACTGTTTGCCACAATTCAAACAGGATGTTGAGAAACTGAAGTGTGTCCAAAAGAGGGTGAAGGGTCTGGAAACCATGCCTATGAAGAATGACTTAGGGAGCTGGGGATGTTTAGCCTGGAGAAGAGAAGGTTAAGAGGTGATATGACAGCCTGTTTAAATATTTAAAGGGATGTCATATTGAGGAGGGAGCAAGCTTGTTTTCTGCTGCTCCAGAGAACAGGACACGGAGCAATGGATGCAAACTTCAGGAAAAGAGATTCCACCTTAACATTAGGAAGAACTTCCTGACAGTAAGGGCTGTTCGACAGTGGAACACACTTCCTTGGAGAGTGGTGGAGTCTCCTTCCTTGGAGGTCTTTAAACAAACACCGGATGGCCATTTGTTGGGGATGCTTTGGCTGAGAGTTCCTGCATGGCAGCGGGTTGGACTGGATGGCCCTTGTGGTCTCTTTCAATTCTATGATTATATGAATTCTCCTCCTCTATCAGCCTTGGATGATGGCGATGGCAAGCCCCTCTGAAGAAACCTTGCCAAGTAATTCTCAGGGATAGGTTAGCTTTGAGGGAAGTCACACTCTCTCAGCCAAGAAACTCCCACAGGTTTAAATGCGGGGTATAACTGAAATGTGTGCAAGAACTTTGTTTGCACCAACATGAGAGCAGAGTCTGTTGTGGTTTTATTTCTGAGGAAAGAGGAAAAAGCAACCCTTAACCCCCACCCCCACCCCCACTGATAGGTTTTTAAAAAAAATGTAAATCATATCATGCACACTTTTGCCATATCGATGACTACAGTATTTAAAGATATGCAAAAGGTGTCAAAGATGCAAAGATGTGCATAAGCTGTCAAATTTTAATTATTTTTAAAAGTACACCATCTAATGATATTCCCAGGAGAATGCCCTCTCTGGCTAGGACTATGGCTTTGGCTGGCAGGGAGAGAACAAAGGGCTAACATGATCTGCCCCCTGCACATTAACCCCTCCCTTCCTGTGTTCCAAATTGAATGTCTCATTTTCAACCTCAAAGGGAACAACCCATGCTGGTGGTAGGGGATGGCATGGCAGAACACTGTGTAAATAGCCACCTGGCATTGCTCCAGAGCACCCAGGTAATAGGGGTGCAGGGGGAGGATTCAGGACATATCCATGAATATAAGTAGGAGCAGGATGCAGGAAAAAATGTTGTGTGTGCAGGTGCGTGTGTGTAGGGGAGGAGACTACTTCACTCTTTCCCTAATTGCTACCCTGTCGCTCAGTTTCACACATGCCAATAAACTAGTGAAATTTATTAGCACACCCTTCTAGCAGCATCTGTTCTCAATTTCCATGGCAAACTGTGCCAGAAAGACAGGAAGGAAGGAAGGAAGGGGCAGCCTTTAATGGCCATCTCTCAGTGGTGTTCAGTGGTAGTTGGGAATCTGCTCTGGGATTTAAACTTAACTTTAAATAACTTACCCAAAGTGTTGAACTTTTGTTTTGGGTGCCAGCTCCTGAGAGATCAGCTAAAAACAGATTCAGCATCTCAGTGACATGGAAACACCAGTCAACCATTCTTTAAGAACAGCTTTTAGAAATAGTCATGAAGCTGCTGTTTATGGCTTCTCTGTATCTCTCCCTCTCCCCCCCTCTCTCTTTCTCCTTCTCCTCTCTCTCTCTCTGTTTACATATCCATATCAAGGAGGTACTCAAACCCACCCACCAACCCACCCCATCATGCTTTTAGGATGTTGCAAGGAACAGTTTGAAGTGCTATAAAACCTGTAGAAATGGTTTGATGAGAAGGCACAGCAAGATGCAAATCAATATGCCCTGTAACCTTTCTAGCCTGTGAAAAATGATTGTTTGCAAACACTTCATGAAACTTCACTGTTTTATATTGCTCATTCTATGTCATGGAGGGGAAAATATGCCCCCTGGGCATGTGAGCCTCCAAGACTGTGATCAAGTTGTTGTTTGCATCTTGCCTTAGGCCTAGGTTGGGAAATATTTTGTCCTCCATGTATTGTTGGACTGCACCTTCCATTATCCATCACCATAAACTATTCTGGCTAGGGGAGCCAGAGTATCTGATGATGATAGATGATGGGAGCTGCAGTCTAGTAACATCTCAACATCCAGGCCTTTTTCATTTCTGAAGTTTGTGATGAGGTTTCAATCCATGACAGTATACTTGTGAAGTTCATATAATAGACATGCTGGTGCAATGACCTCTCTCTCTCTGTGTTTGTGTAGATGCATGTGTGTAATCCTGATTACACAAATGACCACCTTCCTCTTTCTTGTACACCCATTTGATTTTTGAGGGCATCTGGAGAGGCTTTCCTGGTAGTACCACGTGTTCCTGAGGTCCACTTTTAAAGTATGACATTTAAGATCTACTCTTTTCTCATACAAGGAAAACCTTTCTACCCCTGAAGAATACCCTTTCCTCAGTAATTTTACAGTCTGCAACATTAGATGAATGTTGGCAACTTTTGCAATTTTTTCTGTGCAGTACAACTCACTTTATAGTTGCATGGATAATCTGAATGTTGGTTGGCATTCTGCACTGGAGTTACATATCATAAACTAGGAGATTATGGCACATCACTTTTCACCAGATCTGGGCATGGGCTGAGAACGGACTTGAAAGGGTGAAAACAGATGTTATCACATAGGAAAACGCCACTGATGCTGCTGGAAGACTACAAGCCATCCCACAGCCATGAAGGATGGAAGCTTTCCATCTTTCAAAATCGGTGGGCAAAGCACGGCTGGGGAATGGCTTGTGGTCTCCCGGTGGCATCAGTGGCATTTTCCTGTGTGATAACACCCATTCTTCCCATTTCCAAGTATTGATGTATCAGAGTTCAGCTGCCAGGTCATTTGTACATAGTTACAAAAGTGGTGTAGGATCTCAGCCATTTTGTTTTGTTTTGTTTTGTTTTTTGTGGATCTTTAAAATTATTGTGTATGTGTGTGGCTTCAAGTCATCTGTCAACATATGGTGACCCCATAAATTTCATAGGATTTTCTTAGGCAAGAAATACTCAGAGAGGGTTTTGCCAGTTCCTTCTTCTGAAATATAACCTACAGCATCTGATATTTGTTGGCAGTCTCCCATTCAGGTATTAACAGAAGCTCACCCTGTTTAGCTTCTAAGATCAGGCAAGATCTGGTGCCTTTTGTGTATTTCAGCCCCCAAATTATTGTACACCACTTTAAAGCATCCAGGTCCAACTGGTTTATAAAAATACATAAATAGATAAAACAGTAAAAAACAAAATTGAACAACAAGTTGGTCAAATAGCCCAATTGCCATTTAATCTACAAGTAGGATCTTTAAAAATATTCCCTGGAGAAAATTTCCTATAGGGCCCTGAACTCCTGCTCCTTTGCTTAAAAATTAATTTTTAAAGAGCTGGAATATTCGAAGAGTTTGCTCTAGCTACATGAATGCAACTCCTGTTGTGCAGAAAGAGCAAAGGCTTCTGCTGTGCTGGTAGTGGGGTACATTCCAGTGCAAATTCCTTGGTCAGAGTTATAACAGATCCCAAAGTACTGCAGGTCATACCCTGGATGAGGCTCTAAAGTTGCACACACTTACTTGGGAGCACCTCCAAGTTGAGCTCAGTGGGACTTATTTTGTGTTGATGTGCCTATTCATCAGCCACAAGCTGCCTTAAGCTCTATCCGCCTCTCTTAAATAGTTTGTGCTGCCATGCCTTCCTTCTCCACATTTCCTCCGGTTTTGCTTTTCCCACCAGAGAAATGGAAGCGTCTCCTCTAATACCCTAGAGATTGGCTCACATATTAACTAATTGCCTCACGAGGCGCTTTAATATTCCTGAGCAAAAGGCGCTGACACAGAAGTTCAAAGTATTATAGCCCTCATTTCCAAATAAATTAGCAAGAAGAGCCTTCATCTTCCTTAATCCATGTGAGCCTGTATCTGTCTACCCGTATAAAGTAATGTTTTTTTTAAAAAGCAAAACACTCCCAAAGGAAACTCCAGTGCCAGTTACGAAGGAAATCATTATGCCAGCTACTTTGGAAAGGAATGGTTTTTGGAACTGGCATTTGCTGGGGGGTAACAAAATCTCTCTCCCCCCCCCCCCCGACCCCAAGGGGGCTGCATTTACACATGCCGGCCTTTATTGAAAGTCTGTCTCAGTCCTCTTTCTTTCTCATTATCCCTGAGCTGCAAAGACAAGATCAGCAGAATCTCTCAGCAGGTCATTAGGCAGATGCTGGTTCAGGTCTGTGCTGGCAGCTGAACTCTGACAAACAGCTAAAGAGACTATCAAAATCCCTTCCGCATCATCTCCATGAGCTCATTATGCTTCCAGGACAGGGGAGGTGGCACTGTTTGGGGGTGATCCAGCCTCGTCCTGGCATAGAAATGCTCTCCACACTTATGTGCTGCTATTTCAGTGTTGTGTGTGTGTGTGTCTGTGTATGAATTAAAAATTGCACACACCCTAATGGATTAACTACATGTATGCCTCCTTAGAGCATTGCTTCCTCCACCTCCCACCACCAAATGAATACAGCTTGTCTGAACAGCAGAGGGCAGTGTTGTTTAACTAATCAAAGAGGCCGCCCTGTGTGTCTGTCTGTTTAGATCCTGTTGGTGAGATTGAGTGAAAAAGAACTGCCAGTATGTAAACAGCATTTTACCAGGGCCTGCAAAAGTACCCCCCCCTTTTTTTTTGGACTAGAATTTCCAGAATCCTCCAGCAATCCTGCCAAGATGCCTGAGGGATTAGGGGAGTTGTACTCCAAAGAAGCAGTACTTCCAAACAATGTGTTGTGCCCATTTTGGGAGATATCATTAAATGTATTATTTATGTAATAATAATAATACAATTAATTATATATCCCAAAATTAATGTTAAGAGCCAGCATGATGTAGTGGTTTGAGCACTGGACTATGACTCTAGAGACCAGGGTTCAATTCCTGCTCGACCATGAAACCTACTGGGTAACTTTGGATGAGACACATGCTCTCAGGCTCAAGGGAAGGTAATGGCAAACCTCCTCTGAACAAATCCTGCCAAGAAAACCCCTTAATAGGTTCATCTTAGGGTCAGAAATAACTTGAAGTCACACAACACAGAAACATTATTTATGTGTGTCTTTGAAAGCAACGGTTCATGGCACAATGCTACAACAGCGATCATGAAGTTATTGTTCTGGAATCATTGTCTATAGTCTTCAAGGACAATGGCCTGGGAGAATTTCAGCTAGGTACCCTACTTAATTTGTATACAGTTAAGGTTGGTGGTGAGGTAAGGAATCCACATCAAGTGCTTTTCTTTACTCCTGCTCATGCACTGTAAGGATCCAAGCCCTTCTTTGATTCCTCCTAAGGGACAAATGGGCCTAAATACCTTAAATACACCAGATTCTGTTGTCTGATCTTGGAGGCTAAGCAGGGTCAGACCTAGTTAGTACTTGGATAGGAAACCTTAAATGAATTCCATTGTGCTGTAGACTATATTTGAGAGGAAGGAACTGGTAAAACCACTTTAAAAAGGCAGGAACATGGCTTCAGTGCAAGAGAGGGGGATTATGCAGTCTTAACAATCTTGATAATTTTTTTTTAAAGCAAGGGATGCACAAAACAGCAAGAGGTCTCAGGAGCGGGTGGTAACTGTCCTAATAACTCACCTGTCTATCTGTTGTTCTTAGTGGTCGTTCAGAATACATTTTGAACTGGTTTAAATTGGTTTGTGAACCGGTTTAAATTTGGGTCGTTCACATTTGTGCTGGGCTTTTCTGAAATGGGGAAATCAGTGGTTCTTTTGAAAAGAACCGGTCTTTTCAGCCATCTGCAAATGGGAACTTGCAATCAAGTACATTCAGAGCAGAGGAAGGGAGGGGTTAATGGAAAAGGGGTAGATCATGCCCACTCCTGGCTTTCTCCCTCCTGTCACCCTTCCAGGATCATCCTGGCAGTGGTGAGACTGTCAGGGGTCTCCACGTGGGGTGAGTGAAAGTCTTCCCCCCGGGCTGCCCAGGAGGTCCAGAGGAGACATTGGAGTCTCTCTGGAGGCAGATCCCGAGGTTGACCCTATTGCCTAGTCTTCCTCAGTGCCCCAATGGTGTGTACCGGGGGTGCAGGCATCCCTTCCCTCCCTCCCTTTGTTGGTGGGCTGGAGCTCTGGGGCAAAGGGATGGGAATTGGTTTCCCACCTTGATGCCTGCCTTGCCTCACCTTGTCTTGCCCCACCTGGCTTCTCCTCACCCACACAGGCTTCGGAGGAGATCCTGGGACTAAAAGCTGCCACCACCTTTTCCTCCTCCACCCCCGCCACTTCCCTTCCCACTGCCTCCACCACCTCCACTGCCTCTTCCTCCCTCCCTCTTACCCTTGGGCCGCCACCGCCACCGCTGCCCTGGACTCCTTGCCCAGCGGACATGCGATTGACACCAGTTCAGATAGAGAGGGACCGGGGGGGCGGGGCCTGGAGGGAAAAAGGTAGAGAGGAAGGGAATTAAGGAGGGGAAGGGGAAGGGAAAGTGGAAGGAGAAGGGAAGTGGTTTGAATGTTGGAACTTTGGGGACCTCTTGCCTTGCTCTATCTGGCTGCTCCTTGCCCACTTGCGTGAATGAGCCCAGAGGGGCTTGCCATCCTCCAAGGCTGACAGTTGGGGGGGGGGATTCCCCCAAACAGTGTGATGTAGGTGTGCATAATTTGATTGGCAGTATAAAAAAAATGGTCGAAATGGTGGCTCCATTTTACAGCTGAAACAAATGGCAATGTGAACTTTAAACAGGGTTAAATTGCCACTGAGAGATTCAATTGGGGTAAGCATAGTGGAAACTTTGAATCAGGTATTGCATCATTGAATCTCTCCAGTTCTACCCGGCACAAAAATGTGAGTGTGACTGGGGCCCCAGATGACCTCTCCTCTTTCCATCTGTGAATTGTGCACAAATTGTGCACAGCGTTCTCCATGCAAGAAACAGCATTCCCTGTGCAAAATAGCATGTGAATTTTGTGCGGAGGAAGTCCCAAGGTGGGAATAGTCTTCAAAAATGTGCAAGTAGTCTTCAAAATGTACATTTTTGAACACTTTGTCTGAGCAGGAAGAAAATGACTAAAATTACTCATTTCTTTATTTCAGAATGAAATGAGTAAATAATTACTTCTCTAGTTTTAAAAATCCTTCTTAGATACAAAGGGGCTTTCCCATCTTTGCAAACCCAAAGAATATAAATTAAGAACATGTACAGCACTATAGAAATAAACAACAGCAGCAACAACAACAACAGTAATAAAGAAGGCATCAGAAGAAAACCTCAGAAAAGGCCCTTCTCCTTGTCTTTGGTCATTTTACCTCAAATGGAGAAGGAATTTAAGGGCAGACCCTTTTCTCCATAGATCTCAAAGCTGAGAGAATCCTTATGTGGATAAGTACAACGGCAGAGCAATTGCAATGGATGCTTTAGCTTGGGAGTTTTTTTTAAAAAGCAATTTTTCTTCAGCAACAAGAAGGAGGACACCCCTCCCCTTCATATAGGTGAAAAGCAATTTTTCAGCAGTGAAATTGTGACCTTGAAAGGAAGCCATCTGGATCTGTTGCAACAAGTCAGTGACAATTGGGTGTTTACCATGCAGAAAAAGACAATCCATTTCCTCAGGAAGGTATTACCATACACTTTAAAGGTTCTGCATAAATGATAATGTAAAATGATAGTATCTGAGTAGCAATGTATGTGATATCAGTAATAATAATAAAAAAAATGTACTTAGCAGGCTCTCAGCAAATGGCCGTTTTAAAGAGATCCTCATTAGTTGCCCAGCGATTAGGCAAAGAGGGGCATAGACCATGAAGTCAATCAATATCTACTAGTTTTGATGGCTATTTATTATCTCCAGAGTGATAATATTTGAGTTTGCCTCTCAGTTACCAAATGCTGGGGACATGAAGTGGAGGTTGTTAGTGAACTGAAAGAATAGGCTGCTATTGGATCATAGTAGACGTGATCTCCGTGACCACTTTGCCTTACAATGCCTTTGTCTGGGGGAAGAACTTCTCTTCCTGAGATGTTTGGGCCTCCCGGGTTGACTGCTGTTTTCAACCTGACCACTGTTTTCAACCTGCACACCTCTCTGCCAATATTGCTAGCTTGATGCTTTGCTCAGAGGGGATCTCTCAGAGCAAAGAACTGGGGTAGTGGTGCCTTTGCCTCAGAAGGAGAGCAGCTGGCATGAGCCTTCAGAAAAGCTGGCTGTCCTGTTAGAGTGTTGGTGCACAATTGCTGGACAATCTTCCTGCTCTGGCACCTGAAGCACAGAATTGACCTTGCTCCATGGGTACCTAGTCAGAAACTACAGTCAGCATTAAGCTTTAAAAACAGGTTTGAGTGTGATAATTCCACCTGGGCCCAGGGGTCTGGCTGCAAGTCAGTGGGGCTGCCTGCAGAAACTCCTGCCTGTTCCATATTGCATGTGCGTGTGAGAGTGTGTCACTCTTTGTTTATGAGACTGGTTTAATCGCCTCGTCCAAGCTATTAAATGTTTATGATTAAAACCTCTCACATCCCCATCTTGACCGCCGTACAAATTTTTCTCACCTCCCATGAACAGGCTTAAAGAGGCAGTGCATTATTAATCGATACACATTTCATTCCCTGTTATGCTTGGCCACAGATGAGCTCCTCAGATAGACCTTGGCACAGACATTTTTACTGAAGCATGATATAGCAACAAATGTCTTTGCAGGCCTTGAGTTAACTCTTTCATCAAATGCCCAGCTTAGAACAGATGGGGGAAAAACAAAACAAAACAAAACAACAATACAGGATTCCAAAGAGGCAACAGCTTCCCTCTCCCATATGCCAAGGGACCTAATTATTGTAGTGTTTTCTTAAAATGTCCACAGAAGCACAGATGCTTTTAATTCATACCTGTAGAAAACTCGAGGGAGATATAATCATTGCTGAAGGAGAGACCACTTGTTTTCAGGATATTTTGGACAACAACTGGGATGCCATTTTTCTGCTCACAATTCATGACAAATTGTGCAACTCAGGGTCAACGTAGGAGGGTTAAACTAGTTGGGAATGAGTATATTTCCTCAAGTTAATCAGTTAATCCCCTTCTCAGTCCAATAATGAGATTTTCTCAAACTGTATCCTCACAGCAGAAATGATGCCATTTGATACCACTTTAACTGCCATCGCTCAATGCTATGGAATTCCGGGATTTGTAGTTTTGCAAGAGAGTTAGCTTTCTCTGTCAGAGAGCTCTGGTGCCAGAACAAACAACAAATCCCAGGATTCCATAGGATGGAGCCATGGAAGTTAAAGCAGTGTCATGCCACTTTATTTCTACAATGCAGATTCAACTGGTTGTGTGTGTGTCAGGAGTACAGGTGACCCTTGTTATACCCTGGGGTTTGGTTCCAAGATCCCCTGTGGATAACAAAATCCGTGGATGCTCAAGTCCCATTAAATATAATGGCGTAGGAAAATGGTGTCCCTTATAAGGGTTTGATATTTGAAATTTATACTTTTTTTGAACATTTTCAAACCGTGGATGCTTGAATCCATGTATAAAAAATCCGTGTATAAGAAGGGGCGACTGTATATTATTTCTGTAGTTCAGATGCAGCTTCAGAAATACATGCTGCAGAAACCTGCAAATAAAACACAATGTTTACCTTCCAATAACCAATAAATAAAGTATGCTGGATTCAAGGTAGACAGTTAATGAAGACCATGTGGCATGATAAACAGACACCTTTCACCACCTGAAAGACCTATCCTCTCCATACATACTAAACATATCATTTAATTTGACCTGTGTTGATGTAGCACATACTTGGTGTGAAGAAAGTCTCAGGTTTAATTCCTAATATACCTCTCCAGGTAGGTCTGAGACACTTTGAATCCCATTGTGGAGAAAGGTGGGATATAAATTCTGGAAATAAATAAATAAACACCACCACCCCCTTGTGAACTTGGGATTGCTGCTGCTAGTGGTAGGGGAGGGAGCAAGTGAAAAAGTCCTGTATCTTTAATAGTTGTTTGGAATAGGAAATTTAAACAGGAATCATGTCAGCCAGTGTCATTTCAACAGGAGTCAGAGAGCCAGCGTGTTTGGAGTAGGACTTTGAATCCCTGCGTGGCCAAAGACCAGGGTCTGACTCTCCTGCTTGGCCATGGAAACCCACTAGGTGAGCTTGGGCAAGTCACACTCTCTCAGCCTTAAAGGAAGATCACAGCAAATTTCCTCTGAACAAATCTTGCCAAGAAAACCTCATGATAGGTTCTCTTTAGGGTTGCCATAAGATGGAAATGACTTGAAGGCACACAACATCAACAACAACATCAAACATGTCAGCTACTTCTGCTGAAATTGCCTTCTTCATACAACTTTTAAAAGTACAGAAGCTTCTTTTTTGTCTGTCTTCTTTACCTACCTGGTACTAGTCTAGATGAATGAATGATTTCATTTGGTGTAACATAGCCTTTCATGTTCACATGTACTTTCAAGCTTTATAGGACCATACTGCCAGGTTTTAATAGTTAGGTAACTTGCTAATTAGCTCAACAACATGCAGAAGTTCATACAGGCAAAAACCTTAACCATACATTATTTCTGGGTAGTGATGATGGACAAAGTTTAAAGAAAAGTATGGAGTAGACAGCTCCCAAAAATTCAGTCATCACTAAGAAGATTTAAATATGTTGTAGAAGCTTGATGTGTTAGGGAACAGTCAGGTGAGATGAACTAGTCTATTTCTGGTTCATGCCTAAAGATGTAAAGAATGTTCACAAATTTCCTTCTCTTCAGTCTGAAAAGATGTCTTGACATGCTGAAAGAGAGTCTTGATACCCCATAATTTTTTTTGCCAACCACTCTCCTAAGACTTCTTTGCTGCTGAAAGACCAGAGAGAAAAGTCTTTGGCGGGGTACAGGCCGCTGCTTTGCGGCGGTCTGCCGCCGCCGCCAGTAGGTCCGCGGGGGAGCCGGAGCCTTCAGACGGCCCGACTCCCGCGCGGACCGAAAAAAGAAGCTCCAAAATGGAGCTTCTTTTCAAGTCGCGTTTGCGACGTAGCGAGGCGCCAGGGGCGCGCTCGCTACGTCACAACGCCCGCGACGCGTACGGACGCTCAGCGTCCGATACGCAAAGATGGCGCCGGCCATGTAGAAGGGCCGGCGCCATCTTGTACGGACGGAGTCCGTACTAGGCACAGGGGCGTCTATAAGAGACGCCCCTTTTTTAAAATGGGACGTCCTCCGGACGTCCCAAAGGGCTGTATAGAAAGCCCCAATATAACATTTAAAAAAGATTAAATTAAAACTAGACAATAGCCCCTTCACAAAAAAGCACAATGGGCTTTATTTTTGTACAAAATGCAATATAGTTTTGCACAAAACATTCCCTGCATATCATTTTTGTGCTTTTGCACTAAATACATTTTGAAACGTTTGCAGCAAAGTACTGCAAAGTGAAAAACTGTCAACGAATACACAAAACATGTTATCTCTTCTAGCAGGGAAAACTTTTGGATTTTTATTTTCTTGATACAAGAATGACATCAGTTAAGATTTATGCCCATGGAGCCCAGGGTTCGATTCCCTGATCTGCCATGAAACCCACCTTGGGCAAGTCACATGCTCTCAGCCACAAAGGAAGGCAATGGTAAACCTACTCTGAACAAATCTTCCCAAGAAAACCGCATGATAGGTTCACCTTAGGGTCTCCATAAATCAGAAATGGCATAATTCAGCAAGTCACATGCTCTCAGACTCAGGGGAAGGCAATGTCAAATCTCCTCTGAACAAATCTTGCCAAGAAGATCCCATGATAGGTTCACCTTAGGGTCTCTATAATTCAGAAAGAATTTGAAGACATATAACAACAACAACAACAATAGTGGCAATAAATTTACATCATACTATTTCCCCATTCATAAGGCTATCCTCTCCCTTTTCTGCATTAATCTATAAAAATGTATTTGTATTAAAAAAACTTTGCTTGAAAATTTGTATTTTTAAAAAATATGAATTTCTAAAAATATATATTTCAAAGTCTACATACCTTAAAGTATGTTTGTGCTAATAAAGACATTTTTATATTTATTTTGATATGCCAAAAACTGTGTCACCTAATGTGAAGAAATGAAAAAGCAGAGGGATAATTGTATTCTAGTCTTGTGTATTAGTTCAGAAGATGTAGATCAGGTTAGTTTGTTCTGAAAGGAACAGGTGCCTTCTGCTTTATGTCAGTCTTCTCAAATCAGTACTTTTAGAGAATGAAAGAATGGGAAAGAGATGAATGAATAAGCAAGTCAATGATTCTTTACTAATATTTTGTGTTTTCCCCAGGTTTCAATCCTACCATTTCTCCCACTCAGAACAAACTTCTTATTTGGACTCAGAATATAAGATACTAGCAGAAATGTATGATATATACTGTGTCAAGTTTAGTTTAGTTTTTAGAATGAATTTATTTGATTCTCCACCTTATAAACTGAACAAATAATTGCATGCAGTTTAGTCAGTTACAGTACATTTCTGGGCTTCCAGTGCCTTCCATGAAAGGAAAGGGTATATTAATGCTTGAAGAATATGCAAAATTAATTGTTTGAGAAGTTTGGGAAGAAGCTTTCACCCTCTTATGAGCGATTCCCATTGTGACAGACAGAAAAAGGGTCCCTGTCACAATTCCCCCTCACACTAGAGATCACTCATGCAAAGGGGGTGAAACAGTGGGTTGAACCATCAGCCAACTTGCTTTCTGATAGATAGGGGATCAGACCCCTATCGACCCCAGCAGCTGCTGCCCAGTAAGTGAACTGGATGAATTTCATGGTCCCTATGTATCCCCTAAACTAAGAACAACATAGAGATTGTAAATACATAGCACTCCATGGATGCATAACTTGTAAGTTATGCATTTGTAACTGCCCCAGGATTCTGGCCAATATTTTTAATTGACTGTTTAATGGGGAAATGGCAGGGACCAAACCTGGCGTCTAGCATATGTGAAGCATGGGTTTTGCTACCCAGCTGAAATCTCTCCTCCTGCTCAATGAAAATGCCTGGCTGTTTACATGCCTCTGTCAGATCCTTATTACCCAGAAGTCTCAACAGACTTCTCAGCTGGATTTTAATTACTGAGTTATTAAGAAAAAAAAAATTGACAGATGTTTTGAGATGGTTGCAGCATATTAAAAGGCAGGTGCTTGGCATGAAAGTGCTGAAATTGTTTTTTTGTAAATGGCACAGGCTTGTTGATGATAAGAAGCTGAATTGTGGGAACTCAAAATGGGGTAGAGTCAGTTGTTCACATACCTATGGTACATCTCTGAATCATAGCCATACATGTTCATATCAGTATGCAGATACCATGTCAACACGTGAGTGGACTTGTAAAGGAGCTGACTCCTGGGCTATCAGGCTCTATTTTGAAAGCAGAGCTTTTGTTTTAGATTACCGTATATACTCGAGTATAAGTCAACCTCATATATAAGTCAAGGTCAGGTTTGGGGGCCAACATTTTGGATTCTGCCATGACTCGTGGATAATTCAAGGGTAAAACTTAGAAGGCAGCTGGGCTGGAAAAGATGCTTGAGTGGCGAGTGCTTGCCCTTCCTTCTTCTCCTCAGCTCAGCTGTCCCCACGGGACACAGATGGGTTGAAGGGGAGGCTTGAGGGGCAACATTCCCAGCCCTCCCTCCTCCTCCTCATTTTGGCTGTCCTCATGGAAGACAGCTAGGTTAAAGGGGAGTTTGATGGGCAAAATCCCACCTTTCCTCCTCCTCCTAAGCTTACTGTCTACTATTGACCAGTGAATAAGTTGACCCTGTGTTTTTGGGTCAATTTTTGTGCACATTTTTTTCCAACTTATATACTTATATGGTATAGCTATGCAGTATAACGTCCAGATTCCACCAACTGGTATGGATATTGTCTAGGCTGAAGGATTCTTGAAATAGTTTCCCAATGAGCTCTGACTCATATCCTCTACCCTGTTATTATTCCTAGAAGAGGTGGGCTGTATACATTGCAAATGGAAGAAAATTCATAGAATCATAGAGTTGGAAGAGGCCACAAGGGTCATCCAGTCCAACCCGCTGCCTTCCCTGACATATGGCCTTCCACCCTCTGTTTAAAAACCTCCAAAGAAGGAGACTCCACCACAATTTGAGGGAATATGTTCCACTGTTGAACAGCCCTTACTGTCAGTAAGTTCCTCCTAATGTTGAGGTGGAATCTCTTTTCCTGTAGCTTGCCTCCATTGTTCTGTGTCCTGTTCTCTGAAGCAGCAGAAAACAAGCTTGCTCCAGCCCTCAATGTGACACCCTTTCATATACTTAAACAGGGCTATTATATCACCTCTTAACCTTCTTTTCTCCAGGCTAAACATTCTCAGCACCCTAAGTTTTTTCTCATAGGGCCTGATTTCCAGACCTTTGACAAACATTGTTCCTACTTCATATTATGTGTTGTAAAGGGGTTTTTTTTGTAATAGACACTTGTGCACATTAACTTCCAAGTAAGTATCCAGAAGGCTTAGTCCCAGATAAATGTGCCCAAGATTGCAGCATCAGTCTTATTTTCTTAGTCATTCACCCAAAACAATAAAATAAAAAATAAAGTAAAAAATGATTTCCCACCTTGACTCCTCAAAGGTTAGGAACACAGTCTCTGAGTTTATTATTTTGCTTTTCCCTTCCATGACATAGCAGAATTGTTCATCTTTTTACATGCATCTCATCAAGTGTTTGCTTGTTCCTTTCTATTGAATCCCATTTTATTTAAATCTCCAAAACAACTCTGAGGAAAGCCTTTTGACTGCCAAAGAGGCCAGACAATGAGTACAGTTCACAGCTTCCCACGCTAGGTCAGAAAGTCCCATTTCTCCATCCCAGGGAGAAGACTGATTGCCAGTCCAAAATGCAGGGATACACAACTACAGCGGGCCTCCTGTTTATAACATCTATTTCAACTGGAAAGAAGAAACCTTAAAGTGAACAAAATTTGGCTACCAGTCCTGAGGAATAGCAAAATAAGGACTCAGCAAATGTAAATGGGAAACCACTCAGAGTCAGGGGCTTTCCCAGCAGATAATGATTACCAATTAGCAGACACTAATCCTCTTTTGCATTAGCCTCCCAGCCTGAGGCCTGCCACCAGCAACAGAACAATACACATGCAAATCACTCCTGCATTCCCAGGCTCACACAGTATATATACACCCAATTTTTCCAGGCAAGCATTCTCTGAAGATGCCAGCCACAGATGCTGGCAAAACATCAGGAAGAAACTCTTCTAGAACATGGCCACATAGCCCGAAAAACCCACAAAAACTATAGATATGTCTTTATTGCTGTTTTAAAAGCAGTCAGCATTTTTGGGCGTTGTATCTCTTATGTCAGGTCATTACACATTCTGGGGCAGCAAATGGAAAGGTCTTCTGGGAAACTGTTGCCAGTCTAGTCCTGGCTGGTTGGAGCAAACATTTCTCAGAGGACCTGAGTGTAAAGGATTGATTGTATTGGGGAAGTGACCCTGTAGGGTCCAAACCATGTAGGGCCTTAAAGGTAATAACCAACACTTTGTACTTTGCTTAGAAACTAATTTACTTTGCCTGGAAACTATAGTAACTTTTTCCTGTTTGTCAAAAGTAATTAATAGATCATTTCATAAAAAAACACAGCCCTAACCTTGGAATATTGCAAGATGTTGGCTTGTGGCACACAGCACATGCTTTGTTGTTGTCAGCTCAAATTCATGACAGAAATGAAACTAACACTTGAACCATATGAGCTTCCTCCTTTAACGTTTAGCAAGATCACACTTCTGTAACTATGGGGCTAAACAGACAGGCAAAAAGAGGTGCTTTCAAGCTGACTTGAAGTGTGGCATTTAGATGATACATGCCTTGAAGCCAGCAAGAAGGTGTCCTCTCTAGGCACCTTATGCAGAGAAAAGCTGTTTCAAAAAGAAGCAGCTTTTTCCACTTCTTCCTGGCTTGAAGTCATATCATGTGGTCATGACATAAGCACTCCAGCTGCCTTAGGAGCTGGCGATGCGGTTGGTGGAGTTTCAATGTGGCTTCAGAAAAGGCAGCTTCAAGACACTTTTTCCTGCCCATCTGTTTCACCCCTATGAAACTATTTTACAAGGTAGGCTGTATCTACTCTGAAGAAATAAAGCAGTTTGACATCACTTTAACTGTCATGGCTCCAATCTATGGAATCCTTGGATTTGTAGTTTGGTGAGATGTTCAGCCTGGTCTTTCAGAGAGTTCAGGTGCCTCACCAAACAACAAATCCCAGTATTCTGTAGGATAGAGTGATGGCAGATAAAGGCGCATTACAGCCTGCCTAAAAGTGGTGGTCTGCTGTCGCCGCTGCCATTTGCAGTGCGGGGGAGACTCAGCGGCCAAACCACGAGGCTCCCTCGCGCCGCAAAAAAGAAGCGCCAAAATGGTGCTTCTTTTTGTGCCCCAGAAGTGGCGCTGCGAGTCACTAGTCGCGCACTTGTGACATCACTTCCACCGCACGACGTGCGGATGCTATGCGTCTGCTACGTCAAGATGGTGGCGCCCGTTTGGAAGGACGCCACCATTTTCTATGCACTCCGCGTGTACTAGGGTTGAGGGGCGTCTAGAATAGATGCCCCTTTCTAACCCTAATACGTCTCTTCTTAACCCTAGTACGCATGGAGTGCGTACTTTCGGCGCATATGTAACGCGCCAAAGTAAAGTAAAAATAAACTGCTTTATTTCTGCAGTATGGATGCACCTCTAGTTATACTAGGAAAATAGTCAAGCTATTACTCTGTTAAGTTACAGTCCCTGCCTGGAATCCTATGGGGACATTCTGCACTTGTAACTTTGGGTTATGCCAGCAGTTATACGTTTTACCCTCTTGTGCAAGGAAGTATTCAATGCCACTGTATAAAAGCACAACAAGCCAGCTAGGGCCAGGGCACAGCTTCACAAACACTCCACCACCCAGCCTGGAACAGCAACCAGAATGACCTGCATCTTTCACCAGAATGTCACTGCCTCCCTATAATTTGCATAAGTGTACTTGCAAAACGTAAAACTCCAACAGGACCTTAGCCATAAAGTGAGGTAATTATATATTTCTGCAGCGTAAAAACCAAAACCAAACCCTCAACATATCACATGTAACTAGTTATTTGTAACTAAGTAATGCCAAGTTCTGAGAGGATGACGGCGTTGATGACAACAAAGACTGTGAAAATGAGGGCAATTATGATCCTAATATTTTGTCTATGTTGTTGACTCTTATGACAAATAGCAAAGAAGAACAGACAAAAACCTCATGAATCATAGGGGAACATCTCCCTCCCTGTCTTCACCATATGTCAGCCAGCAGGGAAGGAAAAAACCAACAGGCAATGAAAAAAAAGGAGGAGGGAAAGAAACCCGATTAAACAACATCACCAGCATCAAATTGCTGATGGAAAAGATTTTATCTTTAGTTTTTTTATAATGACTAGCAAGTCCACAAGCTGGAGCAAGACTGTTTAGACCAGGAATGGAAACTGTACAGGTCATGGGGGTGGATACAGGGTGATTTTTGGGATCCTCACTAACCTCCCAAAGGCCTTGGTGCACACTGTGCATGTGCACTATATACTCAACATATAGTTTAGTTTTGACAAGAAAATACATTTAGAATTTCAAAAGCAGTCTTTGTGGGGCTGTTCCATACTGTTTGGGGGAGCTCCCCATCTCAAACCAGCCAAATACAATACAGACAAATATATCAACTCACAACCCACACTCATAATGGAATCAAAGATGATGCGTGACATGTCATTACTTGTCACCCAAAACAGCAGCCACAATGATGGTTTGCAGCCCTCCAGGCTCAGAGCTTGCCCATTTCTAGTCTAGATATTACATATAGTAGTGAATAAAGAGAGGCATTAAAGATAAAGAAAGAAGGAACATATAAAAATCAGGTACATTTGTATGACCTCTATCCATGAATGAGAGGTTGTACTGGGTGGATGGAGAGTAGAGATTTAATATATGAGCCAGTATTCTAGATCAGCTACTTAGCTACACAACCACCTTATTAGTACCTCATAACATAACTAAGTAGCATCTCCTAGCCTGACCTCCGCAATCCTGACCTACTGGGTAGCAGCTGCTGCAAGTGACCAAAAACTGATATCCTGTCAGTGCCATCCCCACACCTGGTGTCACTTGGTGTGTGTGGGCTGCTGGGGGGGGGCAGTGATGGCCAAAAGGGTAATTGTAATAATTGTAATAAAATTTATTCGGTCTTTGACCAGTATAAAAACAAAATCACACAAATAGCGTATCAGTATAACAATAACAGGTTAAAATATAAACAATAGTAGACTATATATGTACAGTAGCCAAACAAATCTTTCTACATGGTAATAAAATTTCCATTTGTCAGTTGAGGGCGCAGTTTACAAACAATATAACAAAATTTAGCCACCTTATGAGATACTGTAGGATCATTGTTATCCAATAGGAGGCGTAAATAAAAAGAGTCAGTTTTACCTGGGAGTTTACTCAGTAGTGGGCTAATCAGTTGGTGACGAATGTCCCTATAGAATTGACAGTAAAGGAGAACATGCTCATTGGTTTCAACAGCGCCCGAGCCACATGGGCAAAAACGAAATTCAAAAGGTGTTTTTTTAAATCTACCTTCCAACATGGCCGTGGGCAACACATTGAAACATGCCAAAGATAGAGCCCTTCTAAACTTTGGGAGAGTAACATGGAATAGATGTGGAGCTGGGGAGGGGACCAAGACTTGAAAACTGAACAAGACATATTTTGAAAGGGAAGCAGAATCCATGTATTTTTCTGCTTCTAGAATTTTTTTGTTTAATAATGGATTTAGCTCTATTGGTGTCAAGCTTTAGAATTTCATTTTTATTGAGACCTAGCTCATTTAGTTTCTTATGAATAGAAGTTTCCCAAGAGGATTTAAAAGAATCCAGAAAAATTAAATTTGTCAAACCTCCAGGAGTTTTATGCGATTTTTGCCAATAGGTGAGTATACTGATCCACAGACTAGATTCTATTTTAATAGTTCCAGCCTCCTTTCTAAGAATAGCGTTCGGAACACAGGGGGAGACCTGAAAGATTCTCCTAAGGAACTTAGTTTGCACACGTTCAATTACATTTATGTTACTATATGGCCCCAGTTGGGCTCCGTATAGAAGTTGAGGGAGAACCTTGGCATTAAACAGTTTGATTGCGGCCGGAATAAACTGAGCACCTTTAGTGAAAAAAAATCTTAGAATAGCCGTTATGGTTCTTTGGGCATTACTGATGACAAGTTCTGAATGGGCTGTTCTCCTACCAGAGGTATGATATACAATCCCTAGGTATTTGAAAGTCTTAACCTGCTCTATGTGTTGTCTGTCAAGTCTCTATTGCAGGGGTAGGCAACCTGCGGCCCGCGGGCCGGATGCGGCCCGGCAAGGCCTTGGGACCGGCCCCAGCCCGGTCCTGCCGCCAATTGCCACCAGAACCTTTGGCCTCTCACGTGAGGGTGTGGGGCCTTTGGCCTATCAGGAGGAGGCAGGCAAGGGGGGGCAAGCGGCAGGCAAGGGGGGCAAGCAGTGGGCAAGGGGGGCAGTTGTCTATAGAAGCCTCCGAAACATAAAAAACAATGTGTCCTCCATTTGAAAATTTTGTCCTACATTTGTCCCGGCTTATTTTTTTATTTAATTTTTTTTAAAAATATATATATATTTAATTATTTATTTTTTGGCTTCAGCCCTCCAGTTGTCTGAGGGACAGCAACCCGGCCCCCAGCTCAAAAAGGTTGCCTACCCCTGCTCTATTGTCTCAATTTGGGTCGGTGGCCAAAAGGGTATGCTCATTCTTTTCCTTCATCATGGCAGTGATCTCTCCCCCAGGAGGAAGCCACAGTGGCAGCAAAGCCTAGAAGGGCACTTCTCACCCGCAGTGGGAAGAGGGCCCAACTGGGTGTCACCCCTCTTGTGAGGTGTCACCCAGTATGGTCCACATCCCCTGCACCCTCCAGTGACACCACTGTACCCTGTCAGTAACGGCATACTGGTGTTTCTACTCCTCTCATGTGCAATTCCTGGTGCACGGGTTGGAAGTAGGATCCCTGTGCAATTCCAGTTCACACCAAAGATCTATCATGGGGGAGGGAGTGGGTATGTCAGTCTGCTATGTCTTGTTTGACAGGAGAACAGGCCCCATTACTCACAGTGTCTGATGCCCAGAAAGAAATAATTGGGGGACTTTTACCATCCATATATATTCCTTAAACTATGGAATACATAGGGATTGTGAATATGAATCAGTTATGAATATGTAACTCTGGGTTACACTTCTGCAATTGTGATCATGAATTCCAGCTATAACTTTAAGAAGAGAAGAATGCAATGACATGGGCTAATACCACACTGCAGAACTGATGCAGTTTGACACCACTTTGACTGACATGGCTTCATCCTAAGAAATGCTGGGATTTGTAGTTTGTTGTGGTACCAGAGCTCTTTGACAGAGAATGCTAAACAGCTAACAAAACTACATATCACAGAATTCCATAGAATTGAGCCATAACCATTAAAGAAGTGTCAAAATGCAATAATTCTGCAGTATAGATGCAGCCATGTGAGGCCTTTGGGAACTGAGCAGTGGTAGGAGAATGCTTCAGATCCAAATGTATTATCCCACCACTGCCCAGCTGTGGAGAGTTACAGTTTGTTAGTATATCAAAGCTCTGCTGGAGAAAAGGTAAGTTTTCTCTGCTTAGCCACTACTTTTTCCCATCTTAGGGCAGTTTGCTTCTTCCATCTCAGAGCTGTACCTGCTGCCTCGGACAATATTTTTTTCTCTCTGGTTTTATATCCTATTTGGAGTATATCACACAGAGCTTTTTAGTGGTGTTGTGGCTCAGTTCCAGCTCACTTCCGAAGTGATTGCACTTCCAATGATGCGGTTTCTGACTGTTTTATCAGACGCTATTGATTTCTATGGGAGCCATTGCTTCAGCAGTGTTTCTGAAGTCACCCCTCATTTTGGTAAAAATGGGAAAAAGTGACTCCAGAGAATTCGCTTCCAGGCTGCCTTCGATTGCACTGCAATTTGGTCTGGTGTGGAAAAGCCCCTGCGTCCTGCTCCATCATCCCCCTCCTCCTCCATGCCATCTCCTCCTCTCTGCCAACCAGCTGATCCCATCATCCCCTGCATCCCCTGCATCCTCCTAGACCCCGATCTACTCCCCTCCTTCAGCCTCCCACCAATCCCATCATCCCATCATCCCCTGCCTTCTCCTAGACCCTGATCTGCTCCCCTCCTTCAGCCTCCCACCAATCCCATCATCCCCTGACTGCTCCTGCATCCCAATCCTGGCCCCAGGGACCCCCAGCGACCTATCCCATCATCCTCTGACTGCTCCTGCATCCCGATCCTGGCCCCAGGGACCCCCAGTGACCTATCCCATCACCCCCTGACTGCTCCTAGACCCCGATCTGCTCCTCTCCTTCAACCTGCCACCGATCTCATCATCCCCTGCCTCCTCGATCTCATCATCCCCTGCCTCCTCCTTCACCTCGATGAAGGATGACAGCTAAGGAGGGGGCAGGGAAGGAGGACAGCATCCAGAGCATGCCCAAGGGTGCCAATTCGAATCGTTGACCCCTCAAAGTATGCTCTGGTGTGGTAATACAATGTGAACTCACTCCCCTTTGCTTGAGTCTGCATCACGTGACTTGCTTGGAATCGAACTGACTTCTCTTCCCCTTCACTTCGGAAGGACAACAGAAAGGCAACCAGGTGTGGAAAAACATGATGTTTTAACCTCAATCCGAATTGCTAGAGAGGAGTGACTCTGGATCTTGTGTGGAAAAACATCACGCTTTGCATTGCTAGAACAGGAGTGACTGCGGATCTGAGCTGCAAACCCCCCCCCCCCATGTGTGATAAGGTCCATTTGTCTGGCTGGAGACCAGGTTGCTTCCTTTTACTGGTGGTGCTGGTGCTGTAGTGAAGTTATCTAGCAATAAACCCCCCTGTTTTTTGCACAGGCCAGAGTATACCAGCAAAAGACCTCAGAGACTACAGCTCCTTCCCACCCTGTGATAGACAACAGTCATTGATCAGGTGTCAGACAGACATGGAGGGGACAGAGACTGTTCAAACATTCAAGACTCGCTCTGGTTTTATCTGTCCCTTGTTAGCCATTGCCTCTGTTTAATACTTTTAATGCCAGCCTGTGGGAACTTCCACATGGTCAGAGCTAATAGATGAAGGCATGTTGCCTTAATGGAGATTTATGGAAGTGTCACCATCATGACATACTCAAGGCTGAGCACCCCAGGATTTCCCAAAGGATGGCCTCTTCCATAGATCTTCTGACTAGATATAGTCAGGCAATTCCACCCTGCAAAATGCCTTGTTCAGCACAATTCTCTTTTCATGCTCCTTCTGCACATTATTCCTCTATCATGGTGGAAAATCATGCAAGGATTGGCCAAGGACCTTAAGCACAAGTCTATTAAGCTCCTTCATCATTCTTAAGGCACAAGGGAATTTTGCGCTGTACTCTTGTCTCTCACAAATGGCTGCTACTTCATCCATCTTTGATTGGAATGCTGGCTGACATTGTACAGAGCCTGTGTTGATCAGTGACAGAGCACTTGCTTTGTGTGCATAGGTCCTCCAATTCAGTTCCTCACAGGGTAGGACAAACCTGGGAAAGATACCCTGTCTGAGGCCCTGGGCAGCTGCTCTGTAGATAGAGGTAGGTAATCAGAGATGGCTGGTGGATCTCATGTCAGAAGGACAGAGAAACTACTCTAAGTTTTAGCCTTGAACTTTAAGGGAATTATCCAAAACTCTGGACTCTATTCCCCAAATAAATTCAGCAGTTTAGATAGTTCCAAGATCCGCCAGGTGTTTTTGACCTACAACTCCCAGCAGCTTTATCCAGTATGGGGTGAATGGTGAAGGAATGTGAAAGCTGGAGTCCACAATATCTGGAAGGCCACAGTTTTCCACTCCTGGTACAGAAAGAACTGAACTAGAGAAATCAGTGATATGTAGTGGTATAAGATAGCTTCATTTAGTTATGGTAATAGGCCCAATAAAGATTTCGGTTTCAAAAGAGGAGTAGTTCCTGACAAACTTTAAAATTGCAACCCAAGATCCTGGATCAGGAGACATATTGTAATGTTCTCACCCCCATCCCAAATCCCACCTTTTAATCCTGCAACCCTCCCCACCACCAATTTATTTGCTGGAGGAAAGCCAGGCAGCAGCAGAGAAGCATCCAGTTATGTTTCTGTACCAGGATACACCACAACAAGGGCTCTGTCATTTCTGTGCCTCCAGCTTTAGAGATGTAGCTTGACTCTTCTCTGCGACTCCCCAGCTCACCACCATTTGGTAAATTGGCTTTTGGGAAAGGGGGGGGGTAGAAGCTAAAAATGGGTTTAGGGGAGAAATTTGGTTGTTGAATGGTCAGAAAAGAATTTCAATCTCAACATAAGTTTGCATAAGTCACTAATGGGAAACCACTGGCTTTGTAAGTTTGTTGTTTTGTTTGTGTTGATATTTATTTATTTACTGTATTTATTTACTGTATTTATACCCCACTCTTCAGCCCTAAAGGCTCTCAGAGTGGCTTAAAGATAGTTATTCAGATGGTTCCCTGCCCTCAAGCTTACAATCTAAAAAGACATGACACAAAAGGAGAAGAGAATGGGTGGTGGGGAAGGGATCAAGTCCAGTGGTTCTTCTCTCCCTCTGAGGCCTGGACCAAGGCAGATGGACTGGAGGGAGGGCCCCTCCTCTTGCTCTGGCTAGCCCTGATGGAGTTGGGCCTGCCTTTTCACTCCCTCCCAGGCTGGATGATGTTGGTTGGCATGGAGGGAAGGCTCTTTTTTAAAGAACATTTATTAGCTGTTGTGAAAATGATTCATCATAAGAAGAGGCAATGTAAATCTAAAACTAAATTGTGGGATTGGATCCAGAACCTGCTTTCTATGGACCTGGGGCCCCACTTACAGTCTTCTACCTGTTTTTTTTCCTCCCCCACCACGTGTACAGTTTACCACACTGAACAGATATTCCAATCCTGTATGGTAGTATATCAAGGGTGTTGACAGGGACGTAGCCAGGATTTTAGGAAGGGGGGGGGTCCAGACTAAGTGCCCCCATATAATGGGTCTTGGGCGCAGCGGCGCAGCAGCATGCACCATCATTTTCTATGGAAGGGGGGGGGTCCGGACCCCAAGAACCCCCCCCTTGGCTAGTCCTTGGTGTTGAGATCCTACTGTGGTGTGGTGGGCAGAGAAATCTGCTTCCATAAAGCGCAACTGCACAGACCTAAATCTGGACCCAACCAATAAAAGAAAAGCAGCTTGTTCTCAGTAATAGTTTGTTCCCTTTATATTTAGGGGTTGTTACTGGTGGCATTTGTTAAGCACATAAGAAGCACCTTCTGGGAGCAGCTTCTTCAGGGGATAGGGCTCATGTAGTCCAGCATTTTTTTTTATCAAGGGGCTGTCCAGATGTCTTGAAACAGAAACAGGGGGCCTCTGGAAACTGAGCAGCTGATGGTAGCCCAACAGTCACTGGTGACTGGTAGTTTCCATGTCAGGCAAGCCATGAACCCACTCTGGATTTCATCACAAACTTTAAAGGAGCTACCAGAGGTACTGAACCAATTTTGAGAGGTAGAAATCAGCATCTCGGACAGTTGCTTTAAAGTTCAAGATAGACTCCACAGCAGATAGACTGTCCTTCGACATCAGAGCCACCAGCCACCCCTGCCAACATCTGATGGACCATGGTTCCCCACCACTCTTGGAGAAGCTGAGGTATAATGTGGGAAAGTGATGGGCACCTGTTGCTAGAGGGAGGAAAAAAAAATTAATTGGGCTAGCTTTTCCTAATAGAAATATCCATTTTTCACATCCTGAGAAATGAGGTGGACACCTTGACATAGACATCTAGTACCTTCCTGACAATTGTAATGGGATTAGATAAAGCAAAATATACACAGAACCCTGCATAATTTTGAAAAAGTGTCCAATGATTAAAAGCAGATGTTTCTGAAAAGCAGGCACAGCACTTTGTGGCAGTGCTCCATGCTGTTTTGGGGAGCTCTCCACCTCAAAGCAGCCAAACACCCTCCCCACAAGTGGACACAAATGTGACTGGAAGTGATCCATCAATGGGGAGAAATGCAGAAAAATACATACTTTAGGGAAAATGCATACAATATGTATGTGTACTTCTTGTGGGAGGGGGGAGATCCACATAAATTTTGCTATGGTATTGGTAGCATTTTGGGAAACACAACAAAACCGACTCTGGCCCATTTTTCATATCCTTGCCTGATGGTTGTTCTCATGCTGTGTGATCGAGATGTCAACACCTTCTCTATATGGCTATAAGCTGCTTCTGTATATGACTGTGGCCAGTCTAGAATTAGGACTAGTAGTTTCATCTCCTTATGAGGTGCAGCTGAAAGCTACCCTACTGTGCCCATCTACCCCTTTGGACCAGCAGTTGTTGTTACCAACCAGCCACCTTTCTGTGCAGCAAGCCCTCAGGGTAAACTGGTAAGCAGTTGAACTCTGATAACAATGGCTTCTGTTCCTATACATTTCTGCAGTACATTTAACCACATGGGAGTTGGTTCAAATCCTCCTAATGTCACCTCCATTTAGTGAAAAGCAATGTTACTCCTGACATCTGAAATAAATCATGTTTTCTATCCCTCTGTGCAAACGTGCCGATGAGTCGTTAGCGTTTCATCATCCAGCAGACAACAATACCCCCGACTCCTTTCAATTTGAAAGTCTCTAACCACCCATGGACAATCAGGTACTGCAGACCTACTATCAATTTTCTGTTTTCAGAGAGAAAGAGAATTGTAAGGAAAGTAAATACAGCCCTTTTCATCATGGCTGGTTACTCTTAATTTCTTTGCTGAGAGTTCATGCCTATCCTTAATCTGGGGCAATTGAGTCAAATCCATTTCAAATTGCATCTGATAATAGAACATACTTGAGTTGAGGTCACTAGCTCAACCCGACTCCTTTTTAATTGGGTCTCTTATACCTGCATTCCACAGAGCAAGTGCCTTAGGTTAGCATTGACCTTTCATAAATATCAAATGTGCACTGTTTCTCTCTATACAGTGGTGGCTGGTAGTTCCCATGCCAGTTGAGTCATGAATCCTCTTTGGCTTTCAGTCCAAACTTTAGAAAAGTTATCGAAGATTCTAAATCTTATCCCAAATAGGTACAGCACCTTGGATAGCTCTGTTAGTGTTGGACTAAAATCCAGAATGGGGGCTGTGCACATTTACGAGCAGATGTACTCTTAAAAATGAAGGAACAACCTCCCTTCTGTTTTAGGCAAGAGGAATGCTTTGCTAAAACAAAGATTATCATATGCAGTTTTTATATTAGTATTTGGGTTAAAAATATCCTCTCCCAATCTGCCACCTGGTTAACCAGAAGCAAGTGAGAGATCCAGCAAATGCAAGAAAGTGAGTGAATCAAACGATTTAGCCTTATGCCCCTTTTCCACTGCACAGTTATAATACCAGATTCCACTTTAACCTCGATGGCTGCATTCTGTGGAATCCTGGGATTTTTGCTTTGATCAAAGGCTCCTGAAGAACTCCCTGGCTACAAATTCCGAAGGTCCATCCCTCAACTGCAAACTCCACGAATCCATAGAATGGAATTATGGCAATTAAAGTGGAATCATAGCAGTATGACTGTGCATTGTGGAAGGGCCACTGATACCTTCAAAGGAGGGTTAGGGAGAGAAAGGGTGGTCCAGAAAGTCTGAAGCAGCCAAGAGCCACAAAAAACTTGTTGAAGATTACTAACATGTAATTTCATATTTCTACCAGGAACAGAAATACAGCCTGTTGCATGTGCTGATAGAGGAAATGTCCTAAAGTAGTATTGTCCTATAAAATCCAGCAGAATCTACAGATTGTCATGCACTGGTCATCTCTTCTTATACATCCCCATTCTAGCTTCACAATGGGTGAGGACAAAGTCCCAAGGATTTTGTGTGGTGTTTTACTACTCCATGACACACTACAGCACATTGCTAAAACACCAAACAAAATGAATCTTGATGTGAACAGTTTTACAATCACATCAGTAATGCTTCCCTGCCTTTGACCATGGCGTTTATCAGGCGAGGTTTCTGCAGGGGCTTCTGCAGATTGGGCCATTCGGATTGACGTGATAACAAGAATTTATTTTCATACCTAGTCACTGTTACGTGACCCTTCCGGACTGACGAGGAATCGAATTGAAGGAAGTCACGTGATGCGGATTCAGGGAAAGTGGAGTGAGTGCAGACCACGGGAGATACAATTATTCGAATTGGGACCCTTGCGCATGCCCAGTGGAGCCCTGAAGGCATCTTGAACCTTTGCACTTCCGGGGGCAAGAAGGGAGCCTGCCTCCACTTTCATGCGAATGTTAGCCTCACGTCAATGACAGCTGCCCCTTTTTTCCCATCCTTGGCAGCGAAATTCAAAGGATCTTCCGTGTCAGAGCCCCATCTTCCTGTCATTCAGATGCCTTCTCTTAGGTTGCATCCACACTGGGGAGATAATTCAGTTTAACTCCAGTTTAACTGTCCTGGCTCAATGCTATGGAATTCTGGGAGTTCTCTCCTTCCCTTTGTAGCAGTTGCCATTCCCTCACCTTCATCCGAGAAGGAGGACGAGGAGAGGAAAGAGCCGAAGGAGGAATGCAAAAGCGGGAAATCTGACACAGTGGAAAGGACTGCTTCAGGTTGTGTCCGGCTCTCCTTCGTTGGAGGTTTTAAAAAGGGGGTGACTGACGGGGTCATTTTAGGGCAGGTCGAGGAGTACAGCAAAGCAGGGACCTTTCCCTTTGGTTCTGGCATTCAGAGGTGAGGAATTATTATTATTGTTATTATTACTATTATTATTACCTGTGTATGAGGCATTCTGGGGTGGCAAGGGAGTGGGAGGCAGGATGCAGAGATGGCACTAGCTTGCATTTTGGGATTGAACATGGAGCCAAGGGCAGAGCCAAATGACCACAACACAAGCACACACACACCAGAAATTTTTAGTCTGATGACAGAATCTGCGCATCCTGGCGTCTGGCTCTAAAAAAAGGAGGGTAATGCCCCAATGAGTGCTGCAAACGTCACCTCCTGGAACTTAAGAGCTTTTATTATTGTTGTTGTTGTTGTTGTTGTTGTTGTTGTTATTATTATTTTTAGTGTTATATGCCTGCGCTGCATTTCCCTTTTATTCCCAATTGATTCCATGGGTCTACTTTAGTTGAAACTGACAGGTCACTCTCTCTCAGCCTCAGTGACCTGTCAGCAGGAGGAAAGGGGTCAGTTCAGGAACGGAGCTCCCATCAGGCACCTTCCCCCTCCCTGTGTGTGTGTGTGTGTGTGTGTGTGTGTGTGTGTCTGTCTGTCTGTATGAGTGTGTGTGTGTGTGTGTGAAATAGATGAGAATGACAGGAGGATATATGTAAATATAGATGTGGCTGAAATATGTGTGTGTGTGTGTGTGTGTGTGTGTGTGAGAGAGAGAGAGAGAGAGAGAGAGAGAGGTAGGCAGGCAGGCAGGCAGGCAGGGAGAAAGCACTCGCTGGCCGGCTCCAGTGGGGAAGGAGAGGGAAGAAGAGAGAGAGCCCTGATGGAGCCATGCTCTCCAGCCCCGGTGGAAGCAAATGGAACAAATTGCAGCAGGGCATCATGGGAGATTTGCAACCCGGGGGTCTTTGCAATGGTGGTCAGGAGAACAAGCAAACTTGGATTCCACACCAGACCAATTCGCAGTGAGATCGTACAGAGCCCCAATGCAAATCCCGTCAATCCCCTTATTTAGCGGACTCGCCAAAACGCGCCAAAATGAGAAGCCAGTTCGGAAGTCCCTCGGAAGCCCTGCAGATGGGGCTCCCATTGAAATCAACCAGGTATGGAAATACATTCTGGATAACACGTCAATGTGAATTGCCCAATCTGCAGAAGCCCCAGATCTGGGCTGCAGAAACCCTGTCTGATAAACGCCCATGTTTATTGATCTATCCTGGTGATGCAGATCATGGGAGAAAAGACAGAAATGAATAAAAAAGAGCACCAAACTGTGCACACACAACGCCAAAGGCCATGCTTGACCCATCTAGAGGGCACCAGATGATGGAAGGCTGCTCTGAGAGAGAGATGGGGAGTTGCCTTATTCACAAGAAGAGATCAAAGCACTCTGACTCAGCTGTGTAAACTGATTTTAGGAGGGAGCCAAGTGGTTCTGAGCAAAGCCACATCTATGCAACACCACAGGGCATCAACAGGAAAAGTTTGTGGGGAAAATTGCTGCAAGGGTATATTCCTAGGCTGGGTAATCACAGAGTTTGGAAATGTTTCTTTTTGGGCTGCAACCACCAGTGTCCCCCAGCCAGCACTGACAATGTCCATACCAGCTGGAAAAGATTCTAAGAGCCAATTGTTCATCTCAAGTAGGTCAGACCCAGAGTATCAAATTCCCATTGTTTGAATTATTATTCAGTTTATTACTTTATTTGGGACAAATGGGTTTAGGCCAGGGAGTTGTAGTTCAAAAACAGAGATGACTTTTTCCAAGCTCTTGGGTACTCAAGTGATGAACAGAACAAGGCTATTATTATTATTATCAGTTACCACTACAGAAAGGATGTCTGATGGAAACTAATAGTTTAAACATACATTTTGTTTTTGTACGATTCTTTGTTTTCTTTAGCAAAATGTCTTTTGTTTTATCTGGACCACTGATTTATCCGTTTATGAAAGGATGCAGTTCACAGCTGTGCAAGGCAGCCTGATAACACTGTGTTTGCTTATTTAGTTTGTTATTCATAAAACATGCTGCTGAAACTCGGCAACAGTCTCTTATCTTTTCATACCTATCTGTTTCCTTTCTGAGTGGTTTTTTTTAAAAAAACAACACCCAAAACTCGTCTTCTTATAGCTCCCTCTTTTCTGCCCTCGCTTCTCCATATCTTCAGTCTCTCTTTCTCTCTCTACAGGCTCCTTCCCGTCGGACTGCAAACATGCTCTCATTTCCCCAATTCTGAAAAAACCTTCTCTCGACCCCCTCCTCTTTGTCTAGCTATCATCCGATTTCTCTTCTCCCCTTTCTTTCTAAGGTTTTGGAACGGGTTGTCTATTCTCGCTGTCTTGAGTTTCTTGAAGCCAAATCCATCCTTGATCCCTTTCAGTCTGGTTTCTGCCCAAGGCATTCTACAGAGACAGCTCTCACTAAGATTTCGAATGACCTTTTACAGGCCAAGGCTAATGGTCTTTACTCTGTTCTCATCCTTCTTGATTTGTCTGCAGCCTTTGACACCGTTGATCACTGTCTCCTAATTGACATACTCTCTGACCTTGGGTTCTCAGACTCTGTTCTCGACTGGTTTAGATCTTACTTGTCTGGCCGATCTTTTGCAGTAGTTGCAGGCGGTCAGACTTCTTCTCCTGTTCCCTTATCTGTTGGAGTTCCCCAGGGCTCTGTTCTGGGTCCCCTTCTGTTTTCTCTCTACACACTATCCTTAGGTAAACTCATTAGCTCTTTTGGTTTTTCCTACCATCTCTATGCCGATGACACCCAGTTGTATCTTTCCACCCCTGATCTTTCTCCAAGGCTTGAACAGCAAGTCTCGTCTTGCCTCACAGCTGTCTCGCAGTGGATGCACCATCGGCGTTTGAAGCTCAACATGTCCAAGACGGAGCTTCCTGTCTTTCCTCCTAAGCCCACCCTTCAACACTCCTTTTCTGTCTCTGTGGACAACATTTCTATTCAACCAGTCCAGCAAGCCCGCAGTCTTGGTTTTATCTTTGACTCTTCTCTGTCGTGTATCCCTCAGATCCAGACCACAGCCAAGGCTTGTAGATTCTTTTTATACAATATTGCCAAAATCCGACCATTTCTCTCCACCTCTACTGCCAAGATCCTGGTCCATGCCCTAGTGATCTCATGACTTGATTACTGTAACATCCTTCTGGCAGGGCTTCCTCTTTCTCACCTCCATCCTTTAATTTCTGTCCAGCATTCAGCTGCACGCATTATCACTTTCACCCACCACTCTGACCACATCTCTCCTGTGTTGGCATCCCTTCACTGGCTCCCCCTCCCTTTCCGCATTCAGTACAAGCTCCTGCTGTCAACGTTCAAAGCCCTCCATGGGCTGTCCCCCCCTTACTTATCAGACCTTATTTCTTCTCACCTTCCCACTAGGGCCCTCTGTTCTGGTAGTCAAGGTCTGCTGTCCCAGCCCAGGATTTCCTTTGCCCCATCCCGGATTCACCCCCTTTCACTCGCTGCCCCTCACTCCTGGAACCTTCTTCTCTCGCGAGCAAGTGCCATCACTTCTTTAACCAGCTTCAAAATGGAGTTGAAGACCATTCTGTTCAGGGCAGCGTTCCCAGGCATTGCATAATTGTCACTTGCTATTTCATGATCTTTTCTTCCCTGTTTTATTGAATCATTTCCTGTATTGCTATGTATTTTATATGTATTATCCTACTAGAGATGCCCCCTCCCCACCCCCACTCCCTTTGTGTCGTGTCTTTTTAGATTGTAAGCCTGAGGGCAGGGATCCGTCCAATTAAAAAGATTGTATGTACAGCGCTGTGTAAATTTACAGCGCTTTATAAATAAAGGTTAATAATAATAATAACAAAAAAACTTGTACATGAATAGAACTTGTGCCATAGGTTGTTCTGTTCTGTCTCTACTGAATAGGGGTGCATATACACTGTAGAAATAATGTAGTTTGACACCACAGTAACTCCCATGCCTTCCTCTTAGATAATCATGGGATTTGTAACTTTGTGAGGCACCAGCACTCTTTGGCAGAGAAGGCTGAAGACCTTGTAAATCTACAAATCCCAGGATTTCATAAGATGGAGTGACAGCACCTAAAGTAGTGTCAAATGGCATTATTTCCACTGAAACAGTGTAGATGCACCCTAGTTCATACTGGTGATAGAAAATGGCTGTATAATTGTGGGCCCTGATGATGATAGTGATGATGATGATGACGATGATGATAGCAAATAAAACAATTCCAGCATATTGGAGTAGTAAAAGAATGACCAAGAGGCCACATGAAACTCTTGGGACTCCTAAGTGTGGTCCATGGGATCCTCAGGAAGCCCAGGCGTAGACATGGAAAAATAGTCCCTGCCCAATTTGCAATTGCCCTGCTTTATATGATGTATAGAGTGAACTGGAAAACTGAGGTGGTATAATTCTGGACTGTACCACTCAGAATCTGTAGATCTGGGAGAGTTATTTTCCTCTTTCCCCCTCCCCGCATCTAACTCATGCAAAAAGTTTCTGCAGTAAGCTAATACATGATGAACAAAGCTTTGGCAAATATTTATATCCCAGGGATTAGTTTACTGAATGCAGCAAGGAAGTTTGTTTATTTATATATTAAATAAATGAAAACAAAGTACAGATAGAAATCTGGTGATCAAAAGCAATTACATAAGCTATCTTATTAAAACAGGGCAATTCAAACCAGTATGAATGCATTTTTGAAACATAGCAATAAGAATATAAGTCAGAGTGCAGCATTCACAAACAGAGCCAGTACAATATAGTGGTTTGAGCAAAGGGCTATGACTTTGGAGACCAGGGTTTGATACTCAGCCCTGAAAAGCCTGTGGGTGACCTTAGTGGAATCACACAATCTCTGCTTCTGAAAACCTTATGATAGGGTCATCATAAGTCAGAAACAACTTGAAGACATATAACAACAGCATTCACTATAATTTGAAAGATCTTTCTGAATAACTAGTCAGTCACCAAATGCCCAGATGTAAATGAGTCTAGGGAGCCATCATGGGTTATGACTCTGGAGACTAGGGTTTGATTCCCAGCTCCCCTAGGCCATGTAAATCCACTTGGTGGCCTTGCGTAAGTCATACACTTTCAGTCTCAGGGGAAGGCAATGGCAAATCTCTGAACAAATCTTGCCAAGAAAACCCCATGATAGGTTTACCTTAGGGTCACCATAAATCAGAAATGACTTGAAGGCACACAGCAAGACCAACAATACCAAATGCTCATAGCAGAGAGTCAGTCACCCTGGTCTCCTGTGGGAGAGAATTCTGCAGCCTGGGAGGCCATTACATGTATGTTCAGATAGGATGAACTTTCAGATAGACCCAAGTCACATAGAATTGTGCACAGAAACAAATAATTAGTCAGTGAAGCTGTTGCAACATAGGAGTAGCAATAGCAAGTACATTTCTATACAGCTTATCAGTGCATTTTAAGCACTTTCTAAGCGGTTGACAGTGTGTAAGCTAATTGTCCCCAGCAAGCTGGGTACTTGTTTTAGTGACCTCGGAAGGATGCCAGGCCTGGAGCCCTGGCTGGGATTGAATTCACAACCTTATGGCTGTGAATAGCTGCAGTACCAGCATTTAACCACTGAACCACCAGGGTTCCTTTTATATATGGTGTTCCATATATAAAATGGCAAACTCAAGTTTTGCTTTTTGGATTTCTTTGTGTGTGAACATTTTCAAACCATGATTAATTGAATCTACAGATTCAGAATCCATGGATATGGAAGGCCAATTGAACTTTGGAGACCCAGGTTCAAATCCTTGCAGATCATGAAGCTTTCCTTTCAGTGGAACCTACCTCATTTGGTTGCTATGTGGATATCATCTGGAACTCTGTGGAAAATGGAAGGGTGGCTGGCAAAACTATAACAAATAACATACAGTGGAATCAAATTCAAGACATATTTCTTTTACAGAAAGTTGGGAGGATGGTTGGAGATGAGAAAAGCCTTTCCAATCTAGGGATTGTCTAGAGTGCTTAAGTGTATTAAGAAGCTAAACATCCTCAGGCAAAATGAACACTGCTATGAGGAATGCTCAGGGCTACTCCCTCTGAGGGGACATAATTACTCTGACTGACTGTGTTCAGGTGGATTTTACCAAATGATAGTTAGTATTCAGAATTAATGACCACAATATGCATTAAGATAGAAGCTCTGAACTCTAATTCTCTAAATTAGTGTTGGTGAATATTAATAGATTCTTATGATATAGCTAGAGGCTAATTTCTAGGTTTGGGTTTTTTGCAGTTTTGGACCCAAGTAAGTCATCTTACCATTGTGAGCAAAACACTGTCTCAACTGTCAAATGAGTTCTCTCACCACTTCTAAATTTTCCATTTTTTAATGTGTTTTTGGAAATCGAAGGATTCCTCCTAAGGCTGCTGATCCCTCCATTTCCCTACTTCATAATGTCTACATTTTCCCTGGAAATAAATGTTGAGGAATGACTTCTTTTCTCTTCTTCTGATTCTTTATCTTTAATTTAGTCTTGGACTGGAGAATCCTTGCCTTAAAGGAGGGGTCTGGAGCGTGTCCAAAGGAGGGAAACTAAAATGGTGAAGGGTCTGGAAACCATGCCCTATGAGGTACGACTTAGGGAGCTGGGGATGTTTAGTCTTGAGAAAAGAAGGTTAAGAGGTGATATGATAGCCCTGTTTAAATATTTGAAAGGATGCCACACTGAGGAGGGAGCAAGCTTGTTTTCTGCTGCTCCAGAGAACAGGACCCGGAACAATGGATGCAAGCTACAGGAAAAGAGATTCCATCTCAACATTAGGAGGAACTTAATGACAGTAAGGGTTGTTCAACAGTGGAACACACTCTCTCAGAGTGTAGTAGAGTCTTCTTCCTTGGAGGCCTTTAAACAGAGGCTGGATGGTCATCTGTCGGGGATGCTTTGATTGAGAGTTCTTACATGGCAGGGGGTTGGACTGGATGGTCCTTGTGGTCTCTTCCAACTCTATGCTTCTATGATGACTTCAAATACTAAACTGCCCTATGACAACCCTTGAAATTACATCTGGGGAAAAAAAATCTGAACTACAACTCCCAGATATAGTCCAGACAAATAGCCCTTCCAAACTCTGCTTGAAATAAAGAATTTCCCTCTGTAAAAAGGAAAAATATACAGTTGCCCCTTCGTTTTTGCAGGGGATCCATTCCAGACGCCCCCATGCAAAAATGAAAAATCACCAAGTATTCAAGTCCCATTGACTTGAATGGCTGCACACTCCCGCATGCAGCCCTGTACCCATGGTACAGGCACACATGCCATTTTGTCCCTCACTGCTTGCCGTTTACGAAAGACTGAGGGACATGAACAGCAAAACCATGAATGCCAAGGGACAAGTGTAGCTATTTTACACCCAGCCCTCCATGCTACTCTTGGCCCTTGGTTGGTAAGCAGAGAAAGGGGAAGGCCTAACTCTGGGGTCTGGTGTTGTTCTTCCCTATTTGAGAGCATGGGAGCTCCATGGAAAAGATGGTCCTGTCTTTTGTCAGGCTCTGTTTACCTTTGAGGATTCCTGGATAAGAGGGATTACACAGCTTACAAGTGGCTGAGAGATTCTCAACCTGGGAGCCAGCCAACAAGATATGCCTGAGAGGTGCAAATGATACTGCACTTATTTCCATTATGATGCCTCTCGTATTGTTTCATCTCTTTTATGGGCTGTTTCATGGCCTCTTTTGATGAGTTTGCATTGCCTAATACCATTTTTTATTGCTGTAAGGGTCCATGTGCCTTCCTCAGTGCTGCTGTCTTATTTCTCTCTGTGCAAACCGCTCATGAATTGCCTTGGCAGACAACTCAGCAAACCGCTAAGTACTCTCAGAGTGAGGCTTATGGTTCACTGGACATCCGTGCCTCCTGTCAGTGCTGATAACCTTCAGGCAGGGGAAGGAGTGCAGTAGCTCACTTGCAGTGGCTGACCTCTTTGTGATACCCTTAGAATAAAAAATAACAATAAAAAGAGCAATTTCATGGTCTGCTGTGACTCAGTACCTTCCAGATGTCTTAGACTCCAGTAGCCTTTGTATCTGTGGATGATGGAAGATGCAGTCCAAGATATCTGGAAGGTGCCAGGTTGAGGACAGGTATTATATATTTTAAGGGTTGGCTCTACTTTCACACACCCCACCACTTGTTTCTTTTTTCCTATGCTGTAGTTCCGTTATTCATTTATTTGCTTTAGACTCTGCTTTTTCACTAATTTAGGATCCGAGGCCCACATCAACAACATTAAAAAACAACAACAATAAATCACAAAAGTTATAAGCACTCTCCCTAAAGGATGAAGTTCGCAGTTTGGGAGTATTCCTGGATCCGTCTCTACAGTTGTCATCTCATGTACATGCGACAGCCAGGAGTGCTTGGTACCAACTTCGGTTGATACATCAACTGCGTCCCTACCTAGAATCATAGAATCATAGAATCGTAGAGTTGGAAGAAACCACAAGGGCCATCCAGTCCAACTCCCTGCCATGCAGGAAATCTCAACCAAAGCATCCCTGACAAATGGCCATCCAGCCTCTGTTTAAAGACCTCCAAAGAAGGAGACTCCACCACACTCCAAGGGAGTGTGTTCTACTGTCTAACAGCCCTTACTGTCAGGAAGTTTCTCCTACTGTTGAGGTAGAATTTTTTTTCCTGGAACTTGCATCCATTGTTCTGGGTTCTGTTCTCTGGAGTAGCAGAAAACAAGCTTGCTCCCTCCTCAATGTGGCATCCTTTCAAATATTTAAACAGGGCTATCATATCACCTCTTTACCATCTTTTCTCCAGGCTAAACATCCCCAGATCCCTAAGTCGTTCTTCATAAGACATGGTTTCCACACCATTCACCATTTTAGTCGCCCTCCTTTGGGCACGCTCCTATTTCTTAATGTCCTTTTTGAATTGTGGTGCCCAGAACTGGACACAATATTCCAGGTGGGGCCTGACCAGAGCAGAATATAGTGGCACTATTACTTTTCTTGATCTAGACACTATACTTTTATTGATGCAGCCTAAAATTGCATTGGCCTTTTTAGCTGCCGCATCACACTGTTGACTCATGTTCAACTTGTGGTCTACATGGACTCCTAGATCCCTTTCACATGTAGTCTTGTTCAGCCAGGTGTCCCCCATCCTATATCTGTGCATTTCATTTTTCCACCCTAAGTGCAGTACCTGGACCGAAAGGACCTTGAAGCAGTGGTACATGCTCTGGTAATCTCTCATCTTGCTTTCTGTAATGCGCTCTACATGGGGCTATCCTTGTACCAAGTTTGGAAGCTTCAATTAGTACAAAATATGGCAGCCAGATTGGTCACTGGCTCCTCAAGGTTTGACCATATAACACCAATCTTAAAAGATCTTCATTGGCTACCAATTTGCTTCCGGACGCAATACAAGGTGTTGGTTATTACCTTTAAAGCCCTACATGGCTTGGGCCCGAGTTACTTACGGGAACGCATCTCCCTACATAATCTGTCCCTCACTCTCAGAACAACGGGGAAGAATTTGCTGCAATTAAAAACAACTAGACCAGCCTCAACTTCCCAAAGAACTTTTACTATAGCTACTCCAAGACTGTGGAATAGTCTCCCGGAGGAGATCCATCTTACTACCTCCTTGGAGACCTTTAAGAGGGCACTTAAGAAGGATCTCTTCCAGCGAGCATACCCACCCGATCTTGTATAAGACACACAAATCCACCTCCTTTGAACAGGATTGGAGTATCTTACTCCACAGTTGATTTTTGATATGCTGTTTTTAATTGCTAATTCTTTATGGATTTTAGTGTCATGCTTGTATTTGTATTTTTATATTGGGTTATAATCCCGCCTCAATCCACCCGGGAGAGGCAGGAAAATATAATAATAATAATAATAATAATAATAATAATAATAATAATAATAATAAT